>NW_027122603.1:152500-752500 GCF_030686945.1 Centruroides vittatus | reverse complement strand
AAATATCAGATGAATATTTTCAGATTTCACACTAAATGGAGGTGCTCATCTTTTAAAATAGAAGAACAACAGCTTAATTCTCTTGGCATTTCTTTACAATAAATAAAACATTTATTTTTTAAAGTAAATGTAAAATATAAGATCGGTTTGAAGATAAAAATTATTACTTAAGACATATTTCTAGGCAACAATATTTGAAATAAACTTTATTTAATTCAATGCGAGCAGCAAAAAAAGAAAAGAGAAAAAAAAGAAGGAGCGCTTAAAAGAGTCAATAGGAGGCATAATGTACAGTACAAGTACTCTAGTTAACTGGAAAGACAAGTAGAAAACGGGCGGAGGTGAAAAACATTCTTAAAAATCCACCCTCACAAGCAGTACAGGTCTCCATTTCACGGTTGTCACAATGAACAACACCCTGACCATCACAGCAAAGAAGAGCTAAGAGTAGAAGAGGGGGGAGGAAAAAACTGGAGTCGCTTAATGGACGGAATCTTGATGTTTCGAGTCCGCCAGTCAATGCTTGGGCACAAAAGGCAGTTCCTAAGGAGAGGAGGGAATGGATGTAGGCGTTACCCAGTCTGGGTGCTCGGTAATGGCGATGTTGGCATCGAACAATTAAACGGATCCCTATGAAAAGGACGAATGGGGAAAGTTGCGTGCACGGCGAGGATGTAGTGCAGTGAAGGCAAATCTATCCCCGCCCCTCGCCTCCATTTTGAATCGGTGCAGATTCAAACATGCCGGGGTGTGCACTTGGCACCAAGAGAGTCGGGTTGCGTGTATGAATGATGAGAAAAGATTTCTGTATAGTAGAATTCATCGTTTATACTCCACCTTCGCACACGTCTTCATCTACCTGATTCATCAATATGGGGTGGATGTTTTAGTTCTGACATGCAGACGGCCACCGTGTATTTATCATGGGTTTTGCCGCAACATCTGGTTCTTTCAGACTCTCTACTTCCATTACCTATCTGTCGTCAGCTCTCTCTTTCTCTTTCTCTCTCTCACGTTCTCTCTCTCTCTCTCTCTCTATATATATATATATATATATAAATTTTTTTTATAACTTTTCCACATCATTTGTATCTTTCTTGGATTGAACTTATTGGTTTCTCCTTTTTGGAAAGATTGTTCCTGCGGTTTGCGGTTTACAACACTCAATTTACTTTCTTATCGATTTATACCATTTATATCTTTAAAAACAAATTTCTAGACAATTGTTATTGCCTATAGGCAAAGGATTTAAATAAATTCGTAAAAGAAGGACTATCTCGGAAAGAACAAAAACATATATATTTATATATAATCTAGAAAAGAACCCGCCTGAAAAATAAAACACCTTTTTGAAAAAGAAATATACCTACTTGAGATGGAAAAGAACGCCTTTAGCAAAGAAAAGAACCTGTAAAGCAAGAATAAAGAATTTTCGATGAGAAAAAAATATATTTAAGAAAACAAAAGTTTAAAGGAATTCACACAATACATATGTAAAGAAAAACAATATTATTTTAAAAATAAAAAGAATTATCTTAGGAAAAGTTTCTTAATAAAAAATAATTTCCTTCTTAAGCAGAAACAAACTAAAAAGTAATAAAAATAAGGGATTAAAAACATTAAAACATTTTGTATTCCAATTTTAAAATTATGCGTCGATATAAAGAGAATTTAAAAAAAATTCATTTGTAAAATATGAGGAAACAACATACAGAATCATCACAAAATAGCAATTTAAGATAGCTAAGGCATGTTAGCTTAATATAGAAGGACTTTTAAAAGAGAAGATTATAATTTAAAAGGAGAAGAAGACAATACCAAAAATAGAGACGTGTATATTAGAGGAAAAAAGAAAAAAGCTGAGATGAGAAAGGAGCTTAGCAGAACAATTTCTCCTCCCCCGGCGATACATGAATAATGAGATAGGTGAATTAAGAATGTGTGTGTGGAGGTGGAGAAATATCCATGGAAGAGCGGAGTGCCGACTCCGCCCCTCTAAGTCCCTCTTGTGATTAGAGGCTGGCGAGTGTGCTTATTTTTTCTTTCAATCTGTCAGCAATGACAGGATAGAGTTGTCGCTTTCCAAATGTAAACCGTTTATGGATGAACTCTGCGAAATTTTGATTGCTGCAGCCATCTGCGTGATTGCCTCTTCCATTCCATGCATTGTTTATTTATTCCCTTTCCATTTTTCCCCCTCTGTCTTTATGATTGCTTTTCTTCAAAATTTTCAAAGATCTATAACACTTGATTTCTTAATTATAAATATTGGCCGACTCAATTCGAATCGTCTCCATTTTTTTTTTTTTTTTTAATGAAACGTTTAAATTACTATTTTTCGAATGTTATCTTTTGATTATTGAACGAAAATATATATATAGACTATTTAAAGTTTTTTAATTTACATTTTATACTGCATTTATCATTTAAATGTTATAGAAAAATGCCTTTCTCTATTAACTATCGTTAGATCCAATAAAATTAAAAACGTATAAACTTTTCTAATTTATTACAGACTATGCAAATATTGAGTATTAAGTGAATTACAATAATTGTTGATTATAATCTGGTTAATCATATTATAATTTAAATAATCAAATTATGTAGCTTTTAATATTTAAATTAGAGATTTATATTATATAAAACCCATGTAAGTGTATTGTACTGTACAATACATGAGTTTTAAGTAACATAAATCTAATTTTTGATCTTATTTGGATTCATAGGTTAACATAGTTTGAAAATAAACTAAAATTTGTTTTCGTGTAAGAGACCAAAATGAGAATCAAAACTTATCAAGATATCTTCAGGCTATATTTATCTTATCTTAATAATTTTTTAAAAGTTTTTTTCGTTTATAATGAATTTAAGATTGATAATTTACTCAAAGGACGTTATCAAGGTTATCTGTCAATATCGGAAAAATTCAATTGTTTGCAATGCTATATAATTCACAAAAGGGAAAAAATTAAGTTAAAAAAGAAATACAGGAAAAGGAATAAAAATGAACTTCTCAGCAATAGAAATATTATTATTTCTTTGTAACATATTCTCAGTTTATTATTATTATTATTATTTTCTTTCGGTTAAATTCTAGAAATAGGTATTTTTGCTGATGTTCTATTTGAAAAATATCTTTTCTGTTAATGAAACATTCGAAATCGACAATTCTTAAAAACAAACTTCCGAGTCGATACACATGGAAATCAAATTCTTGGTCATAATAGTAATTTCTACTCGTAAATTTATTAATTTTTATCATTTCTGATGATAATTTTCATTTTATCAGTCATTTGTGCGCATAAAATCCATCTCCGGGTCTATTGAGGTTAACACACTCGAATTTTCAGATCGCGTTATATTTAAAAAATGAATATTGTAGCAAATTTCGAACTCAAATTTGCAGTTTTCTAATGCGACTTCAAATCGTGCAAATTCTAAACGTAAACATATTTATAATGAATTTTGATTTTATGTATATTTTTTTCGAAATAAATTAATTCATCATAAAAATTGATCTAATTCAATACAAGGAGCAGTCTTAATACTTTTTAATGACAGAAACGAAAGCATTTTCTTCGACTGAATAGCTGAGCGGCAAGTTATTCTCTTGCCATAGCGAAGAAATTAGTTCCAAGAATTTTCTGATTTTCCATGGTAAATTCCATGAAATTTACCATGAAAAAATCACAAAATTCTTCATCTCTCACTAAGCTGATTGATACTATAGCGGATCGAATCTGCCGTAAATGAACTTTGAATTGAGAACTTGTAATTAAACGTAGTTATATTAAAAACTTACTGCATAATAAACTATATCGGCCACATATAGTTGATTATAAGTTTAATAAATTTAATCCGATATAAATGTTTTGCTTGATTTAAACAAAATACAAGTAATCCTATACTATATTTAAGAACTATAAGAAAATGTATCGGTACAATACTTCGAAAATCATAAGTTAGTCAGCTTAATATAATCTTAAACATTTTTAATTTACTTTTTCAAATTAAACAATTTTAATAATATTTTGTTGTTACTATGTGCATCGCAATTCTTCATTTGCTTGTTTTTATAACCTATAAAAGCCCGCGAAGATATGGGTCTTAAATTAATTATTAACAGAGCCGTTGAGAGCTCTTATAGAGCCCAGGGTAAAGAGGACTCTTTTTGCCTCTTAGCTATTATTTTTTGAACAAATGAAATACTTAGAATGTTTATTTATTAATTAAAAGCAGTCTTAAAGATTTTATTTTTCGTCAGTAAAAATAACATTAATTTTATAGGAGAAGGAACCATTAAAGGCTCCCGAGTTTTCTCCGGGCCCGGGAAAAAAACCTTCAGGTCTGCTCGCTTTTCGGCGGGCCTACGATAACAATGATTTGTTTTTATTTTTACTATCGTATTTTAGAAAATACTACGAATATTCTACGAACCTTCCACACCCTTTCTGTCAATATATTAAGTAAATATCGATCGACAAGTCTGTTGTTTATATGGCTTAAACAGTAAAATCAATGATGTGAATTAAATTGTTTATTTCTGAAAATTATATCGCATTAATAAACCACAAAATCGGATTTGATCGACGCACATTAAATTGGTATGAAATGTAGAAAGATAGGCTTGTAATTAAAACATGGCTTTCGTATTGTTTTCTAGACTCAAAAATACATTTTTCCGAGCTTGAAATACGCGTAAATGTGCAATAAATTATATGTTTACCTGTTTTAGGATTTAAACAGAATTTGCAGATATAATTTAATTTAAAATTGTTTGTTTAAAATTTAATTTTTATTATTAAGATTTTCAACTTAACTTATTTATATTTACAAATTCTTATTTCAAAAGTCTTAAAAGTTGATAAATATAAGATCTAATATTATGCTGTTATCCACTAAAACGTTGGAAATGTGGAATGTACTGTACTGTACCGTACATTCTTTCAGACAGGAAATGTTTTTTAGTTTTAAATATTTACAAAATTGTTATAAAAAAATAATATTTATCCGTTAAGCAGTGATACTTTTTAGTTTAATATAATATTACGTAAATTAGATGTGTATTGTTAAATAATTCGAAAAATTTAACCAAACAAATTTACTCCTTGAAAAATATCTAGTTAATTGCAATTAAGGAAAATTTTAAATTAATTTCAACATATAAAATATGAAAAAAAAAAGATAAATTTCGTAGCAAAATGATTGAGAAAAGGTAAAAAATTTTGAGTGGAAGAATTTAAGTTGATGTAGCTATTCTTAGAGACAAAATATGATGGGAAAATATGAAATTTAGAGATTCGAACCGAATCTAGATATTCTCATAGGAGAATTCCTATCTGCAGTTAGATTTATTTCTAACCAATTAGGCATAGGTTCAACTACCGAAACATTTTTCCGTTTGGAGAGAGAAAGAGAGGGAGAGAAGGAGCTCCGATCGATGCAGACCGCAGTCAGCAGACCATGATTCAGCATCATCTGATGCGAAACTCTTGCCTAGAAGCTGGCCGGAGGCAGGTCATGAGGCAAAGGTCTAGTACGCCCCCGGTCCCCCTGAGACCCAGGAAGACCCCGGGGTCGTTTGATGACGGGCATCAAGTATCCAGAGCTAGTCTCACATCGCTCATCATCTCCCATCAATCAGAGATGCTCACTCTGTTTGTCTGTCATTTGATCAATTCACGGCCATGTGCAGGGCGATTCATCGATTGAACTGTGTCTGGCTGGGACCAAACTACCACTGCTTCATCTCACATAACTCTTTCTCCCACACATTAGTCTAGCCGCAAGAGATTAATAGATCAAATACAATTTCCAATTCTCTTTTCCGAAAAAATCTTCGTAGTTTCAATCCAGTATCTGTTTCATATTGTTGTTTTTACACTAAGTTAATAATCGTATTATCTGGTCGTGTAATGCTAACAATGATTAACCAATCCATTTTCTTATAGCCTGCAAAATGCGATATTTCAAATACTTTTTTAAAATTATGACATTTTATATACAAATTACTGAAATAATCTAAATTTAAATGAAAATTTTCACTTAAATATTGCGCGTAAAGAAATAATTTAAATCACGTTACTAAGTTATAATGAAATATTTGATATATATATTTTTTTTAAGTTAACGTAACTTGCAAATGTTAACTATAAATTAAACTTACATTTAACCTAATTTAATTAATATGCCTTTCTGTCCTTAATTTAAACTTATCTTCGTCTACTAGTACTTTATCAATTAATAGGACTTATTATACTTAATTTATGGATGCAGCAATTAGGTCTCACAGATCAGAAATAATATTGTTTATTTAAACAGGTGATTTAAATAAACAATATTATTTCTGATCTGTGAGACCTAATTGCTGCATCCATAAATTAAGTATAATAAGTCCTATTAATTGATAAAGTACTAGTAGACGAAGATAAGTTTAAATTACATTTAGCCTATTTAAGATGAATTATAAACTTAAATATGATGTTAATACCGAATATCTTAACAATTCTAACTTTATTTGAATAATTTTTTGTCTCTTGAGATCGTTTTTCATGAGTGAATTAAGGGATTAGTGGAATGGCTTGTTTAGAGATAATTTAGAGAGGAGAACGTAGGCACGAAGAAGTATATTCTCATTAAAAAACGAATTTCTAAAGTGCATAAATCCTCGAACGGGTGTGTACTTTTCCAGCTTCATCTTCTTCAAAATTAACCCTTTCTGCCGACGGAGTTCAAGAAAAACTGAAATTTATGAAGCTAAAATTACAAAAATCATCAGATAATCTACTTTTTCAAATATGATTTTTTATTAAGTTCCACTTTCAATTACAGCTGATAGATCAGAGAAAATTACATGTCAGCAGGTAATTAAAGAACGGAGCGACGTTCATTAAATTTCTAATATCATCTCATTAATAGTCAATCCTCAAAAAATACTCAAAAATTCAACAAAGTCAAGCCCTTATTCTTGTTTAACTTCACTTACCCTTTAATATTAAAAAAATGGAGTCCTATTCTAGGGCTCGATAAAAGGGAAGAAGAGAGGTTGGGAACAGCACCCCAGGGTAGCACAGCGGGTAGCACGATCAGACATTAGCAGAATGCAAATGAATTTCATTACTGTAGCGTAGAATGTAAAGGGGCACGGAAGCGAGGGACCGGATAACGATTGGATTAATCGGTGGGATAAGGTTACAACTCCTGCTCGTTATTTCGAGTTACCGGGGTGGCCGTGTGCTAATTATCCCTTAGCCAGGCCTATCAATTATATCTGTGCTGCACCGACAGAAAATTACATTAAGGGAAAGACTACAACTCGAAGAGACTCGCATTTAATCGAATGTTTGCGGCAGAGCTCCCATCTCCCGTGCGTCACACTTTCTCTCGACCCTTAACTCCCGAACTACATCTCCTAACATCTAGTTTTTTTTTCCTTAGACAAAAAAGGACCGCGTCGCATCTTGACGACGCGCAGAAGGGCGCGGTACGATCCAAAAATCGATCAGATATTAATAAAATATAGAAAAGGAGGACGCATGCGTCTTGCTTAATTAGCATAGGGTAGATTAGGACGAAGGGCACGCGGAATTTCGGATTTCGACGATCAGAGGAGAAGAGGAAAAGGCATTAGTGAGGAACACCTGTCCAAGCATTCCAAATGTGTTGGGGATGTAATAGAAGTGCAGCAATCGGAGGATGGACAAGATTACAAACGTCACATGGTGAGCCACATCTCCACCCAGCATTTTTTCACATTAAATAGGGCGGGATTCATTCTAATTGGCGCCTTGATCTCTCCTGACTGTTGTAATTTTCCCCCGACACATCTCGCCAGTAATTATGTTTTTTCTCTTCTTCTCTTTTTCAATCTGCCATCAATCAAACTCTACGTTTGTTTATCCTCCGACAATGTCACCCTGTGCCCGCTCGACCCTTGCCATTGTTTGCTTTGGCATTCTTGCCTGTGCCATTCGCAAAGATAATTTCGAAAGAAGACTTCTAATCTAATTGGAAAAGATCAAAATTGAATAAATTTCTATTGAAGATTCAATAAGGATGTTTCTCGGAGTCTAAAAGTTATTCAATTTAGATTACAGCTCTGATTATTAAATATTTTAGTGAAGATCTAATTCCTTTTAAATCTTTAAAATAATAATGATTTTGACAAGAATATATTTCAAAATTCCTACAAAAAATTAGCTTATAAATAATTTTTTTAAATATTGAAACTATATACGCAGGTGGTTTCTAAAAAAGATTCGCTCAAACATCAGGATATTTTTTGAGCTTTGGAAAACCACAGAAGGCTTCATGGAGAATCAAGCATCATAATTCTAAGTAGGCTCATAGCCCACACACAAAAGGCAGTGGTGTGTGGTGGCCGCCAAGAGCAGCCATAGTCAATGACAGATCGCCCTCTGTGCAGAGACGAGAGAATAAAGGACAAGATAAGCACAAAAGAGGAGCCATTGTCAACCACAGAGTAGCGTGGAGAGGGGGAGGGAAGTGCCACCATCTGGGCCGCATCCGGACTTTCAGACGCCAAGACCATGCTAATGAAGCGCCATCAAATGCGTCGGTATTGTCCACTCGGACCAGCGTGACCAAAAATTTGCTTAATTCTATTATAGCGGATCGAGGGACCCACCACATCATCTGCTATGCAGCACATTATGGGGATGTGCTGCCGGATGACTCGGCTAACTGACGGACCAAATGAGCTGTGTTGCGCTTTTTGACTGCATTAGTTTTGCTAACCTCCGCCACTCTTAATGGGGGTCGATCGCGTCACGTGACCTTTCAGATAATATTACGACCGGGGAAACGTAAATAATTGTCAGTTCCGTATCTACACAGCGCAGAATGAATACAAAAACTATCATTCAATTTAAATGGCGCAATGACTAGATTATTTTAGATTTCGATGGTGGTAGAATACATCAGGTTAGAATCCTAATGAAACGATATTTCGTCACTATTAATTACGCTTTGCTTATATCCAAAAACTAGAATAAACAAACAAGCACAAATAAACATAAAAAGTAACGGAATTTGCGCTAAATAATTTTTAAATGATCAAATAAATAGATTTCCATTTATCCGACTTCCCGCATAACATTTATACGTTTCTTTTCTGCCTTATCGCTTGAAATCTTGGGGCCCTCTACTTTAATTGAACTTAATAGGCTCGTTCAACAAAAGGTTTAGCGGAAACGAAAATAATTAATCACAACCAAGTTCTAAATTATCCCTCCAAAGAACTTCAGTGATTTTATGAAAATAATAAAACTTTTCAATTCGATCAAGTCTATATAAAAGCTTTAAATTGATCCAATATCTTAATTCTAAAGAATACCTTATATTATAAGAACAATAGCCGAGTTTTTAAATCTTACTTAGATTTAAAATATGGCTATTGTCAGCTTACGAGTAAAATCACGCTTGTCTACTCTTAAGATCGGGAAAACAATAAAATGTATCAAATTATTGTCAATTTTCTGAAAAATATAACTTTTATTAAATACAGGCTAAAACAATTATTTATGCTTTCAAAAATTTCAACTCTCAACTGATGATTGGGACAATGATAATGGAATCTGAGCCGAGCATTCAAAATCTTCAAGGCATTATTTCATTTAACAAACCATCTTTCACGAACTTAGATTATAATTCGTGAATAAAAAAACAAAGTTTTGGCTACCTACAAACTAACATGTATGCTGTTCTATTAAAGCGAGCATGCAACATGGATATGAATGCGTACAAAAAAAAAAGAAAAAAAATTACGTAGTTTGCTGTCGACCCGACATTAATCTGTCACCCGGGGGAGGCAAAACTCATGACTGAACTTCGTGCTTTACTTACCTGAGCCTCTTCTGCTTAATTTATTCCATATTAAAGAAGATTCTCTCCTTATATTTAACGCGCCCACAAAAGATACAAGATCTACTGATGAGTGATATAGTAGAGTATAAGTTCCGACATTCCAATCACGTTTATAAGGCCTCAAAGCTAATAGGGCCCAGTATTTCCAAATTTATGTGATATACTGTTTATTATTCATGATATTCACAATTAAGAAATAAAATTTCATAATACAATTTGTCATTTAAAAGTTTTTCATCAAAATCCAGTCAAAAAGTATACAAAAATATATTATTTTTAAAATTTTCTATTGTAATATAATAAATAACACACTCACTAATACTGTTTTTATATTTAAGAGTTAAATTATTTGACTTTAATAGTTTATTTTACTCATTTTTTCTTACAGATTTGTTCGGTAAGAATCATCATAGAATAAAAAAGTTTCATAAGATAAAAAAAAATATTTAAACAAGAACAATTCTTAAAAAATTTTAATTTTTAAATTTAAATGAAATTATCCAAATAGTAGGCATAAAAATAATTTACGAGCCTCATAATAAAAATCAGCAAATTAGAAACCTTCAGAGGCCTCAAAATTTTATCAGACGTAAATTTGGATGTATAGACCCACTCATCACACTTAACGTCACGAAGGCATCCAAAATTCTTATGAGGCCAGTAAATTACCAAAATAAAATATTAAAATAATTAAATAGACCTATCAGATGAGACTCGTCCTTGATTGCTTTCTCCACTTCTTGTTTTTTATTTAGTGGACGTACGTCGAATTTAAAAGCATTTTTTTTTTTTTACTCCTTATACACAGACGGCCTAGTTATGATAAGAATTTTTATACCTATAGGCATCAATCAATGTCATGTGATATATCTAACTGTTGAATCTTTCAATCGTTTATTCCGCCTGCATCCTCCATTTTCTTCCATCTGTTCTCGGTCTATAGGCTTAGGTGTCGGATAATATAGGTTTAGTCAGGTTTTAATAATAAGTTGATGTCAAATTTACTTAGATTCCTTTATGAAGGATTATGCTTAGAAGATTGAAGAATGTATTGCTTTTAATTTCTTGTCTCGGAGAGAATTCATATTAGACTCTTGGTGGACTTATGAAATTTGTTACCTATTTCTTTTTCAATTAATTGAATATTTAGATAATTTAAATATTAGATAGACTTTTAAGATACACACAAAAATAATTTTACAGAAATTTCTATAATTCTAGTTATAAAGCTCTAGTTTATGATATACAAGTAAAATAAATAAATCCGATTTCGATAGCGCATAAAATTACGATACTGCTCAGAATTATGCCAATATTATCACAAGAATGGTCTTCATTGTCTAGTTCTAAATTAGAATGAAACAGATCCGATTTATAGATCATCGAATGCCTAACTAACAATTAAATTTTTTATTTAGTCAGTGCTTGAACTCACCAACAAACTGAGCTTATAAGCGATAAACAAACTTCACCCTGGCTAATTCTAAAGATTATCTTGATTATAAAAGTATGGTGTGCCGTACATTATCATAAAAATACTTTTAAAACATGAATTCAAGTTTAATAAATCTAAATTAATATGAATTATAAGCAGATCTGGCATTTTATAGAAAATCCAATTGCGAAAACATACTAGCTTAAACATTTAATTTAGATAGAATAAGATTCAATGAGAATTTTAAAATATCCGTAAGCCTACACCCCGAAATCCGATATACTAAATGATAGTAAAATAAACCGAGATAACATCAATCTATATGCAGAGGCCATGCCTATAGGCGGACAGGTTAGGGAGAGGACAATTTTTGAAAGATGAATGTAGAAGCAGAAAGAATATCAAGCAGAACAGATAGAGACAAGAGCAAACAGAGAACGTCCTGTTTTTCTCTTAAGAAATTACAGAGATTTAGATGAATTATTTATACAAAACGTTGAATTTGTTTACTTGGTGATTTCTGAGTCTCGTCTATGATGTTCTGCAGACGAAAGACAATGGAAGACGTTGTCTCTTCCAAAATATCGATTTGACTTGTGGCCGAGCTAGAGCAAGCATGGCGAACGAACATGGAAAATTCTTGACACTAAAATTGCTTTATACGAGAGGATGATGTCTATTAATTCCTTTCCTCCTCGTCCATTTGTGCGTACCTTTTGAACTTGTCACCCGAATCATTGGAATGTGTACTGTACTTGCGTCCCAAACGAATCCGAAGAATTTATCTTTTCTACTATCAAATTGTCGTACTCTTAAAGTTTTCCTTTTCCTTGGGATAAAATTCACTTTATTTAATTATTCTTATAAATTATATTTTGAGTAACAAAAATGGTTTGTAGTAATTCGAATCAAAATTTTACTGACGAACTAAATAAGAATTTCTACGTTAAAGTAATTTCAGAACTCTTACAGAAAATTTCATCAGAATCCAAGTTAAAAATTCAATTTTTATTTTTTTATTTTTGAATATAAAACAAAATTATGAAATAGAATAGAACATAAAGTTATTTTGAATCTGAATCTTCTGATTAAAATTGATTTTAATATAATCATTTATTACAGAAATATTATAGTTTAACTTAAGTTCTCAACTATCTTTTCTATAACTGTAAAAATTAAGAATGGACGAAAACTAACTCCGTAAAAAGTTGTTTTTTGTCCATTTTTTGTGCAAATTTGTGTTGATCCTGAAAGCTCACTTTTCCATTTATATAATAAAGTATATCTAAACAATTATATATCTAATTTCAATTAGTTTAGTTATTTTTGAATTCGAAATGATCTCGTCATAGACACAGCATTTCATTACAGACCCATAGTTAAATCAGTTTTAAAATATTTGGAAATTTTTAAAAATTTTTTAAAGATAACAATTGTATTAAAAAAAGATAATAAATGTTTTTCAAAGTAAGTCTGTATTAATTCAAAGTAACCTTTATTAAGCTAGAGATCGGAATTAATAACGTTGGTTCATCGAAAGCTTTTGCCTTTCTAGTTGCTAAAGAAACTTTTTAAGCTAAGTGAGTAGATAGGTTACATTGAAGCGATTTTCAGAATAACCCCAAACTTGGACATTTCGGGAGTGGTCCGAAAGGTCTAGTGGGGTAACGGAGTATGCGCAGTGACCTGGCTTCGTTCGATCGATGCAACGATGCTGCACTTGATGCTGCAGATAAAGCGTTCTTAGTATGCCAACCATATTGCTGCAATAACAGCAAGCAAATTATAGGGCTCGGCCATCTATCAGGACTGATTCACACTTCTGTCAGCGACTGGAAGTAGAAACTCTGTGCTCTCATCCCCCTGGGTCAGTCCTCACGTTCTGGACCTGATCCCTTCACATTGCATGAGTTCGTCGAACTTATAGATCGAAGAAAAGGCTCCGGTTTGACCAGGGTCCAAGCAATTCCTGGTCTAACATTTTTCTGATTCTTCTAGAATATTTCACGGCTTGTTAGATCGAAACAGCTATAGAAACTATAGGAAACAGCTCCAAAGCTGTTTCCTATAGTTTCTTATTTACCCAAGCATCTAAGTTATTAAGTGAGTAAAACAATGGAATGGCTTCGTCTTATCATTATTATTAGAATAAACTTTGTTGAATGCGTGAACTTAAACTCCATTCATTTAAAACTTAAGTGTTCAAATACATAAAATTCAAAATTTAACGGATAATCATCTTACACGATATACTAAGAGCAAAAAATAAATAAATAAACAGAAAAAGCATTTCAATAAAACTTTAAGTAACACAGTACAATTATTTTTCTATTTCTCGTTTCTATTAATCCGGTTTACGCTAATTTTTTTGAATTTATAGGAGTAAATTTGATGTAAAACACATAAAAATGCGAAAATTATGTGATGATAGTGATATCTCTACACAATAAAGAAACAAATCTATTACAATAATTATTTAGAATAATTCTGAAATAAAATCTGAGGTAAAAATTTCTAAAACCGTTATTTAAACTTTCTCTGATCAGTCTAGAGAAAATTGGAGTACAAAAAAAAAAAAAAAAAACATCACATCTGCACTTTCTCCCGGAAAAAAGCCAAACGCAGTCCGAACCGCGCCTAAAAAGCTCCCATTCTACCCAAAGCTGATTGGGCGTAAGATTTATGATCTTCTCGCAGGACCAATTAAAATTAGGCATGAATGTCACGTGAGAGCAAAACACATAAGCAGCCGCCTTAATCACAGAGCTTCCAACTATTAATTACACGCATCTGCTTTGATCCTCCAGACTCTGCCAATAATTACCAATCAACCCTGCTTGATGCAATCTCCACTCCCCTTGTGTACACACAGCCAAAGGCCCATAGCTCAACTGTCCGAAATAAATAAGGCTATTTTTTGCCAGACCATATTATTTCAAAAATCATTGTTCTAAAACAAGGTAGATTTTTGACTAAATTTTAGGATCTCGTATCTTGTATCTTAAAAGTATGAATTAAAATTTCGCATAATTACAAATGATTAATGATTTAAATATCTCGATCATTTGAATTATGCAAAATACAAGTATTTGCATAATTCAAATGGGCCCTACTTATATGTAAGATCTCATTAATGAAAAAGAAAAGTTTTAATTTTGCCCATGTTTAAATGAACTAGGAAAAACTTGACATCTGTTCTGCAGAAAAAGGCTTAACGGACTTAAAGATTTATTAAAGGATTTTACCATAGTAAGGCTCTTATCACGAACTAGGAGGTCTGAAGCAGACAAGCGGTCTCGGACAAATATGGGGCCTAGAAGCCGAGATAGATATAGCCCAACTACCGCATTCATCAAGCGCAAATGAAAAGTGACGTGAGACTAGCAACACTGTATTTCAGATGATATCGTGTCAACCCCCAGATAGGCATAGGAAGAGCCTCATAATAGAAAGTCCTTCTCCAGGGTGTCAAGTGTGTTGATCTCTAATCAGCTCCATGATAAAGTGTTTATCCACGACTAATGACTACCCTTCACCGGGATAAATAATGTGGTCCGGACCAGCCCTATCCATCCCTTACTCCTCAACAGGGAAACGAACCGATAAGGACACGATAAGCTACACTTTTACACATCTAACCAAAAACGGCCGACATTTTAATCTGATTTAATTTCATCCGCAATTTTACCGCTATTCTTAAATAAAAACACGGTCGGGTCATTTTACCACCGTTTTAACCAATTTATTACGATTTTTAACCCGAGGAAATCTAAATAATTTATATATATCAAAAAATAAACACTCATACTGGTGAATGTAAGACGAGATATATGACGTGCTGCCTCGCTCCAATTGGATTCGGTTACGTCATTCAGGTGCCAGGCAGACTGCTTGTCGATTGGTTAGTACTGTTGTAGGCGGGGAAGAAGAGCAAAGGCGTGGTACTACTTTAGTACTGAGAAATTACTTTAGGTATCCGTTTGTGCATATTGAGCGATGTAAGTCGTGCGTGTATGATTTAAAGAAACAAAGAATTGATGATTTAATTTCTTATTCTATCCGAGTTCTTGGCTATCTCTTCATCTTTGATGTCTGACCTGTAATTTTAAAACCACTTTGCTTCTTTCCTAGATAAATGCATATTCGGAATTCGCATTATTATCTCTATTATGTCTATAAAGCGACTTGGATCCTTATCTTACTTATGGTGATATGCTTTAGTCCAAATGATAGGGTTTTAAAACTCTTCGACTCTGCTTATACTTTAGTGTGAAAGTAGCTTAAGTTTCTACAAATATTTTTAGCACTATTTCTCTGTCTTAATTACTTTTAATATTTGTAAACTTAGAACATTATAAATATAATAATGATATATTTTCATATTGAAAAATTATACTTGATTTGGCGAGAATAATTATTTATCTAATTCTCATTAATAATTAATTTATTACTATTATTCAAAATATTAAATAATATATATATATATATACATTATTTAATATTTTAATATTAAGTTGTAAAGATATAAATATATTTCACATCTATATAGTCTATATATAAACCTATACGTATGTATTTCTCTTTGTAACTTAATATTGATAAAATTCACTTGGAATTAAATAAGTTAACGCTAAAATGTTATACTCTGTTTTATAGCCTAATATATAGTTGGAAACTACTACACGCTATACAAAAGTTTTATAGAGGCCTATTTATATGTAATCGATATTAATATTTTCATTATTATTAAATAATAAAAAAATAGAAATATTATTTTTTCCTGGATACAAAACAAACAAAAAAAAATGTCTATTAACCGGGTTTGTCGATAAATATGTAGCCTACAAATTAAATAAGTTTGTTTTTTAGAAAATTAAAATTTTAAATGCATATTTTGTTATATAAACTACGCTAGAAGCATTATGATTTTTTCTATCTTTTTTTTTTTTTTTTAATCAGAACATGAAAACAAGGAAGTTTATGACATAACTAATGACCGTAGGCATTTTGACAGGTTTACCGGAAAATATACTACTATTTAATTTCTTAATTATGTTTTATAAATTATATTGAATTAATTATTAAAATTGATATTTTTCTTATACTGACATATAGCCTATGAAATGATGTTACGGTTTTTGTAATAAATTAAAATTTATAAAATAATAGACTAATTAATAATGTCAGATAAAGTTGGCATCATTGTATATATATATATATATATATATATATATAATATATATATAGGCCCTATATAGGCCTATATATATATAACAAAAAATATATATGACACTAAAAGTATTAAATTCAAGGTTCGAAAATATAATATATGTGACATCCTGAATTAAATATTTTTAATATAAAGTTTGGAATAATGGAGTAATTAATTTACAAGGATAAATACTTGATTATTTTTTCAATTAGACTACACCTATTATTGACTTAAAAGATTTAAAGTATTCACTATTAGTTAAGAACTATTGTCCGAGAAATAGGCCTATACTATAGGCCCTATAGCATCTCCCGGCTAAATAGACCTAGGCCTAAAACATTCTTGTACTACAGTATAGTACATTTCTGAAGACTTTTTATGTTCAAAAAACGTTCATTCAAATTTCTTATTTTTAACTATCATATCGAATCACATTTGTATTGAAGCTATATTTTTTATTCAATTTTTTTGTTCTGTTTCTTATAACTTTTAATAAAGTAAGAACATGTAGGCATTTTTCTCTTTTTGTGTTTAGTAATGTTTTTTTTTTTTTTTTTTCTTTCTTTCTTTCTTTCTTTCTTTCTTTCTAGAAATAAAGAAAATAAGAATTCTCTCAAAGGTATTTAAATTTTTATAAATTTTAATAAAAACCATAGGCCTACAAAAATTGTATATAAAAAATGAAGGTTTGTTAAAAACTGTTCACAAACTTCACATATCTTTGTAAAGCGTATGAAATATAACTTTTATAGTTATAAGTCTATGCAGATATAAGCAAAGACTTTTATAAACTCCACGAAAAGTAAGTTAATTTGCGAACTTGAGTATGGTTGATGGTATCTGTTTAAAATAAATTATAGATAAGCCTATTTAACGCTCTTAAATTTTCATAATAATGATAGAAAACTTATTTTAATTATATCTAATTTATTTCCACGATGCATAACAAACATTATTATAATTACAACCATGAAATGTTACGGACTTCGCACAATACTGAGAATTTAAATCTTAATAAACAAATAGAACTATTACATTAACATCTCATAAGACTATATATTTTAGAATATTTACTCATAATAATGGTTTATTGAACAGATAATAATGCTCATAAAATTTATTCTATAAGAATCACTATTATTAAACATTTTATTGTCAATAAAACATGATTAATATCCAATTTTAAACAAGTGTAGCGTTAAATGGGTAGAAAACATAAATATTTATGTTAAAGCATCAATGACACTACTAACACAGATTTCAGACCTTCTAATCTCAGAGATTATCAAAAACACAAGTTATAACGAGCAGGCCTACACTGATCCGATGTTATCTTTAGGCCCTGTACTCCCCCGGCACGGGTGTCATGGACCAGACAAGCAAAGTGGTGACAGCTGCTGAAAATAGAGTTCCACCCCTCATAACACGCTTAGATCTGCACTTCTAATAAATAAAAAACCTTGTTTCATAAACCCTCTATTTGTTATAATAACTGTAGCAGATGTTTTCTTGGATTCTGGCATAATTTGGGAGGAGTAAGACCAAATTCAAGTTTTGCAATTTAAAGCGAAACATTGTATCCAAATATTATTTTGGATTATCAAATTCTTTAAAACATTTTCTAAATATTTTCAAATTTTCTTTTCTAATGAAACTCAAAAGCTTATTTCATAGGCTTAATTATTGATAGATAAATCCTATAAAATGTTAGATGCGGCCCATATTAATTGAATTTAGTTCCGTAACTTGTTTATATTTACATTAACCATTTACAAAAATTTAAAAGTACAGTATAAATTGTATTCCCGATGGAAGAAACTTTCTACCTGGGATATCTGTGAATGTGACCATGATCTAAATGCTTCGATATTCATTTGTGCTAAAAATCTGCGTTTAATAAATCTACAAATGAAATAATATTAAATGCCTGTGTAAGACATTTCAATGCGCTATTAAAAGAAAGTAATTTAAATAATATTTGAAATACTCAAAACAATTATTGTTTGATATTTCATGTTTTCGAGCCGATTTATATGTAGGTTTTAATATGAACTTTATAAAGATGTTTTATAAATAATATGCATCATTTGAAATAGTTTACATTCATTTTCGTATCAGATTGTATATTTTTGTATTAAAAATTAGTCTTAATAATTGATAGGTCTAAATTAAGTTCATCAATATTAAATTTTAGTAGTCGGGATATAGATTATTATTTATTATTTTAGCTATAAATAACATTTAAACAAATAATACACACAGTTTTTTTTTTAAATCACAAATATTATACAAACAATAGAATGTAACAGAAGTTACGGATAAAATAAGCTTCAAAGATGTTCAATAAATAATCTATTTTCAACTCTTTATTATAGATTTACTAAATGCATAAATGAAATTAAATATTCGAATAATAATCCTAATTATTCTGAATGAAGTTTGATTGTTTTAAAACCATACCTTCCAGGCACTTAATACCCATTAAAAATCCCTTAGAATCCATTTGATATAGAGAATTGCTAGACGTTAATAGGTATTAACAGGTAACAAAAGGCTCGCTGGAAGAATATTTTGAAAATAAAATTTCCATACTTCAATTACTCCTCCCAAAACGTAAAAAGTAATGAATTAGGATAGGAAAAGATAAGCCTACAGGCAAACGCTCATGCCACTTTCAGATTTAGACTGACAGCACTGAATATTAGTATAGTGTTACGGGGTTAAAGAGTACATAATCAAATCAATAACGCTGCAGGCTGTCACGGTATAAAGTCCGTGATTAGAATAATATTATACAATTAAAAATATAGTTTAAAGATCGTTATTGACCAATAATGATATCCAAAAAGAACAAAAAGGGGAAAGAAAGAAATGAAATGGAGGAGAAAAAAGCTAGCAATTCCTCTTTCGCATCGGAGAACTTGTGGTTTAAACTGAACAAAATAACTCTTTTGGTGGTTTTCTTAAATCACCAAAAATCAATGAAATCCAAACGATTAATTGTTACATTTACTCTCAAATTTGCTGATAATTTTTACATTTTAAAATAATTTAATTAAATGCTGTGTGATGAAGCCATATTTCAGATTATTAAAAATATTCAGTTTTAAATGTTGCAATTTATCCTACTACTAAAATTATTTTTAATTTGCAAGTAAACCCATATAGTTTGTTGAAAATAAAAATATTTTTATGCCAGAATATATTCCTGGCATTATTTAATAACCTAAATCCAGTGGGATCAGTTTTTAGTTAAAAGAGATTATGTTGATGCAAAGCAACCGATACATAAGGCTGTCAAGATGGCGTAAAGAATAGAAAGAATGAAGAAGACGACCAGAATTTTAAGCAGGAATCATTCAAGATGGGATGTCACCTGTTACTTTTTAATTCATTTATCACACAAAAATCTTTCCAAACGCACACTATCCGTCATTATGTGTTACGCTTTTTTTTTTAATATGTTAAATTATGGCGAATATTAGTTATGTAGGAATACACTGCAATGATATGACGACACAAAAAGTAATAAACACCTGAATGAAATTCTTTTTGCATTCCAACAAATATCTTGTATAATTTTATTTTTTCGGTTATTCGAAACTACGCTATTTTATTTTCATTTTTTTATCTTTAAGTAAATCGGAATTGTATAATCTTTCTAGGCGATAACAATTCCTATTATATCAGTCGTTGAGATTATATCATAAGACTAGTTTATATCAATTTTAAAACACGCAAACACATGAAGATCGAATTTAAATTTACATTATTAAAACTATCTCCATTATCAAATTTTATGATTATTTTTACATGTTTTCCATTAATTATCTTTTATACTTTTCATTCATGTAACTTGTATAATTTCCGTATTTGTTTTAGAATATAGTCTAATTATTTAGGCTAGGGCCTACTTATTTTTTAGTTTTCATCTAATATTCCTTTCTGAAACTTTGTATTTTTTGAATTCTAAGTCTTGTGCATTCATTTTCTATTAAAATTTGGATGTAGGATTTAATTCAATATACAAACTTTAAGGCTCAAATCAGTTCAAATCATCTCGTGTTAATAATTGCATTATTAACTGATTTGGCCCTTAAAGATAATTATTACTCGTGAATCAAATACATCTCGGGATGAAAAAGTTGCCAAATTTCTTGATTCTATGATCCAATGATTTAAACTGTGTGTAAATTTTATAAAAAGGAATAGGCCTAGCTAGTTTAGGCGTGCTCAATATCGCGATTTCATTCAAACTATTACGGCATATAAATTCGTGTATAAATACTTAAGATATTTGATTTTTTGTTTGATCATTTACAACGCATTTTATTTAGTATAAGGCCTAAACAATTGTAAAGAATATACAGTAATTAGACCCTATTTCAAAATTCTAAATTTCTCTCGAGATTGTTCTGTATTTCAGGAGATGTAGCGACTTAAAAATGTGAAGAATTTTGTATTTACAGTATAAGAATAAATAATAGCAAGGAAATCCATGATGTGAAGATAAGAAATTCCTACTTCAAAATATTTTTATGTATAGGCCTAATTCTTATAGATAACAGTCAGAATTCGTCTCACGTTCAACATTCAAATTAACAAGATAGAAGGTGATGATTTATGTAGGAAACACGCAACCAAGATTTACAGCCTTTTCTTTTTTCGCGAATTTAATGGGCAGATACATAAAATTTAACACCATTAATTAAAATGAAAAAGTGTAAGCTAAACTAAAACTGATATTTCAGTATGAAGCTTAACTACATTTTTATACTAATAGCACATATAATCTTTTTTGGAATGTAATAAACCATCAGACGGACTTGAGAATTTAAGAAACTATACATATAACATTTAAATGAATTGAAAATTTTCAAAAGTTCAGATTTTGAAAACGATTAATGACGTCAAGGAATATTTAAAAGCGGGCAGCCAATCAAAATTATCTATACATACCTGCATATCGATTATTATCTTGAACGCTCCAGAAGACAATTTAAAACACAAGTTTTCGAAAATATACCCCCTAAAATTTTTAATAAAATTTTGGGAATTATTAAATATATTTAAATGGATATTATAGTTAAAGCGATTCCATACACATCCGACAACTTCCGTTCTCACAACGATGCCAACAGTTCATCTGCTATTGATGTAACAATTGAATAGGGCCCGAGGCAAGAACACCTAGCGAAATCAGAGCTAGACATGGCGAATAGCGGACCCGGGCTCCACCTCTACGGGAAGGGCGTTTGGTGTGTGCCGCCCAACCGTCGCTTGGTAAGACACCGAAATTACATGTGTCTCTGAAACCATCAGAGGTCGCTCTCAACCAGCTCCTCCAATTCTTTCCCTCTGCTTTGCTTCTGCTTTACTACTCACTTCCGTTAAACAATTTACCTTTTTTTCGCTTTGTTTTTCTCTTTCAACTTCTCCTGCCTCGTTTATTTATATACTTTTAACTTTTTTTTTTTTCCTAGTTTAATAAACGATATTTAACATCTCCATGAAAATATTTCATTCGTTACGGCGATAACTATATACAATTTTTTAGTATTTTGCAAATTTCCGAAATCTTTATTACAATTCTGTATTATAAATATTTTCTAAAATGAATTCTACAGTATTTATTTTAACGATTTTATTTTTATAGCTTAAACTTTCTGTTATATATACATTTTTCAGTTTTTCCGTATATATTTTCTTTTGTATTTTTCTGCTCTCTTAATGCTTTTCTTCAGTTTTTGAGAATCGTTGAGATATTTTTAAATTCGTAAAAATTTCGGTCGGAATTTTTTAATAATAGCTTTTTCATATTTTTCCTTTAAAAAATTTTCTTATGTCGTTCCGCTAGAATTTATTATATCAATACTTTCTTTGTATTTCTATAGGAATTCTATATATTACGTTTCTTAACATTATAATTTTATCAATATAATAAAAGTTCCTTTACATTTTTCAACACGTTTTTATAAATATAAAAAGAATCTATCCAATTGATGGTTTGAAAAATTTTAAGAAAAGTAAAGACATTTTTTCCGGTTTTTTAACAGTAAAGAAATTTCAAAATTTATAAAAGTGAAACATAAATTATAAATCAGATCTTTAGAATTGTTTATTAATATTTATTTAAAAATATTAAAAATCAATTTTATGTTATCGTATTTTTAAAACATTTATTTATTTTATATATATTATATTATATTATTAATTTTCAGTTCAATATAATATATTATTAATACACATTTTTATATTGATATAAAAATGTGTATTAATAATATAATACACATATAATCAATTTTTACGTTCATATATAAACAAATTTAAAACATTCTAGCGATCTTGTATGTTATAATAAATAAAATTACAATATATAATAAAATTTGTTTTTATTTTATTTTATTGAAATTAATTAATATAGATAGTTTTCCAAAGTAAATAATTTTGTTACATAAATTAGTTAACTTGTATAATCTTTTATAGTTTGCTTAGAAATTAATAATCTATAAGAATGCTTTTCATTATTTCTTTGGATATTCTAACAACAATGAACTTTATTGTGTAGTACTGTACAGTACAAAATGTACAGTACATACAGTACAGTACTATTTAAAGCCTATTCCAACATACTTCTGAATATGCTTTTTGTTTATATAGTCTTCCTCATGTATAGCAATATTAGTTTAAAAACGAATATAAACAAATAGCAATAAAAATATAATGTCACGAATGGAAAAATAATATAATATTATAAAAATAATATTAAAAAATTTTTGCGTTATATACCGTTGCTTATTGAATGACGTTTAATTTATTTTTTAATTGAGTAATACATTAAAATTCAAATATTTAATAAAATAGGTTTTATAAAGGCACATGTTGCTTTTATTAAATCTCGAGACTAATTGGGATCAGAAGCCAAATTTGTAATTTGTAAATCAAATTTGTAATTTAATAATTGTGAAAATTGAATAAATATATAAACTGAGAATATTAGCTTTCTTATTTTTTTTTAAATCTATTCTTTTAATAATTTAAATCTTATTAGTATTTCTCGTTTATTTCGTTCGACAGAATAAATCTTCAGAAGTCATAAATTAAGTTTACAAAAGAAAATAATAAGAAAGTTTATGGTAGTAGCGATAGCAAATAATGACTTTAGATTTGAGGAATTAATAATAGATTATACTATTTCAATCACTTACATAATCGGACATTATAATAACTATATAATTATTATAATAATGATCTGAAGCCTGTAGTTTTATTAAAAATTATTTTATTTAATTCCGTTTAATTTCTATCCGTATGTTGTAGTTTCCACATTTTACGAAAACCTGGAAGTCGCCATATTGAATTGATAACCACGTTTTCGTTTGGTATGTCATGTAGTTTATTTTAAAATGCTATCAATAATAGTTAAAATTATATTAAATACCAATAAAATTGCTCTATATATCTAAACATAAACAATATCAGCTTAAAATGACTGAATAATTTTCATAAATTATTTGTCAAGTATATATATTTTTATATTAAGCCTAATAATGTAGTTACAAATTGATTATACAGTTTAAATACTTTATATAATTAAATTATAAGCATTTCTCTTTAAAAATTTTCATTGTGTTTCTTAAGGATTATAGAATTATCCATACATGAGCTATATATATACATTATTATTTTGAATATTCAGATCATATGTGAGTAATTATCAGAATGCTTAATATGAGCTTGAGGAATATTTTAATTGGATAACTACTATAGGCAGAAAGGTGTCTAATTGTTTAGAAATATCATAATGATTAACAATTGGATGCTTTTCTGTTTATAGCAGTTATTCAATTAATTAGCAATTTAAAATCACTCAAATTGTTGAGTTAATGTTGTTAGTAATAAATGTTCTAGGATATGGTCTTTAAAAATATTTATTTTATTGTTGATTACCCAAATTATCATTTTTATCAGACTATAACATTGTGTAATGTCATTACCTGGTCAGACAGTTACATTTTATGATTCGCTACTGCCAAAACATCAGCAAATGCTTACTAGCAATGTCATTAGTAAAGTTATCAACAATATAGTCAGGAAAACTAATCTGAACAGTAACTAACTAATTAGGCACTTTTATTATTAATTCTGATTAAATTATCTGTCATCTAGAAGTATCCAGTGTGCAGTTGTGTTTATGTACTGTACTTTACAGAAATTACAATAAAATTGAAAGAAATAACTATTCAATTATATAATAATAATAAATAAGTTAAATCAACTGTTATATCAATAATAATGATACTGATATTGTTGCTATGGGCATTTTTCAGATATTATGTATTAAATTTACAGGTAAGTTAAATATAAACAAAAACAAAACAAGAAAGAAATGAACATAACAAAAATCAAAGTACATACAGATTTTAAAATTAACATTTATCACACCACATTAATAAAAAGGTACATAAAATTTCTACAAAAAATTATAAATGCTGATGACCTAACTACAAAATTATTGAATGTGTTATATCAAAAATCAAAGATTACAGATTTAAAACGAAATTGGATAGTACGTCTCTCGAAGATATTTAACACATACGGTTTTTCTATGAGTCTATTTATGGATCAGTCATACATCAGTGAACAGCAAAATAAACTATTAATACAAAGAGTAATGGAAAACTCCATTGTCCAAGATATCGACGATATACAGAAACGAAACAATATGAGCTGGTATAAAATAATTTTAAATTACCCATCAAATAATAACTATATGTTGACGGATCTCTCATTTAATGTTAAAAAGTTTTTTATACAGCTAAGACTAAATAAAAACTGGATAAATTTAAACAATGAATTCATTGACTACTCTCATACCAAATGCCCAAGCTGTAGTAAGACATTATCTAAATTTCATATCCTCTGTGAAAACTGCAGCGAAAATTGTAATATTCAACAATCAGATATTGGTCGATTAATCATTTGTTTTAATGAAACGGATATGTATAAGTTCCTTGATACAGCAAACATCAATACTATCTTTAAATTATATAATTATACAAAGCAACGTATGAACAAACAATGCAGTGTTAATTATTAATTAATGTACTACATATTAGACAACTAACGTTCATTATATATATAGAAAAAGTTCTAATGATAGAGGACATATATCTTGTATATGTTAATCACGTTCTTGTAACAGGCGAAAGCCTTATATGATAAATAAACTTTGAATTGAATTGAAAAAAAAAAAAAAAAAAAAATTGAATTGAAAAAAATTAACATTTATCAGATATTTATCTTTTGCCATGTTATATGTGTATCTAAGATAAAATATTAGGAAGTGTTTCATAAATAAAATTTTTATATTTTTTATGTTCTTCATACAGATACAAAGAGACAGTGTCATAATAACTTAAATTGCAAATTACTTGCACAGAATGAGTGATTACGGTTTCTAATCTATATAGAATATATTCTGGTGCAGTTTCTTATATGAAAATTTCATATATGATTTTGGAATTTGCACAGACCCTATATAGATGCTTTATAATGCTTTTATTGATATAGAAAATTATTGATAAAATACCAGTAAATAAATGCTACAGTAGTAATCAAATTATTGACATGTAGCTACCAACAATTTGTTGTCTAGGATGATTTTTAGATATGACTGTAATATAACATTCACAAATAATAACTAACATTTAAAATATATTTATATGAAATCATATATTGGTGAAAAAATAATTAAATTCAAAAGAAAAAAAGATGTTTTTTTTTAAACTTACATTATTAATGATTTATGAAAAATATTGTAAATATTCTTATGAAAAATTCTTATGATGATGATAAAATATGGTGTATTTTAGTGTTACTATTATGCGGCTTCGCTCGTGCGGATTTTGCAAGTAAACCCTATTTACATTCAATATTTCAACAACCATAGTACTCGTTATTTAACACCTACTTCTGAGAATGATGAGAATTGCTGAGAATCAAATGAACTGTTTTTAATTTGACTTTTTGCTACAAGTACTCGCTTCGGGTACTTGCAGTTAAAACTATACTGTATTTGACTTCTAGCTGCAAGTACCTGCTTCGAACCAATATCGAACCAATATGCAAAAAGAAATTCAAATTTAAAACGGTTCGAACATTTGGTTAAAAAATCGAAATATATAAAAAATATTTATAACAATGTCTGAAAAGTTATCAATTTAATACCCCTAAGTACTCAATTAAGACTAAACGTAATTAAAAACAAAAAATTGCATCTAAAATAGTACACTAGAAGCTGTTCTTCAGGTTAATGCTCTCCCCTCTTCCCCATGGGAGGAATTTCGAAAAATCCCTCCTTAGTGTGTGTTTTCATCATGTACCCCAGTGGCATGCCGTGACATTTGATGATAGGGAAGCTGTGTTTCTGTAAAAAGCTGACTTCCGGGGCAATCAGTTAATTGCGCATCAGTAATGATCTAGGGTCCATTCGTACGTGCGTGGTGGCGGAAGAGACGTATCTGACAAAAACCGACAAAAAAGAAACATAAAATCAACATATACTATGTACAAAATAGTTTGCTTTAGGACAATCCCTTGCATCCCCCTCGCTACGCCACTGCCCCGTGACAGTGGCGTTGACAAGTCTGTAAGGCACGGGGAGACTTCCTCTGTTGGCGTTGGAGACACAGTCTAAGTCCGAAGTGGCACAGATTACAGGTTGGCACAATAGATGAGAAACTACTTTTTTTGCGCGTCGACACACGGCGTTTTGGTTATTCGGAACGTTAACTGAGTGCGAGGTGTCCTCGATTGTCGGAGATTATATCAATCTCTGTTCTTTCTTTCATCCGTTTTGATTGGTCGTTCTCCCTCAATCACGTTACCCGAGTGATTGGTCCCTGCTTACTAAGCGTAACGAGACTAACCTGGCACGCGAGAAAAGTCAAAATCGAAAACGAATTCCACTGATCATAGGACAACTTCCTTCCGTGATTTATAGTTTCTGCCTGGCAGTTTGATATAAACAATGGGTCCGACTACAAACGACTTTTACCTATGTTTTTTTAAACTAATAAATTTTTCTCTAAATTAACCGTTTTTTCGCGTCTGTCGTGACGGGTCAGACCTGTCTGGTACATCACATTTCCATAAAGGTTTTAAACAAATACTGAAAATGACAAAAATAAACAATTTATTTATTTTCGTTCTAAAATACAATTAATACATATATAATACAAATTGATATGATACAAACGATAATAGAAAAACTTGTTTTTTTAATTTTTTACAAACTCGGTGATTTTTTTCTGCAAAGTCGTTAATTACTTTATCATAAAAGTCGCTGGTCGTCGACTCCATCGACGTTTTTAAAAGCTCTTTTTCTATCGGAAGCAATGCTTGCGACCACAATTTTAGCTCCCACCCAGTGTCTGGCCAATGTATGAATTTGCATCGTGGTCGAAAAACTGCACTCAGCAGATCCACCGGTAGATGGTACCGTAAATATTAATGATATTAAATCATATAATTCTTTTAGTACGTCTTTGTTCGGATTGTCATTAATTATAATACTTTTTATGTCTAAGAGTTACTTGTCAATATAGTTCGGACATGAATATAAATATTGTGATTCGCTACGTAATTTAGATAAATCAAAAAATTTCCCATAAAATTTACTTAATTTAAAGAATTAAAACACGCTTGGAAAAGTTGTTTTTTGTAATATTAAAATCATTAACATCTAAAAGGAATAAAATTTCAAAAGATTTTATGTCTGAAAATCTGTCAATATAATTACAGTATAATTAAAAGAAAATTATAATTAAATATAACTTTGCAAAGAAACTTACATAAAAATAACATTGAATACTCTTTACTTTTTAAATCTTAAACAATTCACTTAGTCAGATAGCTCCCTATCCAGTGGCTAAAGGGATAGAATCGTTGGAAGCGTTACACGTGTGTAGCTTCCACCAGCTAAACCGGGTGAGGTTGGTGCTCTGTAAAGCGCATGCGCCAATGCCCTCTGGCTGCTTTACACCATTCAGTTATTCTCGCCATAGAAGCTGTCTTGTAAGCGCTTCCATTCCGCCACTGATATTCAAATATACAATAGCAATATAGCAATCTTATCGTTTTTTTCACATGTAGTATAGAAATTTGTAATAAGGTACATAATGCGGTTATAATAAAATATTGATTTTAATTAATTCAAAGTACGTTAAAATATGAAAATTTATATTTTAGAAAATACAAGGGAAGCGGCACTTCCACTGCTTCCAATGACGGCATGCCACTGATGTACCCTAACTGTGTACCAAATTTCACCTCTAGGATCTGGAGCTTTCTAGAAAAAACTGGAACATTCTCATTGAAGCGTCACACATTTTCAAAGTCAACCACTTTCAACCCCCATATCTCCCACACTCCTATAACTATCGAGACGCAACCACCATAGTACACAATGGGAGACTTAGGGCTACTACCACACATAAATACCATTCATGTGCAATGTGTAGTTTTGACTGCAGAGTGAAATATGGGCACAAACATGTCCATTTATATATATATATATATATATTACAAGTGAACATACATATATACATACATAGTGTATATACATAATAAAAGTGAACATACTGTATCTCATAAAGAATTGTAGCAAGTCTGAATGATAGATAGTTATTTGTTCACTTTATTTTCAAAATTCAGATTAATTAATTTTCATCTTAAATTCATAGTTTTTATTTAATTGATATTGATAGTATGTTTAAATGATTGTTTAAAACTTTAAACAATGTATATATATATATATTTGTGTTGTATCTATTGTGTGTGTATGTATATACTGGTATATACATACAATCAAATTTCAATTTAGTGCCATTTGTTTACCTCTGAAATTGACATTAAATTACAGTAGAGCGTCGTTTATCTGAATCAATTGGGGACTGGGGTTGTTTAGATAACTGATTTTTTTGGATAACCGATTATGTACGAAAAAATATATTAACCTATCCGATGTTCAAATTTTTCTCTGTTGTGTGTCGCTTCGTGTTGAATTTTCGTTGATTTTAAGCCTAACGAAAATTTTTATAATAATAATCAAGGCTATTGTATCGTTAAAAATTATTTCTTTATTTTGTACAAACAAAATAAATATATTGAAAAATATAAAAACAAAAAAATTATATTTTGGAAGTTAATCTAGTATCAAAAACGTTCGATTCAGCACGACACAGTCTGAGTGGAAAGCTTTCAGATAACCGACATTTCAGATAACCGGTTTTCGGATAAACGACGCTCTACTGTAAATGTGGTATTAAACTGAAATACCTCAAACAATAATAATTATTAAAAACTTGGCTGACAGTATTTATATTTTTCATAAAAATTAAAAAATATCATAAATCTACATAATGATTTGTCTTCATTTCTTTCTTTCTGTCATTAACACACCACCACTGTTTTTGGATTGTTGCTGGTGTTTTAACGATGAAAAGAGGAAAACGAAGACAAAATCTTTTTGTATATTCATGATATATATTTTTATATATTTTTGAAAAATGTAAATACCATTGGCCAAGTTTTTAATTTCTACTTAAATGTGTTATTAATATAACACATTTAACTACTGTAATTTGCTATACTTGGATATTAAGTACAGCAAGTTTTATGGGTATACCGTATTTTACGGACTATAAGACGCTACGGACTATAAGACGTACCTTAATTTTTAAGCAATTTAAAAAAAAAAAATACCTTTAAGACGCTACAAACTATAAGACGCACTTGAATTTTGGAGGCAATTTTTCGAAGAAAAAAGTGTGTTTTATAGTCCATAAAATACGGTATTGCAAGGACACCTGTGTCCTTGCAATATTTTTTAAAGCATAACTCTAAGTCAAAATTAAACCTTTATTAGCCTGGTGTTAGGTAGGTCCACGTGCACTTCCAGGTCTATGGCATAAGTGGATAGGGCAGTGGTGTGCCTGCCTTTTGTTGTCAGTATCGTACTTGTGTTCTTGCCTTTTTTTGAACGGAATGTTTGGTGAAACCAATGTACAGTACACCAGATCCCACTGGAATCTGTCGTCCCTTACCAGAACACTGTACAGTACATACCAGGGGCTGTAAGATTGTCAGGTTTGTCCTTTGCATTTCTTAATAATTTGTATATTGCTTGGTGCCTTTTGTAAGCCAGCTTAGTACCTATTCTGCCAATTATTTTCCTATATAATGGATGTAAGTGTTAGTTGTATTCTATTACGGTGTGTCTAGAGTTAGGGTCATGATTCAAAGTTCTGTTGGTAGTCCTTTGGGTAGTAGGGGTGCTATACATGGCCTGTTGGTTGGAGAAGGTGCATGCTAAACCAGAAATTAGGTCTTTCTGTATCTGTGCATTATCGCAATGTCCTCAAGATGTTTTAGCTCCCTTACTGTGTCATTCCACTCAGAATGGTGCGTAAATGCTCGTCTGGTTAACACAGGAAAGGTTGCAATTTTATATGAGTAAGGATCGACCGAGTTTGCTGGTATGAACAATGGCAAGAATCAGGGTTTGTAATATACACTGGATTTTACCTGGTCCCTGTTGAGATGAATGCTGATGTCTAAGAAATGTGTACTGGTGTAGATAACTGATCAAGTTTAAGGGTTATCATTCATCAGTTTAAAAAGTCGTTAACATTTGACTCATTTTTCCAGAGGACAAACATGTCATCAATGTATCTCCTATATATAACCATGTTGGATATGAATTTGGGTATGACCTTTCCCTCCAACTGATGCAGTACCAATTCACACAAGTCATCTGACAGGACTGCCCATGGCTACTCCTCATTTTTGTAAATAAGTTCTGTTGAATTGGAATACTGAGTTGTAACACGTGAGGTGTGCGAGCTCCAAGACCTGTTAATGCTGTGTTGGCATGCCACATCTGCTCAGTAAGAGATCTCTAAGGGCACAGAAGCGCAGTTGCAGCTTTATTGAGGGGTATTATGACATGAAGTCAAACACTGTGACGTGTGCCCCATTTGTTAACTGTGCCTGCCACAATAGATGTATCAGCTTGGTAGAGTTCTTGACAGGTAAAGCATAACCCCTCAATTGTTCTGATGCGATGCTGTGTACTGCATTTCCCAGGAGCTTTGTTGGAGACCTAGCCTTATCAAGAATGGGTCTAAGAGAAGGTGTAGGCTTGTGCGTTTTCGCAAAGGCAAACAACCTAGGTATGTCTGGTGAGGCAACCACTGCCCTGGGGTGTACTCGTAAACCATGCGACCCAAGCCTATGACTTATTCACATATCTATCATCCACCGGTTCGCAATCCATATCAATGATGTACTGCTGCATGAGAGCTCTGTAAGTAGTCTCCTTTAGTAGAACAAGCACTCTGCTTTTATCAGCTTTCAGTACAATGATGTGTTCATCCACTAAGCATTTCTTGGTCTTCTGTAAAAGTTGCCAGAAACCATTGTCTTGGGTCCAGTTGTTGATTCAGCATATTTCTCCATCTGTAATATTGTGAACTTCATTCATGCCAACGACCAGCCTTTCAATATCAGGCATTACACTTTCCAGGAGGGTTTTTGAGATACCACAAGTATACATTGGTCCGTGAGCCACGGTGTTGATTACGTAATCCGGGGGAGAAATTTTATCCCAACAAATCAATGGGGAGATGGGCACACTTTCATTAATCAGTTTCTGCTTTCTTAATACCCAATTTCATTTCTTATATTTTTAAAAAAATTTAATGTATTTAAAAAACATTCAATTCTAAGCATTCCATTATTGGAATACAATTGGTTTAAGAACCTGAAGCAGAACCTTGGGTAATGTGGAAAGCATTAGTTTGATGTTGTATTAAATGCTATATTACCAGAATTAAAGGTTAAGTAATGGTGTTCATTGGTACCAGTAATTAAACTAGAAGATATTGTTATTCTCTTATGTGCTTACATATGGCTTGATAACCAAGTATGATATAATGTGAAAAGACAGATAAAATGCCATTTTTTTACCTGAAGATAATGATAACTATAAAGTTTTACAAGTCTATTTTAACTTATTGGACTGCAATTTGAAAAAAAAATTGTAGACTTATAAAGTCCAGAGTGAGATTCAAACCTACAACTCCTGCTTACTGTGCAGATGTGTTGCCAGTTAGGCTACCTGAACTCTGTCCAATCTTCCACTTCCAAACATATTTAATTTTAGATATACATTAATACCCTGAACTTAAGCTATAGGTGGGACCGAGCGATACCCACGTAAGTCAAATTTGCGTAAGTCGGGGTATAATTTTGCATATAAATACATACAAATTATTTTTAATTGGGGCCGGAGACTAAAGAAAACAATAATTTAGAAAAAAATGTTTAATAAAATCTTAGATAATACATATGTATAACAAATTATACTATTAAAATCTTTTGTAAAAATAAAAAGACGTAGTCGCTTTCAAAAATACTTGGTCGATCACCATTTATTTCTTTAAAATATTCCAGAATAAAAATTTGGAAGACCCAACCTTCCTTTTTAGGCTACATGATTGCCCAGGAAACAATTCTTTAAAACATAGAATAGAAACATAGAACATAGCTAAAAATATAAAATTTTTGTAAAAAATTGGAATTGGTGACCTTACGACACCTTTGAGTTCTTCATCCTTGACTTTATATTTTGAATTGGATTATTTCTATGTTTTAAAGAATTGTTTCCTGGGCGATCATGTGGCCTAAAAAGAAAGGTTGGGTCGTCCGAATTTTTATTCTGGAACATTTTAAAGAAATAAATGGTGATCGACCAAGTATTTTTGGAAGCGACTACGTCTTTTTATTTTTACAAAAAATTTTATCATCCAGCAAAAATTTTAAAATTAAAAAATTATTAAAATCGTAGATCAAAGTTATTTTGATGTAGAAGGCTTCATAAAATCTAACAAATTCGTCTGACGGCTCAAAGATTTTTTCTCCCACAAAATTTCCTCGTAGCATGCTAATAATTTTTTTATTTTTCGTTTTGTAGAAGAAATGCACTCTTCGTTGGAGTCTATATTTTCTAAAATTTGTGACCCCTTTTCAATTGTACTGAGGCTTTCTGTCAAGTTTTCACAGCTTTGAGAATTTTTTCTTTACCTTTTATAATTGTTCTGACCGTCGATTCCGGCAGATCAAACTTCTTTGCCAATTCACACATTTTCATTTTTGTATTGAAGTCTTTAATAATGTTAACTTTACATTCCAAAGATAAAGTTTTTCTTTTCTTGTTTGATGCAGAAGAATCAGTTCTACTTCATTTGGATGACGTAGTAGAGTCTCTCAAGTCTCCGTAGATATAACAAACATAGAAATAAATAACGCAAAATAAATTGTAGCTATGCGTCGATTTCGCGCTACATGTCCGAACATGTAAACTGAACCATAGTGTGGGGGGAGTGAGTAATTAAGAGTTGCGTGGTGCTCAAACAAAAGACGAATCAATGAGATTTGAAAATTGCGTAACTCTGGGTTCGCATAAGTCGGGGTAGCATAAGTCAAGGTATTACTGTAATTATCCATGGTTACTTACAATGCCAACTGGGTATTAGTAAACATTTGGCTTTGAGATGTTTATATATGTATATATACCATGCTGAGGTAAAGTGATTGCTGGCTGAGTGCCATAGAGGTCTGTGTAGAGTAACTGGCAATGCATCTGTACAGTAAGTGGGAGTTGTGGGTTTTAGTTCTGTGCTGACCTGATTTTTTCTTCTAGAATATTTTAAATTATTTAATAAATAATAATTTAATTATAATTATTAAATTTAATAAGAGATGGTGCCTAATGCTTACCTCTAGTACCAAATTACTTAAATTTAATTATTAATAATAGCGGTAAAGTAGCCCAATTAAATTACGGTAATCATTTGGCTTATTAGGAAACATTGGGCTCTGAGAATTTATACAGGTAACTCTTGATATATATGATGTTCTGTTCAGTGTGGGTTTCAGTTAATGTGGATTTGTGCTGGGGAAAGTTTCGTATTGCCAGCTTGACGTAGTTTCGAGCTAGCAACACTAAACTGATCTTTCTTCTCACTCCTGTCCACTGTTTGTAGGAGAAAGTGAATCTAGTTTTCCTAGTGCAGTATTCTTATTTGAATAGTTTAATTTATGTTTTCATATTTAGTGTAATTTCTGCAAACATTTTTGTTTTAATTCTTTGGCTTTTACAGGAAAAAAAATAAGACTAAAGTGACTATGTTTTACTTGATTTAAAAAGAAATTTTTTTTCCCACTTTAGCAGTTAGTTTAAACTCTGTAATCAATTTTAAATGTTAATTTCTAATTTTTTTTTCATTTTTGGTGAAACTATACTCCTTTTATTTAAAATCTTTAATCTATATATATGTTACAGTCAAAACCCATTTTTAGTTAGAATGCGTTTTAACTAGTTGAAACCAGTTTATACTGGATGTCTTTGTTAAAACCTGTTTTGTCTAGTTAAAAGTAGTTTTAACTCACATTCATTTTTGACTAGCAGTAAATTCTAGTTATAACAAAGACATCCAGTATAAACTAGTTTCAACTAGTTAAAACGCATTCTAACTAAAAACTGGTTTTGACTGCAACATATAGAGTGATTCTGGGTAAGATGGTAAGCGGGGGAATATGCCTACTTTTTGATATTTTCAAACGGTGACGTCAGATATTGTCATGTGTATGATGAATCGTTGGGCCAATATTGAGTGCGGAAAGCTGTAGTTGGGTACTGTTACCTTGTTTTCTACATTTGAGAAGAATAAAAGCAAGATAAGAATGAAGTTTTTATTGTGAAATGTTTCTAGAATCATTTTAAAACTAAAAGTTAAAATAAAATTTATTAAAAAATGCTAAAAACAATTAATGTGTGAGTTAAGGTTCTAAAGTTTTCATTGTGAGCTACTGCCGATCTCAATCGGACATGCTAGAACACGTGACTCCACTAGGCACCTTACCCTGACAAATGGGAAAGATGCTACATTTTTCATGGGGTAACATGCCTATTTTTTGTTAATTGAATTCCAATATGCCTATTTTTAATAAATTTTTGTTTTCTCGTTTTATTGCAGGATATGCATAGAAATTATATAAGGACTTCTCAAAAAGGTTTTTGGACTGAAAAGAGCTTTCAGCTAGCTATAGAGCACATTAGAATGGGTGGAAACTTAAGAATACTTATACTGTGCTGTACTTACTATGAAGTACTTTGTACTACATATGCAATAAATTAAATTTTGTTAAGATATTCGAAAATTAATTTTATGCAATTATATTTGTTATCTTACCCTAATGTCATTTGGCATATCACCCGGATACTTGGGGTGAGATGCCTAAAATGCCAGACAGTAAAAAAGTCGTCATTGCAAACACAATATACAATTATTTTTTATATACTCCAAAGTTTTATTTGAAAAACATGCTCAAGAACATGATATTTTCATTAGAGGCCTTCAAAACCCAAATTATCGCTATAATTTCCTTCTTCCATTCCAAACCTAATAAGAAAAAGAATGTATATGGCATCGTAATAAAAGGGAAGGCAAGATACTTTTAGAGGAATGATGGAGCGGTCTTAATTAGCATAGGATTGGTTATACGATTAAAGCGTTAGGATTTGGAAGATTTACGGAAGTTTTTCAACGCTTTGAATCAGAATCGTTCGATTTTTTCGATTTAATTGGGGGGCACGTGCATAACGGAAAATTTTAAGGTTCGATTGTTCGAAAATCGTTTTGAAAAAGATTGTGTAAGAAGAAATATAGGCTTGAGGAAGGTCTCAGTGGAGGGACCGAAAACGTTAGCCAGAATATAATTGTTTTGCACCAGTTATTAGGTTTGGAATGGAAGATATGCTTATAGTCCGGTGTTTTTAGAGGAGTTTTATTATAATTTCCTTCATAAGCAAAATGTTAGGCATCTTCCCCCGAATCACTATACATTACTTTATTTATTTCTCCCAAACATATTTATGTAGCTAAAATTAGTTTTAACTAATGTTAAAAGTTAAAATTAGTTTTATCTAAAATCAAAACATTTACAGCAGTAAATTAACTAGACAAAATGAGTTTTGTCTAGTTAAAGCTAGAATTTACTGCTAGTCAAAAATGAATTTGAGTTAAAACTAGTTTTAACTAGACAAAACGGGTTTTAACAAAGACATCCAGTATAAACTAGTTTCAACTAGTTAAAACGTGTTCTAATTAAAAACGGGTTTTGACTGTAACATATATAATTGAGATGAGTTGATGATAATAATCAGCACAGATCCCAAACGGTTAGGAGTTGAAAGTTGAAATTTGGTACACAGTTAGGGTACGTCACGAGAACGTGCACTAAGAAGGGATTTTTCGAAATTCCTCCCCACGGGGGAGAGGGACAGGATTAAGGCTTAACACTTCCATCAACAATGGAAGTGTTAAGTAACAATGGAATTGTTAAGAAAAAGCAACGTGCAAGATGCAGATGCAGTTTTTTCGTTTTTGCGGGAAATCGAACATATTTTTAGACCCGTCTAAAAATTTTCTAATTAGTCTGGAAACAGGGGGACCCAATTCTTGCATTCTGTGAAAATGGGTAAAGTTGTCTATAACGTAATAATCTTAACTTTCACTACTGTTACTTTTGTCCGAGCAACGCCGGGCCTACCTGCTAGTTAATCCTTCAATAAAAATTTCTTAAATTTGATTTCTTCATACCCCATGATTTTATTTACTCTGCCCAAGTGAATGTAAATATAAAAATTACAATTTCAAACAACTTCTTAATGACATATTTCATGAATTGTGCAATTTTGATATTTGCAGAACCAATTAATTGATACAACAGAGGTTACCTGTATATCTTTTAGATCTTTTAGATCTTTTAGATATACAGGTAATCTTTGTTTTATGTAATATAATACAATATTGGGGTTTATTTCTGTAATTATTTTAAATATACAGATAATTACTGAAATAAACCCCAATATTATGTATTATTTTGTTATACAGTACAAGAAATGCAAATATACTAACATGCTAATAAAAGCATTAAACATTTGCGACATTATTATATTTTACTAAGTAGTTTTTACTCTCACTTCAGTCTTATATTTATTTTTCTATCCATTACCTAATTATTTGTTTTTCTATTTTTTGTTAATTTTATTGAGGCAGAGCATTAGTGAAGCTTCTTCCTTGTAACTTACAGAATTGCATTTATTCTCAAAATTTGATTGGTTAATTTTGGTAAAACTTTCCTATTTTTCATTAATTGCAATGAGAAATCCAAAAATGTAATAAAAAATGGGGGCCATGACTTTGTTTTTACAATACAGTAAGGTCAAAGTGACAATGTTTCTGCTCTCTGATGTGATTGAGTAGGCCTAACAGAATTTATGGGGCAAAAAGAAAAAAAAAAAGCATTGTGGGCACTAAACAGAAAGTAAACAAAACGCAGTAACAAAACGATGTCAATTGCTTTGTTCTTGGATTGCCACTCCCATGGCTAACAGGTGTGAGGGTCACATCATGTTTGGTGGCAAGTGCAAGAATTCTCTATCCATGCTTGGATAATCTCTTTGATGCCAAACAGGTACAAGGATTGTCTCTTCTGTGCCCAGCAGTTGTAAGGATTGTCTCTTTCTGACTTGCCTTAATTCTGTTGCAATAGGATGAAGTTGTGCAATGTCCTAGTATATTTATTAAATATTTAGTTCTGGTTTTTAGTTTGCTTTAAGATTTATCTTCAAGGTTATATAATTTTATCAATGTAAACAAAAATTTGCCTATAAATAAATTCAAATATAAACTTAACAATACAAATATATAATATTATAAATTTATTAATTTTATTTAATTAATGTTTTATTAAATTATAATTCTGAATATTATAATTTGGAAAATATAAAAAAAAATATTTGCTGAAAAAGTGAAATATGAAAAATATTTTACATAAAAGTCTAATGGCTTGATTACAGTGAGATATTAAACTTAGGTTGCTTGATTATTTCATATTGTATTAGTTCTACTTTATGAACTAAGATCTAAACTTGGCTTAAGTTGCTTTTAGATGGGTCACTTTATCAGGGAGAGTGACATTTACTTAGTAGTCCATGTGAAAGGGTTTTCTGCAGAAATATGCTACTTTTCTTTGCAATGCTCTATTATTGTGACGGCACTGCAAATTATGGACTTTGACAAAAATCTCTTCTTGCTTTTATCCTATGACATTGTCAATTGTAGATATACTCAATGTCTAAACATTTGACAGTTGAACAGTATTATACAGTATTAGCTGGTCATTGATCAATTTTGACAAGTTTATCTGTATCAAAATTTGATGGCCACATGAAGTTGTGGTTGTTCGTATCGAGAGATTTGTACGTACGCGAACAAACGTTATAAATAGGAACATAAAAACTTATATATACAATTAAATATTCCTTTATTTCTCTCAAAACACGGTTTTTTCTTTATTATTTACAATTGATCCCAACTTGAGTATCCTCACTGGGGAAGGGGTCGCCACTTATTCGCGTACAAACGATAATACACGCGCACGTAACATAAGATCTTTACAACCGACTTAAAAACTAAACTTATAACTACCTTAAAACTATTGTAATAGGGAAACAGATAGACTTAGAAAAGATAGAAAGTATATAGAAATAGACAGAAAGTACCCGGGTCCACAATCGATCGATACACTCGGGGAAGTACCCTTCCACAATGGTAGCCTTTCCTCCTCCTCTTTATTCGGCTGTTCGTCCTCGATATTCTCCTATCCTCTCGGCTCTCTCTGGCCCTTGTGCCTATTTTTCTCTGGCCTCGACAGTCCTGCATCTTCCTTTCTTTCTCTCTCTTTCGAGTCTCGAACGCTGCCTTGCACCTCCGTTCCTCTCGAGGTCTAGCCAAAAAGTGTCCGTTCTTCTACTACTTAGTTCTCAGGGCTTCCTCTTTTCTTTTGTTCACACTCCCAAATTCATGGAAGTCCAATACCCCCTTCTTTGTTTATCCCCTGGTTCTTAGAAGGGGTAATCCTCCCCCTCTGGCGATAACGGTTGATATACGACTTGTTGAGACAAAGGAACGGAAATAAAGTAGAAATGAAGGAAGAAGAAAGAAAGAAAGAAAAATATATATATGTATATGTATTTATAACTTACAAACTATAAAAGAAACTTTCTTCCATGGAAAACCTTGACAATCCAGTGTTAGGTGTTTATACCACTGCTAACTTTTTCAACCCCGTCGGGGTCTTCTTCGGGCACAGCACAAAAAAGTGGTTTCCAAAGCCGGTGAATGGAACCAAGAAACCGAAGCGAATTCTATTCCAATTTTTGAATCATGGAATCGGAAGATGAGATGGAACATTATGCTCGAGCTGGGATGTTATCTATCGCCTGCGTACTATTACGTTCGCCGATCCATGAATGTAAAATTCGGGTATGGGCTAAGCGTTAAATTGGAACAAAAAAGCAACATCAAGGATGCAATCAACATCTCGCAGGCCTGGAAATATTGCTATGAGGGAAGTGCGCACCCATAAATAACTTAATATTGCATTAATTCATTTTTACATTCATGGATCGGCGAACATAATAGTACACAGGCGTAGATAACATCCCAGCTCGAGCATAATGTTCCATCTCATCTTCCGATTCCATGATTCAAAAATTGGAATAGAATTTGCTTCGGTTTCTTGGTTCCATTCACCGGCTTTGGAAACCACTTTTTTGTGCTGTGCCTGAAGAAGACCCCGACGGGGTTGAAAACGTTAGCAGTGGTATAAACACCTAACACTGGATTGTCAAGGTTTTCCGTGGAAGAAGGAATTATAATTCATCCAGTTTACAGTAAGAAGTATATTTGTTATAAAAGAAACACAAAAAAAAAACACAATATGGCTGACAGCCACAAAGTAACTAAAGGTCAAGTTACCTAGAGACCTTTGGTTGCTTCATCTGCTTATCAAAAGTGGTTCATGTGGAAAACTCCACACTACACAGTAGGGGGAATTTGCATCTCTGTCAAGTGGTAGTTCAAACCATTAACACCTGTGAAGAACATACCATCAAAATACAAGGATTTTACCTTGTATGCCAACAACTTGATATACTAATTTTTATGCCAATATGCAATATGAGTATATATTGTATATTTTAACATATGCTATACAGATGATACAGTAATTTTGAGTGAGTAGGATAGAGAAGTTCTAAGTTAATAAAATTTACTGCAATGAGATTGTTAACATTTTCCTACTAGAAAGTTTCTCAATTTTCAATTTTTAAAAACCAGGATTCTTGTCTCACAATAAATTTTCAGTTATTATATATGAAACATAATTAACTGGTTAGTTAAAGAATTATCGAGTAATCTGGCAGAAGGCAGGCTGCCATCCCTTGTTAAATATAATAACTATAAATAAATTAACAAGAGATGGCAGTCTTGTGGCCTGCCAAATTGCTTAGTAATTATTTAGTCTTATAGCCCAATAAAGAATCCAGCTCTTCATTTAGCATTTTTCAGTTAATGTTTATATAGGAAAATTGTATATTTGTGTCCCAAAAAGTTAATACAACATTTCTCACAAAATGTGTGGGATTAAAATGCAGCAATCTTTTCGAAAACTAAATGTAAATATAAAATAAACACAATGCACTAAACTTATTGCACTTTTCACTTATTTTTGAAAATTATCAGTAACATTTCCTGTCCATGTCTAGGATCTTCTCCAGGCAGATTTTTGAAAAAAAGATTCTTAATGGTGTTAGTGGTGTTCTATTTGGCTCCGACGTATTCAGATTTTGAACATTTCTTTTTATGAATTTTTAAATATGTGTGCATGTGTTGTTTGTTATAGTGCTGGGTTGTACATAGTTTGTCATGCCTTTGAGATTTGTTTTTTGTGTTTAAAATTGATCAAAAGGACCTGGTGGTTTGCTTTAAAAATCTCCAATGCCTCCAAATTCCTAAGTTGGTTTATATGGTGGGTTTGTTGTATTATTGTAGCCTGTTGTAGTTCTGGTGTAACCTGTTCTCACTGTCATATACAGCCACGGTGGTGGGGTTTTTTCTTCTTTTTGATATCTGTTTTGTGTTCAGGGAGGCATTGTTTGAGAGATCTTGTAGAACTGATGTATACAAGGTCTCTATTAAACCTGTTATCCTTGAGTGAAATTTTATATACCCCTCCAGTGTTCTTTCTATGTCTGCTTGATCCTTCTCATTCTTAAGTGTTTTGAATGTATCAGGTTTATGTCTGTAAGTGATTTCTGTATTGTAGGATGGAGAATTCACTGAGTTCAGCATTATAAATACTACTATACAATATTTGGCATGAGTATTAATCTATAGATTTCTGTATTAGTATATGCTTTAATTTCTTGATATAAAGAATGCATATGATGTTCATATGTTATAATAATATGATAAGGAAACATATCTTTCTGTGTAATATTTTTTATGGAGTTCTATTCAATTCATCCTTGAGTTGGTTTCTCTGCTTATTTGCCATTTTATATACTAAGCCTTTACTATAGCCATGCATTTCAGCAATCTCTGCTATTCTTTTCATTTCCTTCTGCTGGTCTTGCTCTTTGTTCAGTGTCTGTGCAACCTTCTAATAAGTGCTCTAATGGCCACTCTATTGTAGTTGTATGGGTCATTAGAATCGGTTGGAATGCATATTGAATAAAGTTTGATTTGTGATATATTTTAATATCATATCATCTTTATAATGAGCTTGTTTATAATGAGCTTTTTTTTATAAAGAATCAGTTACATTCAAAAGCGGTCGTAAAAATTTGGCGACGTGTTCTAATTTTTACGACCGCTTTTGAATGTAACTGATCTTGAGAAAGGTTATTAAAAATAACCGAAAACGTTCGAATATTAGCAATAAACGGCTGTGTTTAAAAGGTATACTAGAGTCTATAGTACAATGTATGAAGTCGTCAATGTTTGGTTTTGTTCTCCAGATCATGCATACATCATCAATGATATATGCATCATCTTTTATATATTTTAATATTGGAAAGGAATTTGGAGATGATTGTGGCTTCTAAGAGATGCACTACTATTTCAGCCAAGTGTACTGCATCCCATTGCATGATGAACGTTTCAATCGTCGGATAACATAGATTGGATCCACATACAGATCCCTTGAGGCTAGAATACAGGACCACAAATATGATGTGTCCAAGCAAAAATATAATACTGCACTAGCCCAGTATGCTACCAAACCCGGGATTTCTCCATGTTGGGATTAAGCTATTCTTTTACACAAGGCCTTTGGCCGACACAACTTATGCTCGTTGGAGGCTCTTGAGATTTACATAGAAAGCATGAAGGGAGGTTGCATTAACTCCGATTATATTACGGTTCCACAATCGTGGAAGTTTTATTTACAATGCCACAAAGCACAACAGTAATTTTATGTATAATTATGTAATCACCTTTCTGCTATGTAAAAGAAAACAATTTCCACACCATTTACATCACACTAATTTTTACAATGCTATAATGATAATAATAATGAATTTGTTTATAGCTTTATTTAAAAATAATTAATTTTTATGTTGTAAACGTAACGATTTTTGTATCCTACGGTACATCGTTTAAATATTTAAAAATTGGAGCACAGGTGTATTCGATGGTTAGAAATTTTCAAATGATAGAACTATTTTTTTGTTTGTTTCATACATTTCTGAGGAGGGCCTCTGAAAGACGGCCGAAAACGTTCAAACATTAAAATTTTTTGTTCATTTACTGCTGGAATTAGCATTTAGGTGTGAATTTTTTTTGTATTTTTGTTTTTATGTTGTATTGCTTCTAGAATGTGACATTTTCTGCAAGAATCATTTATTAGTGATGTATCCTTCAGGATGTGTTTTTTGTAGTTTTTAGTATTTATGATGTGATCTTGAATGGCAATTATAAAGCTCTCAGTCTCTAAACAGACAACCCTAGTCAGCCAGTAGTTTGATGCTGTTTTGTCAACGTACTCCTGAGCTAGGTCATAGACATGCCTGCCATGAAGTGCTTTTTTGGTCCATGACTACTTAATGGTGTCTATGTTATTTGTGTGTTGAGTTATGTCCAGGTGCTCAAACTCTTCAAGCCTGAAATATATTACAAAATAGCAATGAATTGAACTTTTAAAAAAATTCCAGGATAATTAATTGTAAATTTAATAATCAATTGCAACCTCTAACATTTTTGATTTACATAGGAGATCTTCCTTGGGATTTAACATTGAACGTTTTTAAATAACTCAGGACACTGAATGCTTTTAAATAATTTTTTTAAACGTACCAATTTTTGCATTCCAATTTATTGAATCCTGAGGAAGATCTCCTAAGTAGATCGAAAATGTTAGAGGTTGCAATTGATTATCAATTTGCAATTAATTATTTTTGAATTTCTTTAAAGGTTCAATTCATTGCTATTTTATGTCCAAGTGTTCAGAGTGTAAGTTTAAAGGTGTATGGTTACTGTTTGCCAGAGTTATAGCTTTATATAGTCATGATGTTTCTTGCTTTTTGAGGGAAAACTTAGTGTCAGAATTCGTTTGCAGTGTAGATTAACTATATTAGTGAGACCACAGCCACCTTCTTTATGAGGAAGTGTTAGTCTTTCTATGGATGATTTTGGATGAAATTTTTTAAGCTTAGTAAGTGTTGTTCTTGTTTTTCTTTGGAGTTGCTCAAGATCTGTGAGTGTCCAGTGTATAACTCCAAAAGAGTAAGTGAGTACAACATATGTATTAATAGCTTTAATAGTATGTTTCGCATTTAGGTGTGTTCTTAGTACTGCATGTAGTCTGTTCTGGTATTTGAGTGTTAATCTTTGTTTTATCTGTGTATGTTCTGTAAGTTTGGTCTGTTGGAATCCTAAATATTTGTAAAACTCACCCTCTTTTATGGATTCAATAATATCTCCACTCTAAGAAAGTTATAAAATACTAAAGTTGTTGCAATAAGATTTGGGAAAAACAGCACTATTTAGGTTGCTGAAATAATAATTTAATATTGCCACTTCTGAGTATAAAGTCTCCTTTCTTCAGAACTCCTTTTTCAATGTGGAGTGGGTCACCAAACTTTTTTCACAGTGGGTCACATAACAGAGAATGACGAGCATGGGCCACATAACCATTTTGTTCAATACAGTATAATGAATACACAAGAAATAAAGACAACCAACATATTACCAATACACAAACACGATCGCTGCAGCAGGCTTGTATTCACTTTTCTTACAAACTTCATTCCAGGTAGGGCCTACTTACACGAAAAGCTCTCTGATATCTAAAGTCACAAAAAGTTGCAAAAGTTTTTATTTCACCGATTTTCCTAAAAATTATATTACTATAAGATGCAAAAATCAGATTGGACCAATTTTGGCATTTTTATTTACACTTATTTTAATTTTTTTTTTACATAGTAAGTTTATTTACAATCTATGATATTTCCATATAAATAGTTATATTTTAACCAGTGGCGTGCCGTCATTGTAAGCGATGGAAGCGCCGATTCCACCTTCCAATGACCTTCCCTTGTATTTTATAAAATATAAATTTTCATATTTTAACGTACTTTGAATTAATTAAAATGAATATTTTATTATAACTGCATTATGTATCTTTTACAAATTCCTATACTACATGTGAAAAAAAAACGATAAGATTGCTATTGTATATTCGAAAATTCGGTGGCGGAAGGAATGTCGAAACCAGGTCAGTTTCTAATTAGCCAGATTATATAGGCATTAGCACACGCGGTTTACAGAGCACCAACCTCACCCAGTTTAGCTGGTAGAAGCGACACACGCGTAAAGAGTACGCGACTTTATATCCCGGAGCGGTTGTGGGCTGTTAGCCGCCTGCTAGATATTCGGCCACCCTCGCCCGATTATGTGAATCATGAGCAGACTAGATCAACGGCGGGCCAGCTACGGCTGGCGAAAAGTTTCTATCCGGCCTGCGAGATCTTTAATAGATTATTAAATTGGAAAAATAACTATTAATTAGTTATTTTTCCAATTCTTTGTAATTTTCGAAAACGATAAAAAAAATAAATGTAGTAATTAACTTTTTATTTATTTATTTCATATTTGCAGACTAAAAAAATTACGAGTCACAAGAAGGCGTCAATTAACTACTACGGCGCGGAAAAAAACGTAAAATTTATTCTGGCCCATGTTATAAAAAGGGTTGTCCACCCTAGACTAGATTTATAACAACCCAACCGATAGGAGTTTACTGGCATGTTTTTATGATAGTTCTGTTAGGAGTTTAAAAAAACTCCATTAAAATATTTGATATATTTATTCTGCGTTTATTCCGCTCTCCCATCTTATATTACTTACGGATTTCAATGTTAAACCGGTGATATTACGATTTATATGTCCCATCTGTAAGGCGATGCAGAAAAAACGTGTACAATTCTAGTACAGTGTTAAAAATTAACTGTTACTTTGGCAGCATCATTTACAACCAAATTTAATGAATGAGACGTACAGTACATACAATGGTACAAAAAAAGCTCTAGAATTTATTTTCCTTAAATTTACGATTTATATATCCGTTGTCATAAAAATTTGTCTTTCCACTGTTTTCCCAAGACTACAGATATTCAGGTACAAAGTAACTGGTTTCGACTTATTTCTACTTAATAAAATAAATAAGAGATTAGGGAATGGGGACATAAATAAAATTATGTTGAAAGAGCCAGAATTTTACTTCAACAAAAGCTTAACAGAACCAATCACTTGCTCAGTACAGTGGGAAACTGATTTTTAGAAACAATCCTCATACCGGTACATATGATATCCATTATACCTTCTTAAGCCTTTTTTCGAATTTCCGGTACTAAGTACTAACATTAACGACCACTTAACTAACGTTTTCGATCGCCTCCGCGATCTTCGTCAGGTTTTATTCGACGGTTTTCGAGATAGAATGCAATAGAATTCTTTCAAAGTTCAAACGATCGAACCTCTCACCGCGTGCCATAATTGCGAACGATCCAACTTGTTTTTAATGCCTATAATATAATCATAAAAAATGACTGCGTACATCCGTACATGAATAGTACACTACTCTGATATGCTACCATTGCGGGTGTACTTCGGAGACATATCTCCACGCATATGATAAAACGTTTCCATCTTTGAAATTAATGCATTTCCCTGATTTAGACGCCTTGTAAATCTCAAGGGTCTCCAAGGCCCTGATGCGGTCCGTGTCGAATGATGTTTTAATTAGGCTGGTTTTATCAAAATCTGCCTTTATATCGGGGTCGGTGGCGTAGGTCGAGAGGGCGGTGGTGTGTCTTTTCTTGTTGACGTCATACCTGTGTTCCGCGATCCTCTTTTTCACGAATCTCTTAGTAGATCCGATGTATATTAAATCCGTTTGGGACCTGTGATCCCTTACCGGGATACTGTACACCCCCGGTGCTCTTAGAAAATCCGGCTTGTCCTTGGCGTTCCTGAGTAGCGAATAGATCGATTGGGTTCTTGAGAACGTCAAATCGGTGCCCTTCTTCGCGCTATTTCCTTGTATATGTCATGCATACCTCTGTTGACTGGCCACAGAGCTGGCACACATAGAAGACATAGCCGCTAGCCATGGATACAGACGTGGCCTAGTCCGTAAATTAGCGCGTAACTTACGTAATACAAACGCGGCACATCACGCCGCAAGGGCACGGGATAGGTCCAAGTCGGGGCCGAACCAGCGCACGGTGGTCCAGTACAACAGAGGTATGCATGACATATACAAGGAAATAGCGCGGAAGAAGGGCACCGATTTGACGTTCTCAAGAACCCAATCGATCTATTCGCTACTCAGGAACGCCAAGGACAAGCCGGATTTTCTAAGAGCACCGGGGGTGTACAGTATCCCGGTAAGGGATCACAGGTCCCAAACGGATTTAATATACATCGGATCTACTAAGAGATTCGTGAAAAAGAGGATCGCGGAACACAGGTATGACGTCAACAAGAAAAGACACACCACCGCCCTCTCGACCTACGCCACCGACCCCGATATAAAGGCAGATTTTGATAAAACCAGCCTAATTAAAACATCATTCGACACGGACCGCATCAGGGCCTTGGAGACCCTTGAGATTTACAAGGCGTCTAAATCAGGGAAATGCATTAATTTCAAAGATGGAAACGTTTTATCATATGCGTGGAGATATGTCTCCGAAGTACACCCGCAATGGTAGCATATCAGAGTAGTGTACTATTCATGTACGGATGTACGCAGTCATTTTTTATGATTATATTATAGGCATTAAAAACAAGTTGGATCGTTCGCAATTATGGCACGCGGTGAGAGGTTCGATCGTTTGAACTTTGAAAGAATTCTATTGCATTCTATCTCGAAAACCGTCGAATAAAACCTGACGAAGATCGCGGAGGCGATCGAAAACGTTAGTTAAGTGGTCGTTAATGTTAGTACTTAGTACCGGAAATTTGAAAAAAGGCTTAAGAAGGTATAATGGAAACTGATTTTTGTGTACACCTGGTATTAAAACGAATTAGTTAGAAAACGAATGACTATTAAGTTTAACATAGTTAGATTTTTACAGCTACGGTGAGAAACGTTTAAAATTTACAACAGCCCTGTGGCGTCCTTTGAGATATACTAGTGATGCGACAAAAGAGGCATTTGACATTGACCGGTATCGGCACCCTCGGGATTTGGCACGCACACACTCACTACACACCTACCTGGACCGTCACTAGTTTTATCCATTAGCTACTCGTATCAAGATATTTGACTAAGTGGATTGTTTTAAGATTTAAAAAGTAAAGAATATTTTATGTTATTTTTATGTACGTTTCTTTACAAAGCTATATTTTAATTATAATTTTCTTTAAAAGTATATTAATACAATCGAACAATACATTGTACCAGGTATGTATATCCATCGCACATTTTATTTCACCGAGTAAGTTTTTATAATTTATTTTTAATTTTAGCCCTTATATCGTGGCTAGCGATTCAGAATGTAATTGTGATATTAAAAATACATTTAGAGAAGTCTACAGTTTTTACTGGCTTATCAAACAAATGAATACGAATGGACCCTAGACCAGTGATTCTTAACAGGAGGCCGCAGCCCCTGGGGGTCCATAAGAAGTTTGCCGGGGGCCGCCAAATTATGCAAAATTTCCTTCAGAATATAATAAAAAGAAAATTGATGTATAATCTGAATATCGTATTGAAAAGTGAAATAAGAAAGATAAAGTTTTCCTATTTAGTTTTTATTTATTTATTTTGTATTTCTTCCTACATACAACTTTGTTAGTACAGAAGAAATAAATGTAAATATGCTACTTACACCGCAGTATTTACTTCTTTTATTCCAAAGCAATTTTAAGAAACTATTAATGCTTGGAATTTTAAAAATAATTAGGAAAAATAGTAGGCTTTGAAAATTTAAATATTTTTGCAAAAGTTATGCAAAATCCTTACGACAAGTGGGCATTTTAGTTTTAGTTTAGTTTTAGCATCGACATTGGATCGATTTATCGACATGTTTCTTAGTTTATTTTCTGTTAAAAATTAATGAGTTTTCATGTTTAATTGTGAAGTTTGAATGTTATTTAAATAGATAATGAAATAATAAAGTTATGATTTACATTTATTATATAAAAAATAAAGCAATAATAAAAAAATCAATTTATTATAGATAAATTATCAAATATAAATTATTATTAAAAAATGGGGGTCACAAAAAAATTATGAAATATTTGGTGGGTGGCGAGTATAAAAAGGTTAAGAACCACTGCCCTAGACCATCACTGACGCGCAATTAACTGATTGCCCCTGGAAGTCAGCTTCTTACAGAAACACAGCTCCCCCGTCATCAAATGTCACGACACGCCACTGATTTTAACTCATTTGTGGCAGTGGGCTAGATCCAGCCTGTGGACCATAGTTTGGTGACTTCTGGTCTAGATCAAACTCCATTTGTATATCATTTGAGTATGTGTGTGTAGTTTGTAAGAGATGGTGAAAAACTTTTATCCATGTATGTTACCATGGCGATAGAACTATATCAATACCATAAGCAATGAATAATATAATGTACATAAAGGTACAGAAAAAGATTGCTAACTGCTGGTGTTGCCTGTTTTTTCATAACAGTACCTCCATGTGTAGGAAACATTAATGGCATCATTTGTGTTAATACAGTTGCTATGTAAGCCAGCTTTGTAAATTTCCAATGCTTCAAGGTTTCAATGGTATTCAATTTGATGTGACAATCTGACCAGTTTGGCTGTATGGAGGTCAGCCAGTATGTCAGAGTCTGTGGTGAAGGTTGATAGGGTGGTGGTGTGCCTTTTGTTAGTGGTATCATATCTGTGCTCCTGTAATCTTTTACTTAGAGAATGCTTTGTGGACCCAATGTATACTAAATCCCTTTGAAATCTATTGTCTCTGAGGGGAACCATGTATACACCCAGTGCCCGACTTTTGTCAGTCCTGTCTTGTCATTGGATATGGTATACGGGCGTGGTATATGGGCTGTTGCCATTGCGCAACAGCCCGTATACCATGTTGGATCTCCTAAAGGCAATCTTTGTTCTCATATGTGCAACAATTTCTTTGTAGATGGAGCTTAGATGTTAGTTGTATTCCAAAAGGCACACCACCACCCTATCCACAGACCCTGACATACTGGCCAACCTCCATAAATCCAAACTTGTCAGATTGTCACATCGAATTGAACACCTTCGTAATTGTGTAAGAAGTTGTTTTAAGGAATCATTTATACGTACTGTACAGTATATTTATTTATGTACAGTACTTATACGGTACATAATATTTTTGGTTCTGAGATTATCAGTGGTCAAATATTAAAATATTTTAAAACTCCAAAGGTATTATGCATTAAGTAATCAAAAGGTTAATACAAGTAAATAATAATTACATCAAATATTAAAAATTCTATTCGGCATCATATTTTGTATTGTCACGCATAAATAAAATATTCAAAAAATTCTTTTTGTATAAATAATGTAAAATTTTTGAACAAGCCAGTTATAGGGTTATTATTGTTAGATGAGAAGAAATCTGCATTGAATAATGTAGAAATAAATTTCAGTGGGAGAAATATACATTTCTATAATAAAATTATAATTTCTGAGTTCAAATTTGCAAAAGAAAACGTTCAAACATCTTATAATTTCAGTAAAATTTATTGTTGAAATTCAAGAAAAATATATTAATATGGATGAAACAAAATACATAATTCATTTGAAAAGATATTTGAAAAAGATTTATCATCACATTTTGTAAAATGCATCACTTTGTATAAATCACTAATTTCAAAACTTTGTATTTTATGTAATGCAGATATTTATTTAAGAACACTGTAGTAAACATATTTTATATTATTATTTTTTAATACTTGTTCAATAGAAATGAAGGAGAATTCTGTAAATTTTTAAACAATTGAGTTGTTTTTTTTGTAGAACTTGGCTGCTTGCTGTTCTTTAAATTACATGTATTTCCTTCAGAATTAGCACAAGGTTGCTGTTGAGAACAAATAGGGGAACACTTTGAATGGAAAACGTAGGTTTATTGACACAAAAGGATATGTATTTCGGGCTTAATACCACTCTTCAGTCCTATTATATCAAATATATTGGCAAAAAATTATGTAAGATTTACAAAATGTATTAAAATATATTTAACATACACATACAAAAGTTTTCACAGTAAATATAATCACCTGAGATTATTATAGTGACTTCTGGAATAACCAAATTGCTATGTAAAACATGGATGAAATAAGTAAAATAGTAGAGCTTAAAGAATATTTGTTAAACAGTATAAAAACACAGGCTAGAATAATAAAAATAGAAATATATTAAATATAAAAATTAAGTAATTAGCTAAGAATGAAATGTTATAAAATTAATAGGAAATACCTGTAAAGTACAATATAATTCTGATAGTGTTTGAAATGTTATTTGATTAAAAAGGTAGAAAAGTACAAAAACATAAACCAATTATGACAGGCTAAAAAGTAAAGTGTGAAAGTATTCACTGTATCATAATCAGAATGCCTGATGTGTTGTATAACACAGTGAAATACAATGGTGTGGGGGAGAGAGAGGAAGGAAGTACATCTTACAATGGACTCTTCTATTTAGTTAGTAATGGTTACCAGATGTTACTGATGACAACTCCAGTATTTAGATTCATTCTGTGTATTTTGTTTATTTTAATAATTTCTGTGTTCAAAAAATTTTCTTCTAATAATATTTTTTTTTCTTTTTTAAGAATTTTAATGCTGTCGAGTGAGATCTGGTAGCCAGCTTGATTGCAGCGAGTGGCGACTGCTGAGTTTGTGTAATCATACTTCACAGCACTTACATGCTCTCTTAAATGGGTTTTTAACACACTACTAGTTTCACCTATGTAATAGTATTTTGGATGACACGTACAAGTGAAGCTGTAAACAAGATTATTATTTAATAAAACATCAATATTACTATTAATTTGTTCTTTGATTTTTAAGAAATTTTTGATTTTATTATTTAGTGTGAGTGCTAAAATGATAGTATATGGTATTCCCTATTAATTTTACATTTCATTCTTAACTAATTATTTAATTTTTATATTTAAGATATATTTCTGTTTTTATTATTCTAGCCTGTGTTTTTATACTGTTTAAGAAAAATTCTTTTAGCTTTCCTATTTTACTTATTTCACCCATGTTTTACATAGAAATTTGGTTATTCCAGCAGTTACTATAATAATCTTAGGTAATTATATTTACTTTGAAAACTTTTGTATGCGTATGTTAAATATATTTTTTATATTTGTTATTTTATTTTTATTTTTATTTTTTATTCTTACTATGATATTTAGCGCATGTGCTGTTTGTTAGTTTCTAATATACGACTGCATTTTTGCTTTGGAATTATTTTGAATTTTAAATATTTGTATTGCTTGGGTTCTTTTTTCTGCATTCTTTTGTTTTTTAAGTTTGTTTTAACTGATGATGGCTGTTTAAAACAGTCAAAAACGTTATTATTAAATGTTTTTATTGCTGGAAATTTAAGGTTTTTGTTTTTTAATATTTTCTTTCTTTCCTTTTTTTAAATCTTACATAATTTTTTGCCAATATATTTGATATAATAGGACTGAAGAGTGGTATTAAGCCCGAAATGTGTCCTTTTGTGTCAATAAACCTACCTTTTCCACTCAAAGTGTTCCTGTATGATTTGTTCTCAACAGCAACCTTGTGCTCATTGGGCTGCAATTTGAAAAAATTGTACACCTATAAATTTCTACTGTTGTCTGTGTCTCTCTCATTAATCTCAAGAATGGAGTTAGATAGATGAAGTAAGAGACCAGATATGAACCTTAGGGGCAGGAGGCCCTGATAAACAATGTACAAACTTCTGATGCAAACTGGAAGTCAGATTATTTCAACTTAAAACTTTTCTCATGAAAGCAGTAAATAGACGATCATCACGACCCCATTGCTAATGAAAAAAGTATGGTGTACGTGAGCAAGATACTAGAGTACAAATTTGAGGTAGAGAACATATATTTTAAATGAAATAAATTTTAAATATGATTAAAAATTGCAGTCTGGCGTTTTGATGATGTTACAATAAATAATTGCTTGTTGAAACTTGTGTTTGATTTTTTTCTGAGAGAAAGGAGTTTTGGAATTTATTTGGAATTTTTTTTCTATATTTGTGATCATGCTTTTAAAAGCATGATCAAACATATAGTTTCTTAAATTTGAAGCATTAAAAATTATTTTAATTGATCTGAAGTTATTTCAGTTGCTTCTAATTGATATACATAGATGTTAAATAATTTAAAATATTTCTAATATATGGGTACTATTTAAAAATTAAGTGGTTTGAATAGATCTATAAATGAATTGATTACAAATGTTCTATTGACAAGTCTACCACATCTTACACCTATTACACCTATTTTGCTTCATTTGAATATATCAAATGGAGTTAACTGATATTTTTATTAGAGAAACAAAGAAAATTGGCTTGGATTAGCAAAAGTTTATTATGATATTTTTCTCTATAAGATGAGACTGACCATCTTATATGATGTGAAGTACATTGTCAATATGAAGTTACCAATATATAATACGTATATGATTGGTGCTGCATGATATACTATAATAAAATTAAAATGTTTTCTAAATATGTAATAAATAGATTATAAGGTTCCTTTCAACATACAATTAAGAGAAATCTTTAAGAAAAAATTTTTGTGTCTGTCTGACAAAATTATAAGGGACATAAGAACTTTGGACAGAGTACCTAATGAGAATTGCTTCTGGATACATAGTTCTTTTTGGTATTTTTGCTTATGTAGCAATGGCCTACAACACTAGCAATGTCAGTCTGACAGAGAGGAAAAATTTTAGTTTAAATATGAATTAGTAAAAGATTTCAGTTTTGAATTTTTGAAAATTATATGATTACATGTTGCTGTTATGTTTTACTTTGGAATAAAATTAACTAACTTTTAGTCCTCAAAAAGATTATGTATATTAAAAAGTATTGGTTTTTTTAATAACATATATTTGCTTTATTTAAGAAATAAAAATTAGAATAATTTTTATATTAAAATGTCAAAAAAATTTAATAGCTTCAATGATTTTATACTATTTTTAATTCACTGTCAAATGTGAATTTAAATCTTTTAAGTTCAATTGAGTTTAAATGTATCTGAAGATGAGTCAGGAAGACTCAAAAAACATTTAAATTATACCTACAGTAAACAGATCTCTATTGAAATAGCACTTATTTTTCTATGTTTATAACATGGGGTACAGACTAATGATGAAATCTTTTTATGTAGTTACAATGCTACATGGACCATTTATTGTGAAAGCGGTGTAAGTCCATTCTCCCTTGTGTTGAGATACTTAAGATGTGTCCATTTCAATCAATTCAAAAATACTGACACTATTTATTGTTTTCCCATATTTTTATGAATTTAAATGTATAAATTCAATATAAAGATGGTTTTTATGAGAATTAATTAAACCAAATATTGTTTTTTGTGCCTAAAATGGATTTGCATCATTTTCATAATTATTAAATCATTCAAATAATTTAGATTTATTATTTAATTTGCACTTGAATATTTTTCTTATAAACAAAACAAGATTTTGTTTATAAATAAGAACAAGAAACAAAATACTATTGTTTAATCTCAATACAGTATAACACTGATTATCTAAGGTAACATGGACCAATACTACTGAGCACTCATCTAAATGAATGGCCACAGCCATTTTGAATTAAAAGTTACAAATATAAGATTTGTATGGCACCACTTTTAAGCCTTTTTTTTTATATCTTAGTGTCTTCAAGCATTTATAACAACAATTTTTACATCATTTATTATATAGCTGATGCAGTCATTACCCAGGGGAGCCAAGGGGTCCTGGCCCCCTTCAAAGAAAAAGAAAAACAAACAGTAGAAAATTTTCCAAAAATCTTTTTGTAATTAAAATTCATTTTCTATTTATATTCTGTGGTGTCTTCTATTTCTACACTACTAATTTAGTAGTATAGAAATAGAATGAATTAGTGGTCATATAAGATGGCAATTTTTTTGAATTTGCAGTAAAAATTTTTTTATCTGTTCAACTTGGCCCCCAAGAGTAAAGTCTGAGTATGCCACTGAGCTGATGTGTACAATAGTTTTAAAAATAAAAATATGTATTATTGTAGTTTTATTTTAATATGAATAGTTTATCTCATATTGAAGTTAAATGTAAAAATTTGAAACAAATCATTTTTTAATACATGTTATTGTTTTAAACTTTAACCTTTTATTTGCCAATGTTCTGTTATGGAAACAATTATTCAATTTCTTTTATCTCTTTCTTATTTATTACAGTAGTTTTGTTTTTTTCCTGTGATGTTTTAATGTAGAAAGGTATTTTTACTAAAATTACTTGACTTTTCTTGAAATTACTTGTGAATTGTGAATTTTTGAAATTACTTGTGATTGTGTTATTTAATTTGTTTTTGAAACGTTGAATATTGATGACAAAATTGACCTAATCAATAAAATAGTTCAAAATGCATTTCAGAATTATAAATTTCCTGTATTTATATAAATTTATACCTACATGTTATAACTATGGCTTGGATTTTTAACACCTAAAAAACACAGCAAAATAAGCAGGTAATAAAGCACTAAAAATCTGAAAATATGATCTAAAAAAAAAAGACCTAAAAATTTTGGAAGATAAGCATTAACTGAGGTTAATTCAGATTTCCTTTAATCTCATGCAGTGACTTTCATACATGACATTGTTAGACTTTATGATTGCACTGTATTACCATGTGCCTACGTAAATTTTCAAACTTGAAAGATTGATGGTTGTCTGCCAGTAGAACCTTGTATCTGCTTAACAATATTTCCACATCACATGTTGTTATGGGTGCATACTTGAAGAGGCTGATGTCACTGCTTGAGAGCTCAGGTTTGTACTCTTCAAATGTAGCTACTTCACTATTCAGTAAAACTGCATTCATCATAAACTACAAAAAACAACCTAAAATAAATTTTAAATTATGACAGAAAGGACACAAAGGCATAATAATTAAATTACAAAAACAACCACTTGTACCTTTAAATGCAGTACAAATTTTACTTCTAATGTTTTTGGTCATTTTAAACACTTTTCCTCAGGATAAAAAACTGATTGCAATTTAGAAATAAGAAATATTTAATTTTAGATATAACCATTTATGATTACTTATAGTGCCAACAGGATATTAGTAAACATTGGGCTTTGAGGTGGTTATATATATACAGGTACCCCTTGTATAACACAGTACTTCTAAAACATGGTTTTGCTCTAACATGGTTTGAAAATTTGGGATATTCCCTGTACAACACTACTACCAGTTTCACTCTAACTTGGTTTTGAAAATCTTCTGTACAAAATTTCACAGTTTTTAAGTGTAAATTTTGTTAACAACTGCTACTTTAAACTAGTTAATATTAGAGAATGATAAATACTGCAAAAACCTAACAAACAAATTGTTTGCACTTTGTTTATAATTTTCACACTGGTTTGTTAGGTTTTTGCAGTGTTTATTATTGTGTAAACTTTCTTATTCAATATATATATATATTTCAAGTAAGCGCACATGTTGTCTCAAATTTGCCCATGGATTTTAGAATATTGAAATTTTCAAATTACTTTGTGCTTTTAATCAAGTTTACTTTAATGAAAATTGATAGGACAGGAAAGAAAAAATTGCACTAACTTTCCTATCAACCAGGTGTCATTGTCATTGCTTTCTGACTTTAGTCCTTAAGACTGTCATTGGGTTTTGTTTTTATAGATTAATCTTTGTATTTAGTATAGTTTGTTTAAACATTTTTAGGTAAGTGTTTATCAAACTTGTTTTAACCATAGGTATTAATTACCTATGAATGATTATTTTGTTTGTAAAAATGATTAACGAAAGTAGTAGCAGCAGTATCAAACACAAATTCTGAAAAAAGTCACTCAGTGCTCAACTGAACAAACACGACCTGCTAGAACAAATTTTTTATTAATGACATATTTTTATTTTGTTATCCATAAGCATTTTCTATGATAAAAATATTACACATGATAATGTTGCTGACACTTCTGATCAAGATCAACAAAAAAAAACAGATGATGATGATGTTTTGTGAAAAGAAAACTACCTTGTTTAATTAAAATTAATATTAACACATAATAGAGTACTTTTAGTTGTGGTTGTTAATTAATTATTGATTGAGAATAAATTATTGATTGCTTTAATAAACATATTTCCCTTAAAATGAAAAAGAATAGTATATTTTTGCTAACATCTGGAATGTAACCCTATGTTTTGCATTAGTCCTTTGTTTCATATAGCATGGATTCTCATAACATGGCACTTTTTTGGAATGTAACTACTTTATTATATGAGGAATACCTGTATATTCAAGTTGTGGTAAAGCTATAGCAAGCTGAGTGCTATAGTGGGTGATTATAAGCGAGGACAAGACAGTCATTCCTAATAGCACCGTAAGTAACCATGGGTGGTTAAATCTAAATTTAAATATGTTTGGAAGTAGAGGATTAGACAGAGGTCAGGGTAATGTAACTGACGATGTTTGTGCATGATAAGTGGGAGTTGAGGGTTCAAGTTTTATTCCAGGCCAATTTTTTCTTTCAGAATATTCTAAATTATTTAATTAATATTAATTTAATTATAATTATTAAATTTAATAAGAGATGGCACCTAATGCTTTTCTCTAGTGACAAACTATTCGGTAATTAATTAAATATATTTGCAGAAAAGTAGCCTAATGTAATCTGGTAGTTGCTTGGCTTAGTTAGTGTAGCTGTAAATAGTTAAAGTTAGTGTAAATATAAAGTTAGTGTAGCTATAAATAGTGATAAATGAAATTAATACTGTTTTAAAATACGTTGTCAAAAATTTCTCTTTCGCTATTTATATTTTATATTTTAACAAATTTAATAAAAATTGATGACTTAAGTCATTAAGATTAAGTCAATTTGACTTTGTATGTTATTTGTTTTCTTTTATTTCATTATTGTTTAACCATATGTATGATTATACTCTGATTTGTGTGTAGAATTAAGTGTGAAGAGTATTTAAAACTTTTAAACTAAGTAAATTTAAAGTTTACTATAATTTATATGTATTAATATTTAATTTTAAGACTTTAAGGATTGAAAAATATTAAACTGTAAAACTTATATATATAAATTATATCATATTTAATGTAGTGAAACTCAGAAATTAATTATTTGCTGTATTAATAATTGACAGAAAATAGTATAAAATAGAAGTATGCCACCAAAAAAAAAGGAAGGAGAAGTGGATAAACCTCCTTTAATTGGGCGAATTGGAACTAATTTAAAAGTTGGAATTGTTGGATTACCAAATGTAGGGTAAGCATCCTATATTTCTATATTGAAATAATAATTTGGTTATTTGTCAAAATTTAAAATTGTAAGAAAATTACACAACCTATCACTTACTTATGGAATTGCATATGAGTGAAGACTTTTCTAGTTCTATATACAGTTTAGTCCACTTAACAGAGTGTGGGATAGTAGAATAGTCCATTTAAATGAGTAGCATGTCAGTGACATTTTTATATCAGAAGTTTGCATAATGAGGCACTATTCTAAGGAAGATTTATAATGATCTATTTTTGATCTAATAGTACATTCCTGTTCAGGACACAGGCTCTCTACACTATAATATTTGTTGTGACTTGGTGAAATCTATTGGTCAGTTTGCTAATAAATGGACAGTCAAAAGAAGTGATTAATGACTAGAACTTGGAGGTCAAATAAACTTTAAGGTGGTACTATACTTATTTGTTTTTATGGTGTATGTCTTATTAGGGACCATTCAGAAATTTTGTAGCAAGAATGTTTGCATCTTTTCAGATAGATCTACTGTAGTTCTGAGAAGTGAAAATAAAGAGACTAGTAAATATACTGTATTTACTGCTATTTGATATAATAATAAAATTGATGATATAAGAATGGAAACTAACATGAAAGTACAATAAAATTATGTGCTAATGAATTTTAATGCTTTTGAGTGTGACAGAGCTCCTAAGTCATGAAAAAGGTGAGAGAATTGAATACCATTAAAAACCTCTGAATGATAATTTTGTTACTTTAGATAAAAGAGCATGACTCAGAAATCCTGAGGATGCTCTCTTAAACAGACTTGACTACATTTTTCTCTAACAAGGTATATTTACTATACAATATTTTATATCTTGTATGTTAAGAAAGTTTTAAGTTGTATTATTTCTTAACATCTGATTAAAATGACAGTTTTTATGTTTAACTAAAAGTTCAAAATACTGTCTTTACTATTTAAAAAATTTACTTTTAAGCATTCTGAGCCAAATGACAGTACTGCTGCCAAGAATTTACCATATCAAGAACTTTTCAAATTATATTTTTGTGATTTTTTTTATAATTGTTATTTAGATTAAAGTAATCAGTTAAGACATTCAGTTTGATGATGTGAATTTACTAATAAAAACTACATTTAATGAACAACTGTAATTTTTTAAACATATACAAAAATGTCTTTATCAGGAAAAGGATTTTAGAACACAAAAAATATTTAGAACCGTTTTAATTTAAATTCTCAGATGTCAAGTAAAAATTAATGGGACAACTAACTAACATTTTTTTTTTTTTTTTTTATAAAAATAACAAATATATAACTAAAGATAAGGTATGAAAAGTTTAACCACTATGTAAATTAATCTATATAAATCTAGTAAATTAATGAAATTAATACTAGATTTATAGTAAATGTCATAGTAAATTAATACTATCAGACTGAATTTCTTAACTGGTTTTACCGTGTATGTCATTATCATTTCGCAGTTAGATTTTTAAAAAGTATCATTAATTTTTTCAACGGTTTATTGCTTTTAAAATATCTCACGAAATTAAAAAAACAAAAATTATTTTTAAATTAAAATTACTTTTAATTACTATTTAATTAAATTAAAATTTAGTTTAATTAATTAATGTATGTATGACAATATATGTTAAAAATTGGATTTTGTGATTTGAATATTTAACTAGCACAGAATTCTAATGCAAAATAAAACAAAAATTAATAAATTTCTTCCATAAATAAATTAAATTCAACATTACTTAATAACAATAACATAAACAAACAATATTTTAAATGACATTTTTTAAAAATAAAGTATAAAGGATAAACACAAGCGAAATTAAAAATTTCTTTTTATATTTTATAAATTCACAGGAAAAAGTATTTTAAATAGTTTTAAAAGTCGCCTTGATCGAAAACATTTGTCTTTAAACGTTGGTTTATAATTAAAACAATACTGGAAATAAAAAAGGCTTTAAGTGGATTGATGCTTTCAATAGTTTTAAAAGTTATCAGTAAATCTGAAAATGGCTGGCTGTAAGATAATTAATTTATTTCTGAATGTGGTACTTTACATTGAAAAATGAATTATTTTTTTGTAACCTGTTTTAATTATTTTGTTTAAACTTTATTTAAAACTGAATGAAAGAAATAATTTAAAATTTTAATTAACGGTTAAAAAATGCATTATAATTAGCATTCCTTATTAGGAAGGGGAAAATTGATAGGTTGTTCCCTACTGTAGTTACTAGATATTTTAATATCCCCGAGGCTAGCTAGCACCCATCATTCTTGTAAAATTTAGGAGGCCTCTAGTAGTGATGAAAAAACAAGATGTAAAATTGTTATCCATCCATTATACATCACCGAAACTTAGAGACAGATAAACATCTCAGATTTGAAAAATGAAAGAATAAACACTTTTTATTAAGTAAAAATTGCTAATTTATGTTATATGAACGTTTTATATACTAATAGAAATAAAAATGTACAAAGGATTTTAAAACGTTATTCTTATTTAATTTTAGATTTCTTTGTTTCATATTAGTAAATATATATCATAATTAGATATCTTTAAAGTTAGACTTATCTTGATTTGTAAATTTAACTTATCAAACATTATTAAATTTATTTCCAGATTAATTAGCAGCATTAAAATAATTAAGAAATTGCTTTAATATTTAGAAAACATTTTTTTATTTAAAACAAATAATTGTTTTGTTTGATATAAATTTACAAAAATTTATTGGGATATAACGAATATAAAAATATGTTTAAAAAATTTAAGTGAGGTCATGTAAATTTGAAAGTTTTTTAAATGATAAAATGCTTTGTATTTATGTTTTTTAACTTGTTGTTTTGATTTTTTTAATAATGGATTTTTATAATTTAATTGTAGGGAATTATTTAACTTTAAAATTAGATGAATATTGAAGAAAGAAAGAAATAAATTAATGAATAAATCACAAAAGATATTCAACGGATACATATACATTTATTTTGAGAAATAATAAGTTTTTTTATTAGATCTTTAATTAAGATATCATTTTAAATTGGATTATGAACTATTTTATATCTTAGACAAGTTTATAATGTTATGAACTGACTTGACATTGTGATCATTACTGTTGGGTTATTTTTTTTGTGTGAGAGTTATTTAAATTATCAAGTTTCAACGAAAGAGTTTATAATAATATTATATATACTTATTATTGTTGAGAAATGATATATTCTTAAATATATATTTTGTATTTCCTTTCTAATTTTTTTCAATTTTTCATTATTGGAAAGATGATGATACTTTCTTACTTTTATTATTTTATGCAAATAATAAAAAGGTAAGGTGGTCATTTGTTTATTTCATTACATGCATCGGGCTTTGAGTTGTTATTATTTATAATAAAAGTAAGAAATTACGATAAACTGGAAAGAAAAAAGAGTGGTTTAATTGTTTATTAAACTGCGTTTGTGAGAGTATGATGTAAATTTCTATGTACTCCTGTCTACATACTTATACATACATACTGCTGTACTGTATTTTGTCCTGTCATCGTGTATCTGTTAATATCCACTCATTCTCTTGTACAAAATCTGCAATCAGTTCAACCATTAAAGATTTTACTCTTTTTTTTTTTTTAAAAATGTAATTGACAAAAGTACTGTATGTAACATTAAAAACTGAATGTAATACAGTACCTGTACTTTCATGTAATTGTAATGAATATACTGTAATAAAGTAACTGTTAATGTACTGTTACAGTATTATATTTTATTTACATGTTTTTAATTATTCAAATTATTTAATTTGTCTAATTCAAAGTTTTCAATAATACAAATTTTTTGCAGTCCTTTTAACTTCGAATCATTGAAGTTCTACTATATTTATTTTTTTGAATGTTATTGAATTTTGTGGCATTTATCTATACATTCTGTCAAATAAATACCAGGAATTATTAAATAAAATACAAAATATTGGTTTAATCATCCAAATTTATTTTGTTGTCTTCAAAATAGGCACCCCGTTTGATGCAAAACACTTCTGCCAATGAATAATCCAATCATTAAAACACTTCTTATAAGCACTTTCCGGTATAGCCTGCAGCTCTGTCTGTGAATTTTGTTTTATTTCTTCAATCAATTTAAAACATTTTCCACAAAGTGGTAATTTGAGTTTGGAGAAGAGGAAAAAGTCACACAGGGCCACATCTGGTGAATACAGTGCTTGGTCGATGGCATTCATTACATTTTTAGTTAAAAATTTGTGTACACGGGTCAATGTGTGAGATGGTGCATTATTGTGGTTGCAATATCCAGGCCTCGGAGTCGCTCACTTTTCTCACTTGTACTCACTTTTCTGAAGTATCCTCACTTTTCTCACTTTTCAGGTCATTTTCTCACTTTTCTCACTTTTTTGGTCATTTTCACGTGCTTAATTAAGATGTGGGGCAAACCAAAAATAATTTTAAAGCCAAACGAATTGCCGAATTATCGGACTATCAGAATAGAATTTTTTAGAAGAAAATACGCGGCCCTGAGCAGACTCAAAATTGCAACTGCCCGCTCAGTGTCGTTAGGTTATAGAAAACAAAAATTTATTTAACGTATTTAAAAAAATCTTTTATGCACTTAAAAAACCCCTCTCATTACAAATTCAGAAGCCAGTGTTGAGTAAAGTTATGTACTCATGCCATATTTTCATTATTCGCCAAAATCTACCTTATCCGAATTGCATTTCCTTCTACAGAGTTTAAAAATAAGTATTCTAAGCATCCCTGCAGTTTTGGCTGTTTTCTAAGAAAATCACTAAAGTCCTTTTGCAGGGGAAAGCACATTACGCAGAGGGATTAATCTCTCAAGCTGACAACACTGCTGCCGCTTTTAAATTCAAAATATATAATTATTAAAATTAACACGAGATAGTAGCGTAACCTCCTACCACTAAAAAAGATTTCGTTTCTGACCATTTAGTTATCCTGGTTATAGCCCAATAATTTGGCAGATTATTTGGTTTTAATTAACAATCGGGTTATGGAGTTGTCGTTTACAAAAATATTTTTTTACTTGATTTATCTTTAAATAATTTCATAAACTTGAGTTTAATAAAATTACTTTAATGATTTCATAGCATATTGTTAACGTTAAATCACATCTACATCTTCCCATAAATGTATGTTTAAATTGACTACAAGTATAATTATTCCATATAGTAAGTGTTATTTTCATAAAATGTGTGATTACTTTGCTTGTGAAATATCCATTTTTTAATCTTCTCTTATGCCGATTATAATTGTGCATTAATTGAGAGACTAAAAAAGTAAACGAAAATGTAAATTCATATTTACATATAAAATTTACCAAATAAATTAAAATATTCGAAGTGTTGTAAAAAGTACAACACGTAATTGCTTGTGAGAAAGATTTTCACACGCTTCCCAAAGGTTAACAACTTTGCAACGATGTTGGTTTTTATTCATCTGCAGGAAAAAGTTTTTTGTTATTTATGAAATCATTAATAAAATATTATTTTACTTATATTATTTGGAGTATATTTATTTCAGATTTATTATTTTATTTGGAAATCAATATTTACACATCTCGAAGCATTAAAAAATAAACAGTTTCTGATAATGATAAATATCCGAGAATAGCCAAATTAGTGAAATCAGCATCGAAAATCCCGTTCCCATGAATGAGAGGATCAATTTTATGCCGGGCACTTTCTCCTGATAGAGCATCAGTGTTGGAAAGAATGCTTAATTCACTTTTGATTGTTAAGGAGGGACTAAACATGTATGACCAAAGCCCACACCTTGTACCTATTGCAAAGGACGACTGAAATTAGCTTCCTCGGTGCATGGAAATTATCAAGAACGATTGGAAAATGAAAAGAAGTTAAAAGAATAAGAGAAACGGAAAAAAGAGCACAGAAATGTTTTGAAGAACAACAAAAGAAAGCTGTTCGTAACATGAAGATTATGGAACGGCAACTGAGTTTAAACCAGAAAAATGTAGAAGAAAATGAAATACATGCGACAGTCTAAGTTTTGTTAGAAGCAGCAAACAAAAAAACTGGAGAAGGCTATTAACAGCAAGAACATGAATGAAGTACAAGCAGCACGTGTGATGCTTATTAGTGTTAAGTGTTCAAAAGCAAGAGGAAGCGAAATAGAAGGAAGTTGATAACATGCAGAATAATCTTAATAAAAGAACATCATCTTTCATGACTGATTATTTACAGAAGCCAAAGACTTTTCAAGTATTCATGGTTTACTGAAAATACAAAAGCCACTGATTATCGGGAAACAGAAAAAAAAAACGCGATATAACCGAGTAATAAAAATTCTGGGCTTTTACTAAACAGATTATACATGCTATGGAATCTCTGTTCTTTCATCAGCAAGTGTTTCTGATATAAAATAAGCTTAGTTTTTCAATCCTGAATTTTATTCGTAGGTTATATCGAATTACCGGTAATTGACGTTTACGTAAACATCGAAACCATGAACGCCCATTTAGCATTGTTTCTTTAACAATGACATTGAAAGACAAATACTGTCGATATAAAAACATCAATTGCGATTTTATTATACAGTACTATATAAATCGCTTATTAGAAATTCGTGTAGTTTATATTTTTCAATAAAAATTATAAATGCTGTAATTGAAAATTTAAAAAAAATGAATATTGAATATATAATAGAACACCAAAACTTATAAAATTACAGAGTAAAAATTCTCTAAAAAGCAAAATGAAGTTACTACTGTATAAAAATTTTAGAAGTTTTCGTTCAGAATCAGAGAGATCTTTTCCTTACACGTTATGCGGTGAATTCGAAATTTCACACCTTTATGTGAATTGACGCAATACCGTTAATTCACATAAATGTATGAAATTTCGAATTCACAGAAACTTGTAAATGAGGAGACTGTACTTAAAACTAATAAATAAACAACTTTTATATCAAAAGGAAACAAATGACAATCGATCTATCCACCTGTTCTGCATATTTAGCTCTTTCTCGTATTTCGTTGCAAATAGAAATTCAGTGGTAATTGGTAATTTAAAATTAATTGACTCAAATGCTTTTAAAATTTAGGGGACCAAAAAAACGCGATATAACGAGTGGCTACTATATTACAGTATATACAGAAATTTTTAAAATGTGTTTAACCATAACAGAATAAAAAGAAATAACAATTTTTACTGCTGTTTTGCTGAGTTTTCCTTCTGTGTTTTCACTTTGTTTTGTCACTATTGCACTCACTTTTTATTCACTTTTTCTGTATTTCAACTCACTTTTCTCACTTTTTCAAAGGGGAAATAGCACTCCGAGGCCTGAATATCCGAGAACTGTTCTTCCACAAATCTGGCCTTTTCCGGCAAACATTCTCACTCAAACGCCTCATAACACCCAGATAATATTGTTTGTCGACTGTTTGAACTTCTGGAAGAAATTCCAAGTGGACAACATTACGACAGTCAAAAAAAAAAAGTCAACACGACTTTGATTTTTGAGCAATTTTGACGTGGTTTTTTGGTTCTCATTCTCGAAGCACCATTCCGAAGCTTGTTGGCTGGTTTGCATGCCAAACTCATAAACCCATGTCTCATCACCTGTTATGATGCGTTTCTTGAATGTAGGGTTTGAATTGTTCAAGCATGTCTTTAGCAACCTTTTTCTGATGCTCTTTTTGGAGAAAATTCTTCAGGACTAGTCATGCTGTGTCTCGTCTCATGCCCAAAACATCAACTAAAATGGTGCAAATGGATTCGTGAGACATGTTTTTATTTTGAGCTGTCTCTCAAGCTTGAATGACAAATTTCCATTACCATTTCCTTCACTTTGTTGATGTTTTCATCAGCTGAAGATACTGAAGGTTGACCAGAACAAGGCAAGTCTTCCACCACTTCTTGGCCATTTTAAAATGCTTTGTACCACCTGTATGCACGTGTTTTGGATAAAGCTGACTCACTATAGGACTTCTGCAACATTTTCAACAACTCAGCACAAGAAATATCATTGGCAACACAAAATTTTAGACAAACTCTGTTCAATATTTTTGTCCATTTTAAAAATCACAAAGCACACTTCAGGTTCAATGACGAAACCAACAGTTGTAAATAAATTGGTTGACAGATGATGCTACAAGTTCACATGATAATTAAGTACACTAGTTCCAACTTACAGCAAAAAGTTTGTTTTCATATTTCATATCTTTTATACAGGCTTCTGAAATGGGCAATTCCCAGTATTTTATTTGACAGAATGTGTATATATATATATATATGGATTTGCACTATGTGCTTTTTTAATCTATTCATTTATCTCACCTATTTTTTGTCTGTAAGATTTCTAGGAAACTAGAATAGTTGAACTTTTCAGGATTTTGACAGAAAAACTTTTCTTACATAATTTTATATTTAATTACTTCTCTATATGCTTTTTTTCATTGTTACATGTTTTTCTAGAAATTATAAAAAATGTTATTTAGTTGAATGTTTCCAGACAATTGTCTACTATTAATATTTTAGAATTTTAGAAAGGATAGAATTAAGAAAAACAAAACATAATATTTTAGAAAGTAAGTTTGCTGTCATGTCTGTTTGTCTCAATGTGTAATATACATTAATATATTACATAATACAAGATATGATAAAAAAGAACTGGATATGCTGTTCAGAGACAGTGCAAAGTAGAATCTTTTTGCCACCAAGGATTGATGCCTTAGACCAGGGGTCGGCAATCTATGGCACGTGTGCCAAACGTGGCATGCAGGATGATTTTCAGTGGCACTCTGACTGAATAGAAATGTAGTAAAAATTATATTTTAATTATTAATTACACATTTAAATGGAAGCCATAATTCAGTGTAAACCGTAGTGCATTAAAAACGAATCTCTTGCTTGTGTATTTATATTACAATGCATTTACGCTCCGTATTGCCATTTACATGTTGTGCATGTGTTTCACATGTGAGAACATAATTAACAACTTAACTTCAAAATCACAAATTTTTGAAGTCCATTAAAACCAGACCAATTTTGATAATACTTTATATATAACAAAATTGGTAGAATCATGTCGGCACCCGGTATAAATTAGGTTCGACACAACACTGCTGAAAGGTTGCCAACCCCTGCCTTAGACATTTATGCACCAGTCTGCCAAATGGGGTTGAGTTTTTTAAAATGTTTCATACACACAATTTTGTAATGTTGTAATAGTGTTATGTTGAAATTCAAGAATGAACTTGAAAATTAGAAAAGTTAAATTTTGTATTAAAATTTGAAAATTTGCCACAAACACCTATGAAATGCTTTGGAAGGCCTGTGGCGACTAAACCATGGGTGAGACCACAATCTCTGAAATGCAATAAAGCAAGATGAATCAGGAACATGAGAAAGAACATGTTGATTTTTTTTAATCTTAAAGGGATTGTGTACCAGAAATTTGTTTCTCCTGGTCAAACATTGAATTCAGTCCTTCACTGTGATATTTTGAATCAATTGCAGAGGACATTTGTCACAAATAACCAGAACTATTGCACAACTGAACCTGATTCCTTCATTATGACAATGCTTTTGCATGCATCAATTTTAAAATGCAAGTGTTTTTGGTGATTAATCAATGCTCTAGCTTCCATGCATTAGCTGTTATCCAACACTGATACAAGCGTTAACAAAACAGAGGGTAATCCTAAGCTATGAACCGTCCCTACATTACATTTACAAGAAGACTGCCAAAGATTTAAACCTAAACATAACTTATAAGAGGAAACCCAATGTTTTCCATCCTCTTTCTAATGCTAAAGACCACAGAGGACGCAAAAAGCACTAGGGGTTTACTATATCTCATTACAGGATGAACGGTTTAACAAGAGACTAACATATATCTGATCCACTTACAGATTTCTTCAAGCCAGGTTACACTATTACAAATACAGTATAGCAAAGAGAAATATTAATACTGCTCTGGCCTGTTATGCCACTGATCTGGGGTTTTTTCCCTGTTGGGATGATGCTACCTTGATACATAAGGTCTTTGATCGACACTACATAAGATCATTGGAGGCTGTAGAAATGTAGAGCTGACAAGAGTGGAACATTCATCAACATGGATTGCATTCCAATACCACATGCCTGGAAATATTATTTAGGCTCCCAAATTTAAAAATTTAATTGTAGTAATAACTTCATGTTTAACTATACATTGTAAAAATTTGCTCATTTTATATACATTGTAAAATGTATTTCACAACCGTTGTTCGAACATGTTTGAAATTCAAAAAAAAATTACAACACGGCTGTATTCGATCTACAGAACAGTTTTTTCATATTAGTTCCTGAAGAGGGCTGATAAAATTGTGGCTGAAAATGTTTGAACATTAAATATTTGTGTATTTATTTGCTGGAATTTTGTGTTCAGGTGTTATTCTGTTTATCTTAATTGTAGAATTCCATTGGATGGCAATTATGTTTAAAAATAAAATTGAAGATAAAGTTTTTAAACTTGTGTTTTTAATTGCATATTTTTTCTGTGTTTTTAAGGGAAGTTTTAATTTTGATGGCCAAGTAGCCTACAGAGAAAGGTCAGTTGTCAAAGTTTGTATTCCAGAACATTGAAAGTGAATAAATGGTGATTCCTTTCTAAACAGACTGTATCTTCAATTTTATGTTTATTTATCTTGTTAAATGATTAAAATTATTGGATTCACTTGTAAAATGATCCGTTTTAGGTATGAGCCATAGTATATGTTAATTCTGATGAAAAAAAAAAAAGCTTCTCTTTGAGATACTGTTTCTCTTTCTATAGTTACCTTTCAACTTATGACACATACAACTTGTTAATATGACAACTTATGAATATTAAGGACATATAAAAGAACTCAAAAGAGACTTTACAACATATAGAATTAATTGAGGCATTAAAACACATTGAGTTTCTTACATAATGCATAAATGTATTTGATTGTGGAGATGAGACATTCCTAAGCAGTATTATCTTCATTAATGACTTGGTATTTCAGCTCACTAATAAAAGTGAACACCCACAACTGAAGGATTTTGGGTTTTGAAAATCCACTAGAATTTGTGGAACATGTTTGTGATAGTCCAAAAGTGAATGTATTTTGTACTCTTAGCAAATACCTTTCTTTTTTTTCTGCAATGAAACCATCAACAGTATTGTATATCGTATATTCTCATTCTACAGACCATTGTCTGTGGAATGAGAAGATACAGTAAGATGCATTTTCAGGAAGATGGTACACCACTCTGCTATTGTACAGTTGTCTGGCATTTCTTTAATAAATGTTTTTTATGTTAGTGGATTAGTTGAGCAGGAATGAACTCAATTCAATAAGCCACATTGAAGAGGCTTCATTAAATTGCCACCTGAATTATTTATTTACAATCATTAAAAAAAACTGTCATTTATTTGAATATTTTTAATGTTACTTTGTGAATATATAAATCATTAAAATACAAGGTGATTCAGAAAGGACTACAACTTTGAAAGCATATAGAATTTCAGTCAGAAGACTTGCGGAATCAGCTGAGGCATTAATTTATAGCAAAATACATTATAAAAGTAACACTGAAACTGTCATTTTCACTCAATGTAAGTGTCATTAATAATCCAAATTCAATTTATTATTATCAAACTTGAAACAACATATCTGTTTTGATACTGTAAATGTAATAGTGTTTTAAGTGTTGAGATCAACAAGAAGGGTGAAATAAACTCTAGATCTTTAATAAAACCTCACAAAAAAAAATTGAGAGATATCAAATCTGGAAGTCAAGGGTGCCAGATTTCTGTGCTTCTGCAAGTCTTCTGACTGAAATTCTATATGCTTTCAAAGTTGTAAAGTGCTTTCTGAATCACCTTGTATTCTAATGATGTATATATTCATGAAGTAACATTTAAAATATTCAAATAAATGACAGTTTTTTTTTATGATTGTAAATAAATAATTCAGGTGGAGTTTTAGTGAAGCCTCTTCCATGTGGCTTATAGAATTGAGTTCATTCTCAAAATTTGATCAATCGATTTTGATTAAATTTTGTCATTTTACATAATATGATAATAATATGAGACAAGGAAATTAAAAATGTAATAAAAATTAAATGTTTATGATTTAATTTTTGTCATACAGTAGAATGAAGTGTCCATGATCACTAGCACAAAGCGCACACAATTTCTTTTTATTCTTTTTTATGCCAGTGTTGATGTCAATGCCACATTAGCAACAAGCAGTGGTGATATTTGGCGGGTTCGCACAGGTTTGGCCGAACCCGTTGTTAAAATTTTCAGTTTTCCGAACCTTGTTAAACACACGGAACATTTCTCAGTGGGTTTGTTTTTTAAAAAAAATATATTAAAATATGCGTATTATACTCTGCAATACTACTAAACTAGGGCCTTATACCCCGTTTGCACCGAGCATTTCAATCTAGATTGTGAGCAAGGTCAGGGAGTATGTCTTGGTGCGATCTCTCTCGACCGTTTCAATTGAGGTTTAATTGCGATCGATTCAAGAGTGTTCTTGAAAGTAGATCCAGTCATACGAGAGATCCCAGAATGCCATGCGCGCGAGACAATACAAGATGGCTGTGGAACACGTGTCGGGCTATGGACAGCAAAAGAAAAAGTATAATGTATCTCGAGAGATGATGACATGTGCCTATTTCTAGAAGCGCCATATTGCGGTAAAGAATTTCTCTGCCTTGAAAGGAAAAAAAAAAAAAAAACGACAGCTCTAAAATACTATTGTTACCTGGCCTTCTCCCATGGCTCCTTATGTTCTAAATACGCCACTGATTGTTAGATATATGGTTGCAAGAAAAAGTATTGTATTTCTAGCCAAAACTTCCATTTCGTTTGTTGGTGATTGTCAGGGAAAAATTTTCTGCTAGAGAACCCCTTGTTAAATATTTCGAATATCACCACTGGCAACAAGTAATTGTCATAGATGGTCCCCAAAAAATATTATTGACTTGCTAGTTCTTTGATTTAATTCTTACTTTGTGTTTGGACAGAAAATGAACTATGCCTAATATGAAATCATAGATTTAAATTGTAAAAATAAATTAGAATAACATTAGTTGTTGTAATAACTTCTAATAAATTATGTAATGTCATATGTGTTACCATTCTTGATTTCATAAAAAAAGTAACACTTATAACATAAATATTATGTTAAGAAGAATGCAGCGTACCTTGTATTTTTGTTTGTATACATATACACCTACGCATACAAAAAAAACAACAGTGCTCTCTAGTAATGATAAAACTAGTAAGATAGTAATGATCTCTAGTAAGATAAAACTAGTAAATAAATTCTATATTATTTTTAGTTTTAAATTTACAGATATACAGTGAAACCTCTATTAATAGACACTCTTGAATAGCAAACACTTCTACTTAATGCACATTTTTACAATCCCCAGACCCTTCAAATAGAACATCTATTATATTTACCTCTAAATAGCAGACACTCTAAATCAGGACTGGCCAACCCAAATTGTTTCGCAGGCCACTTTGATCACACGTAATATTACGGTGGGCCACAATTTAGGCAAACATGCTTTTAAAAAAGTAAAACAAATACAAAATGAATAAGATTTTATTGTTATACCAAGAGTTTGTACTCGCACTTGCGCATTATAACAATGACACATGCAAATTTTCATTTATTTAATTATTTTGGTATACACATAATGGGAAACAAAAGTTTTAATAGATATATAATATCTCTTAGTGGGCCACACAATTTAACGTGACAGGCCATGGGTTGGCCAGGTCTGCTCTAAATAATGGATGCTATCATCTATAACCAATCTTATGAAAATGCAATGTCCCACCTTCAATATTCTGAAGAGTTAATCATGAACAAAATATTTTAAAACGAAAACAAAGAATTAATTTAAATACTCTTTCAGATGATGAATTTTCACTGCAGGCATCAAATAAAGAGTGGCTTAAAATAGGAATAGGGGAGAATGGCAGGTTATAAGAACTCAAACAATATTCTTTATCTCATAAAGCAGATACTAGCTCAGCCAATAATTAATCTAATACACAAAATGACACCTTTTACTTATAGCTGAGATAACTTTAATTAGAAAACTAACGTTTTCGGCTTACTCAATAAGCCATCTTCACGTTCTAACATTCGAAAAAAGGAACATTATCGTTCCATTAACAGAACACAAATGTTTGAAAAAATTCAAACCGTTAGCAACGAGACAAAAAAAGAAGAACATGGTAATATAAGTAAATAAATATACAAAAATAAATAAAAACAAAAAAGTAAGAACAAAGTAATATAAATAAAAAATATACAATCAAATCGTTATAGTGGAAAACGATTCCACTGGTGATGCTTTTTTTAAAAAGAGTGGCAGATTATCGAGGAATGATGCCAAAACAAGCTAAGACAAGCCTATGAGTTCGTCATACATCTCTTAACTACGAATTTCCAAGCTGTCATCATTTTGGCATCATTCCTCGATAATCTGCCACTCTTTTTAAAAAAAGCATCACCAGTGGAATCGTTTCCCACTATAACGATTTGATTGTATATTTTTTATTTATATTACTTTGTTCTTACTTTTTTGTTTTTATTTATTTTTGTATATTTATTTATTTGTATTACCATGTTCTTCCTTTTTTGTTTTTATTTATTTTTGTATATTTATTTACTTATATTACCATGTTCTTCTTTTTTTGTCCGTTGCTAACGGTTTGAATTTTTTCAAACATTTGTGTTCTGTTAATGGAACGATAATGTTCCTTTTTTCGAATGTTAGAACCTGAAGATGGCTTATTGAGTAAGCCGAAAACGTTAGTTTTCTAATTAAAGTTATCTCAGCTATAAGTAAAAGGTGTCATTTTGTGTATTAGATTCTTTATCTCTTAGAGAAGATAAATCTTGTTAAGTTGTCAATCATCATATATTGTTATACATATTAATGTTATTAAATTTCTGTCTTATTGTTGGAATTAAGCTAATAATACAAAAAAATCTATAAACTTTTCTGAAGTTATTTATTCATTCAACAAGGACAGCAATACAGTAGTAATGAAAAAGAAACTTAACATTATAAAAGAGGTCATAAATGCGAGAAAACCGAATATCTTCCCACACTTTAAAGTGGTTGGCAAATTACCTTTGTAACATAACCTTTGAAATTTCACCAGACAAATCTTGTCATAACTGTTTTAACAGCTTTGTGATGGCTAAAAGTGTAATTTTTAATAAATCAGTTAGCATACTCAAAAAACCAAAATGTTTGAAAAGGTACACCTATTTGATAACTACAAAGCAGACAAATCCCTGTATCGATTTTTATTAGTCACTTCAATCATAAATTACTTTATCAATGTAATATTGGGTTGTTCGGAAAGTAATTTCGTTTTTTCCATTGAAAAATAAATGCAATATTCTTATAATAAGTAAATATTTTATTCAATTATATATTGACCATTTTGGTCAAATATCTGTTGTCATTCTTTCTGGTATTAGCATGATTTCACATTCATAAAAATTTTGATCGTTGTTTACAAAAAACTGATCCAAGTGATTTTTGACATTGTCATTTCAAGTAAATGTCTTACAGTTAAAAAAAATTTGTATAGACCGGAACAAGTAATAATCTGAGTGTGCCCAATCTGGTGAATATGGTTGGTGTGATAACACATCCCATCTAAGCTATAATAGTTTCTGATGAGTTACCAAACTTGTGTGAAATTTGGCATTATCATGGTAAAACACTACAATTTGTTTGTTGATCAATTCTGGCCTTTTCTGTTTGATGATATTACTCGATTTGTTTACTCGTTGGCAGTACACTTTCGAATCAATTGTTAAATTGTCTGGTAAAAACTCAAAAACAAATTTCTTTAAAATCCCACTATAGAGAGCATCTCTCTTTAATAACACATGGAACCCATATATCGAGCTTTGAAACAAAACCAATTCGTTTTAAGTAATAATAAACGGTTCAATTTAACAGATTTAATCTCTTAGTGATTTTACGTGTTGTTATATGGCAGATTGCTTCAATCAGTACCTTTATTTTGTTTTCATTGGCTTCAAATGGCCATCCAGAATGTGGTGTATCTTTGATATTAAAATTGCCAGAACGCAATTTTGTAAACCGGTTTTGGCACTGTCTTTCTCTCAACACATCTTCTCCAAACATGTACCACAATTTTTTTCTTGTTTGAACAGCATTTTGATTTTTTAGATATAAAAAAGCAAAATATGCCAAAAATGGGGCTTTCGATTTTCCAAATTTGATGGGACAGCGAAAAAAAAAAACAATTGTACAGAATCAAACAAAATTTTTTACAAATAAGCCTTAAAATGTCAGCTGTCAAAGTATATAATGAAAATGTGGTTTAAAATAAAATTGGCTGGTAAAAATACATCTAATTTCTCTAGTAATAAAAAACCGAAATTACTTTCCGAACAATCCAATAATTTTAAATATATTTCCTACCACTTGAAGTGGATAGCAAATCACATTTGAACAAGATATGATTAAAATGAGATTTTTACAGCTGAAAAAATAATATATTGTATATATATTTTAATTATATATACTACATATATTTTTTGGTAAATTTACATTCCCAATGCAAATGTAATGTTTTTGTAATCCATCATATTCTTCACTATATGATGACCAAGTTAAAGTACAGTATAGCTGTCAGCGTGTACAGTACCTCTGAATAGCAGACAAACTTCTTGGTCCCAATGGTGTCTGCTATTAGGAGATTATACTGTATAAATAAGTAGTGTGCAGTGACATTTGATGATAGGGAAGTTGTGCCGGCCCGGGATAGAATCATTGGAAGCGTTTCCAACGATTCTTTTATAGAAAAACCTGAAATTTTGCACACTACCAAAGAAAGCAATTATCTTTTGAACAAGGTATTCAGAATTAATTTTCGCATTTGGGGGCAGAGAAATCAACCTTTGAAAATCAGCAACTCTGATTCCTGTATATATAATCAGTCAGTGACTTTTTACTTGGTGCAGAGTTACTGTTGTTACTCTCAATTAAATTATTTAAAATATGAGGATACAGAATTGGTATAATGTTCTAAGCTACTAATAACTGTAATACTCTATCCTGATTATTTAAGTAATTATTATTTTTTAACATAGATGGTTTTAAAATTTAATATTTATTTATTGTTTATTTACCAGGTCAAAAATTTCTTTGAAAACAGAACCAAAATTATTTCAAACTAAATCTGTAAATAATAATAATTATTTTATGATTGTAATGTTCATGATTTTGTTTTCCATGGCATTCCAAAAGTTAACAGATAGTATCATTTAATGAATACCTGTCATGTGTTAGTACAAGACTTACATCCAGAAGTCTTATTTCTGAATGAACTTTAATTTATTTTTATTTTATTTTATTTTTTTACATTGTTTTAGAAATTATTACATTTTCATATGTATGTTTTGTTTAAAGAATATTATTTTTAAATGGCATGTTGAAAAAGTTATAATATGAAACTTAAAATTTATATTACTAGTTATAAACTGGAAATATGATACTATATATGAATAAACAATAAGGCTTTTTGAAATTTTTAAAATTTTTATATATAAAAATAGAAATCAGAAAATTTAGAGAAAATTTTATAAATAAAAAGTTTGCTGACTATATGAAAATAAAATTTACAATATATTATTTCATTCAATTTCTAACCATTACCTAAGAAAATGAATAGGTTGATACAGTCGATAATTTTTATAAATTTGAAAATAATAGAATAAAAGAAAAATATTATATAATACCAGAAATGTATCATTATGCAGAATTATAATAATTTTTTAAAATAACATATTGTCATACTATAGTTGTTGCAAAAATTTTTTGAATATATTAATAGACCTGAAAATGTTTTTCATGCTATTTTGATAATTTAACTTTGAACTAACAAAAATTAGTAGTTTGTTTTTTCTTTTTTTTTAAAAGAAAAATCAATTTTAAAAATTAATGGTTAGGAAATATCTAGTATCTGGTGACTGACTGAAAAAGAAAGAGAATGTAAAATAAAATTGTTGACTGAAAGAGAGAAATTTTAAATTAGAAACCAAGTTTTATTCCACAAAATTAGTTTCATGTTATGGATTTAATTCCTCATTATCTATGAAGAACAAAGCCAATTAAACAGTTTTTAATGTTTTTGAAATGCAATTTATATTTCATAAAAATAAACATGAATTCTGATGATACTAGAGATATTTAAATGGCTTTCTGATATGTTATTTATAGTCAGTTTATCTAAAATGTGTTAGTGTTTTTTACAATTAATAATAAATAAGTGAGAATGGTAAAAATGAATAGAAGCATTAAATAAAAAAAATTCTTGCATTTTTTAAAATTAATATTGATAATTTTGTATTTATTATTTAACATCTAGTTTAGTTTTTATGTGTAATATATATTGTAGGAGAATAACTGAACTGCTGATGCATCAGCAATTCCGTTATTATATTTGACATACATCTTATATCAAATATATACGAAAATTTAAAAATAGTATACGATGTTCTAATGTAAATGGAACACATATTATTTAAGTTGAAATTAAAAACCATTACGAGCATGCTAAAAATTTGATTACTCTAGATGTTGTAACATTATGCAGTGCATGCGTGGATATAGACTCCGTTAAAGGTGTGATAGACATATATCACTATTTACGTGTTTATATAGGGCAATCTACAAGCTGGGCAGGTCAAGTGTGGGAGTGTTGCATGGTTCCAAGGTTGTTGTAGGGAGAGAATTCCATATAAACACAAGTTTTCAGTCGCTGCAGCATCTGAGTAGCGTCGTTTGAGCCCATAATGGGTTATAGCTCTGTTCAAGCACCATTTTTTGTGAGCTCTTTGTACGCTTTCTTTTCACCATGTCATCTTGATGCTTTACTAGGTGGCTAGCAGGCATTTGTGTTGTGGCCCCAAAGTACTTTGTGTTCAACCCCATTACAGGATTCTCTAATGGTACAGCATAGATTTCTGATTTTTCAAAGATGGAGAATTTATTCGTAATCATTGCAGACGAGTCTGCTCAAATTCAGTAGCAGAGATAGGGGCAGGAGAAAGTTATGTTGCATGAATATATGGCTAATGTGTATGGAAAGGGGTCTAATGTATGGTAATGGCAGTTGAACTACTGACACCTACCTCTTATTATGCATTGTTGTGCTTGGAAATAGAGATTCCTTGACCATATTATGCACATATGCAAACTTAGCATGTGAAAATCCAGCTGTGCATACTGCCAAACTGATGGTGTTTAACTCAATGATTATGAGCTCTTGTGTTGATATGAGGTTCCTTATTAAATTTATGGAAAACCAAGAATAGTAGCCTTTTAGGAGATCTATGTATGCACAAATCCAAGAATGTTATTGCCGCATCAACCTCTTTCTTTCAAGTGAAGTTAATAGAGGGGTATATGACTGGACGTTTGTTGTTTTAAGGTAAGAAACATCTTTTCTGTTAATACCATACTCAGTGTGCTTTTACTTCCTTTTTAAAGAAAAATTATATTGTGTGCCGAAGAAATTGGAAATCAAGCCACTGGCGAAAGATTTATGGTTGACGAAAAGAATGTGCGTTGTTGGAGAGCCATGAAGGAAAAGTTATTTTAGGGTAAAAAAGACAGAAAATCATTCTTGAGGCCTAAAAAAGGAAGATATCCTGCAATTGATGCAAATCATGTATATAAAATCATTATTTTCCAATTTTCTGATTTTAAACTCCTACTGTGGCTTTTAAACTCGAGGGCAGTTTATATTTGAAGTAATATGATATTTTACATATAAATTAATATAAAGCATGTTCCTTTCTTGCAAGCTTTCAAATGCATATGATGTTGACAATTGTTATCCAGAAAAGCTAACTTTTCAGACCTGAGAGGCATTGAATGGACTTCCTACTTTCCATTGAAGTGTAAGACTTAGACTGATGTTGAGTTGATGACTGGTAATCAATGGTTGACCAGGCAATGTTTGAACAAATTTTGTTTGACATTGCCTTCAACCAGTTTGCTTTGATATTTCTTAGTTTGCAGAGGCCTTTAGGCTAGGCATATCTATGTGATGTCAGATTAGTTATGTGATACAGTTGACAGTTGTCAGTTTTCTTCTTTCTGACATTGTTGATGACACATTATGAACAACCAATGATCATTTTACTTATCCATACACTCTTGTTTACAAAATAAACACTTATAGCAATAGTGACAAAAAACAGTTGTTTATGGCTGAGTGTAGATTTGTTTGCTTTAATCACTTTTTTTTCTTTTAATCTATTTAAAATTGACACAAAATAATTTTTTGTATTAACATTAATATGTAGAAAACAAAATTTTGACAGTTAAAAATAATATTAAAATGTTGCATTGTAATATTATATAGTAATATTAAAATGTCAAATATTTATTTAAAAATCTACGAATACATTCAAGTAGGACATTATGATTCTCAATACAAAAAATATACAATATAATGCTATAACAATGTGTTCATCTGAATTTAACAAAGATTTATGCATACAAATTTACATTAGATATTAACTTTTTAAATACAAAAAATACATTCTTGTTTTCGATGAGTAAGTTTTACCATATGAAATGAATTTAGTAAGTTATATAAATAAATCAATAAACATTTCTAGGATATCTGATTTATTTTTTTGCTTATGAAATGAATCTGAAGTATAATTATTTTAATGTTTAACAAATAAGATACATTTCGAAAACTGCAGTTTCTCAATACGTAGGTCCTGACTCTTGTAAAAATTAATTATATGTTCCATTTGTTTGTTTCAGATGCAAGTAACTACACCATTGAAGAATGTATAATTTCTAGTTCTTGGATTTGTGAAAGGGAAAGAATGGAAAACAATTAAAAGATGCATGAAACTTATAGTAGAGATCTGGACAACATAGAGATCTGGACTTCAAAATGAATACTTTTCTGATTGGACATATGATTTTTACAACAGGCACAAAAAATAATCAAAGTGGCAGACTTCCTTCATCAGATGTAAAAAATGCGGCAAAGTTGAGGAGTCAGTGCTGAGATCTTTCATAATTGTGTATTCCCTGAATGACAATATGTAAGCTTAACCTTCCTGTTGTAAAATTTTTATGCTCCCTCTGCAAAAGTGTTCTCTTTGGGGGAGACTGTTGTCCAAATCTCTGTTGTAAATCTGCATGCACATCTTTCATTATTTTCCATCTTCTTTCTACAACTAGAGATTACATATTCTTCAATTGTGTAGTTACTTGTATTAGCTGTTATTCATGTTCTTTTATCTTAAACAAGCAACAAATGGAACATATGAATAATTTTCAGCAGTGCCGTAACTAGTGCGGTGCCAGCAGTGCCCAGGCACAGGGCGTAGACCACGGGGGTGCAGAAATGACCTGGACCAAGTTTTGGGTCATAGTTTTGGGGCGTAGTTACGGTGCTGATTTTCAGAAGAGGTGACAGGACTTTGTGCCCATGTACAGTACATAGCTTATAAATTGTTTAATGTCATAAGTGAATAAAAAGTCCAATAATTTTTAAAAATTTTAATTTATTACATAATAATTATACAAACTGTACAGATGTTATATACTGCTAACATATTCAAATATCCATTTTATATGGTTTTCATTAGTCTTCATTATCTGATGCAATGTATCAGAATCATTAGGAATATCAATATTTCTATATTTAAAAATATTTTAATTTTATTTATACTATTTAAAATATAGTATTACTACATTACTTGACTAATATCAAGGTATAATGAAACAAAATATATAATTTTATAATTTATATAATAGTTAAAACTGCTTTTTGAATGTAGGAAAAGATGACACGAGTCAAATAATTCATCAGGGAAAAAAAATTCAGTGACATATCAAATTGAAAGTTTATTGAAAGAAAAGAACTGATATTGAACTTTGTTGTCTATCTTTACAGCAATTGTGATTATGGGAAATTAAAGTTTGAATCTTCTTTTCTCCTGTTAACACTATATCTTCTGACATATTATAGATATATGTAGACTATTCTCATTCTCTGGCTAGGAAATAAAGATAGACCACAACATACTTTTTGAAATTTACAATTAATAATGATAGGTGTAACAATTATTGTGATGGATACTTTATAAACTTGGCAAAGCCATTGTAATAAGTTAGTTACATATAATTTTTAAATTTCAAAATTACCAGGCTTATAAAAAAAGATCAAAAAATTTCATGTATAGATTTTTCACTTTTTTATAAGCCTTTTTGCCTTCCTATTTTTTCCTATTTTTGCCTTACTATTTTTTCTTACTCCTAACAGACATATACTTACTATATGTCTGTTTAGTAGAAGAGCTTCTTTAAACTAATATACCCTGGCATAGTCTTTCTGAAGAATTGGAATACATTTGAACCCAAGCCAACAAAATAAACTTTTTACCATTTTATAACAGAAAAATTTGTTGCTGCATGAAAAAGTTAAGTCAGACCCTCTTCCTCACTATTATACCATACATTTCTAAATTCAACACTTGTATCACTGAGTTTTCCATTGAGTCTCTCTGTTGAACAATCTGACATCACATTTTGTAGAAAAAAGAAATGTTTCTGTTGAAAGGGCACTTTTCATGATGGCTGAGGCTGACCTAATTAAGGAGAAGGCAACGATTGTGACTGTTTTGCTAAATAATTAAAGTAACTCACAACCATTATTTGAATAAATCCTTTTATTCAAATGAACCTTTATCTGTATCATTTTCTTCTATACTGGGTCTTTTGATTGTACTCAATTTTGGACAAATTCGTGAAGATAGTTTGTTTCTGAAAAAAAGCTTAATATAGTAAACTTCCGATTATTCATGTGCAGATTATCCGTGCCTGAATTTAATTAAAAAAAATAATTATATGTGTATGCATTTTTTAAATACTTGCTCACTTTCATGTTTATGCATCCTATAAGTGTGCACGTGTTCGTATTTAGATGTTGAAATCATTAAAAGATTCCTGTAAACAAACCAAAATCACAGATTTTCTTAATAATAATGAGCATTAAACATGTTAAAATAATTGTCTGCCTTAGAAATGTATAATATGTTGCATTTTAGAAATAAATACTGTAATTATAGTTCAGCTTATCTGTGTTTTTTGATTATCCGTGCCACCTCTCCCACCATTAGCCTGGATAATCGGGAGTTTACTGTATTTCAATATTGACCAAATTATCCAACATAATCATGTAATCACATGCTTTATCATATACAGATTGTTCATTAGTCTGTCTGCTATTACAGCATCCACAGCAAGAGTGAATTGATAGTTTCTATAAGTGAAATTTACTTGTTTCATGGATGCCACCATATTAGTTTGTTGAATACTCAACGGTCTTTCAGGTTGTTGAGACTGTTGGAGCTCAACACTGAAACAGCGCTGACGTCACTAGTCTCAATGGAGAACTCAATGATCCATTTAGAAACGTCATTTTCTCACAGTTGAGTCAACTGTTGAATATAGAAATGTATGGATAGTTTAACAATCTTATATAAGGGATATTCATTAAATATGAGCATTTTATCTTAATTTTTTCAAAAGCACTTACTGAAATTTGCTGTTGATTATATTGACAATGGTCATATGAATTTGTACTATTCAATAATTATGGTAACACTTTGCCTGGGCAGTAAAATGTCAGGTCTTAAAATGGCTATAAATAAATGCAGAAATTTAAGGAGGTTCGATAAAGTATTTATGATGAAAAGTTTCAGTTAAGTTTTCAACAAGTCATCACTGACTCTGTAAAGGAAAAAATTAATTAGTGATTTTGCAAGTTCAAGAAAATCACAACTGGTGAGATTGCTGCTGAATTAAATACAAGTCATGATTGTGCTTTCAGTATCATTTACAATGAATGTGGATACAGAATAGTCTGTGAGAGATAGGTAGATGATACAAGGAGATGGTACAAGATCATAAAGTTTAGAGCAAGTTATCTTCCAAATTGCATCTGGATCAGTACTATTATGATTGAAGTGTTTTTTTTGATTGGATTGTGACAGGAGATGAGTCCTGGAGATTTCGTTACAAACTAGAAACAAGAAACAATCAATGCACTGGCAACATCTCTCATCATCTGTCAACAAAAGATTGAAGTTTCATCCATCCACTGGTAAAGTCATTTTAACTGTCTTCTGGGATGTCAGGGACCCACTTCCTTCAAGAAAAGAAATTTGATTTGATCTGAATATGGACATTATCCCAAAAACATTCAAGCCAAGTTTATTTGTAATTATTTACTCCTGCAAAGAAAAGTTGTAGGTATTTTGAGAGATTTTTGGAGTTTAATGTTGTTTATTAAAATGATTAAACTTTTGTTACTTATGTTTCCCTGGTGCTGTAATACATGGCAAAGTAGCTTTCTTGTTGTGGCCCCAATGTAATATATCTTTGTATCATTATTTTAGTTCAATAGGGATATCATGTAAATGCCCAGTTTTTATAATGTGGATTTATCTACATCATTTACATTAGAAAAACCAGCATTTACATGCTACGCCTACTACACCAAAACAGTGGTACAAAGATAGATCAAACTTTAGGTCTCTCATTCCCAAACACCACAATATATCATTAAACAAGAAAAATGTCAAGACTGTTCAAAAACATTTATGGAAAAATCTAATATCTTTTCAGTGAGGGTATTTTTGATTGAATTGACAGAATAAATTTGGTATAATCGTATTAAAAAAATCTCAACAATAACTATACAATTAATGAAATTTCTTTACATCCCTGAAGTCTCCAAAATACCATTAATATACTAAAATGTTATTTTCTATTGTCAAATAAATCAAGAAATATAGTGTCTGATTTTTCCATGTTTATGTTTTTTGAATATCCAGCTAGCTTACATCAAACCATAGCTTATCTGATACAAGAAATGATGACAAAAATAAGAAGATAACCTGATCTGGTTTATTTATAAGGTATTCAATTTTTTCATGTACTTCAAAGAATATTTTTTTATTAAATGGTAAAGAAAAATTGAATACAGTCTATCCTTAACTTACAATGGGGGTTATGTTTCAAAAAACATATCATAAGTCGTAAATATCACAAGTTGAAAATAAAAATAAATAAATAAATAGGCCATATACAAGGTTATACAGTACTAATGTTAATGCCACAGATCCAGACATTGTGGCAGTCTTTAACCAGGCGAAGCTCATCCCCACTTTGCCCCAAATGGAACACCTAAGATGGTTGGAGGCTGTTCACATATATAAATCTATCCTTATCGGCACATGCATCATTTATAAAGAGGAGTTGGTTTTGTCGGTAGCCTGGCAGGTGCTGATTGACACCGATGTTTAAATGTCAAGATCTGCCAGCCATACAAAAGCACATGCGCAACATGACAGATATTTCACAAGCATCGGATTTGAATGATTCATCAAATATTCATATTCCAAATGTTTTATGTTCCATCAGAATTCCTTTTAACCCCTAAAGAAGAACTTTGGAGAGTTCGAAAACATTAGTGGTGAACTTTCTCTTTTGTTTTTTCATTGCACATTGGTCATCAGTTTTATGGGTACATTATTTACTGTAATGTTGCATATTGTACAGTATGTAACATGAGTGTGGGCTATTGTTGATTGCAATAGCCCAAACTCATAAACGATAGCCATAACTGCTGTGCTTAGATATTATCTTAAGCTTTTCATTGAGATACAGTGGAGCATTTTGCAGACAGTCAGTATACTGTAAAACACAAGATGACATAAGATGGTATATATAAAAAATAGTCTCAAGAAAGATCATTAATGCATCAGTAGAGTAGCTCAAATTCAAATTCTGTTTTCCCCATGCTTTTGCTTCACTTGCATCAGCCATCATATGTGCAAAATATCTTATGTCAAAACATCGTAAATCAAGTAGCATCTGTATTATGTCATATCATGTACCAGGTACTCTGATTATATAAGATTAAATATTAATGATAATTAAAATAAGACTATTTAAACATTCATTAAATTGTTGAAAATATATTTAATAATATTTATGTATTAAATATTAAAAATTGAAATGAAATTTTTCATCCCTTGTTTATTCGGTTGGAACGCCTTTTTTTATTACATATATCTGCGTTTCGGGCCGATGCCCCTCTTCAGCCAACTAAACATTAAAAAGTGAGAGATGACTATATACAAATATTTAAAATAAATATCGTGACAGTATACATAATTAGTTTTTTAGAGGTTGTTACCTTCTAAATCCTGGTAAGAGCTTGTATACCGTTAAAAGCTGGTCCGTACCTCATTCGGTAGTTTAGACGGATGTAATAGTCCAAGGGTACGAATCTTGATAAAAATTCCATAAAAAAGGAAGGTTTAGTATCAGTCTGTAGAAGTATACGGGGTTATTCTTATTCACAAATCATATGCGTGAATACCATACCTTGAGATACGTCTGCCGGTGTGTCTGTCTAACACTGAGCTCGTACTCCTCCACCTCAAGTGACAGAAGAGCACGTATACTATTCTACAGACTGATACTTAAACCTTCTTTTTATGGAATTTTTATCAAGATTCGTACCCTTGGACTATTACATCCGTCTAAACTACCGAATGAGGTACGGACCAGCTTTTAACGGTATACAAGCTCTTACCAGGATTTAGAAGGTAACAACCTCTAAAAACTTAATTATGTATACTGTCACGATATTTATTTTAAATATTTGTATATAGTCATCTCTCACTTTTTAATGTTTAGTTGGCTGAAGAGGGGCATCGGCCCGAAACGCGTTATGGTAATAAAGAAGCGTTTCCAACCGATAATAGAAAAGGATGAAAATTCGCCCAGTGCATCTAAGTATCTAACGCCACTATCATGGTGCCAGGTACTCTGCATTATATAAGATTAAATATTAATGATAATTAAAATAAGACTATTTAAACATTCATTAAATTGTTGAAAATATATTTAATAATATTTATGTATTAAATATTAAAAATTGATAATTGAAATTTTATATGCTCCTATATAATTAGATTGTATTAAATTTTGATTTTGTATAATCTAATTAAATTTGTAGGTATTTAAATATCAAGAGCAGCTTGTTTTTATTACATAAATATACAAATTTGTTTTTAGTTTGTTCCTAAAAATGTAAGATAAATTTAACTGAATGATTTACTTAACTAATAGAATACAAACAAATTCAACTACTCAAAACTGGAAATAAATTAATAAACACTGCACAAATAACCAATATCCAGCAAGAAGAAATTACTAGAAAGTAAATGTTTTCACCTGTGTTTAACAGACATCATGCTCATAAACACAGTTGAAAACAAATAGAATACAAATTCAAATAACATTTTAAATTAATTGTCAAATTTTGTTATTTAAATTTGTTCTATTAGTCAAATATTCTATTGTAAGCTAAAGATGTTTCTCAAAAAGTCAAAACTGTTGTCTATTAAAAAAATTAATTACTAAATTATAAAGTCAAACAAATTATTAATATTTAGATCTACTATAAGTATATTTTATACTAAATTTAATCTAATAGTTTTTTAAAGTTAAGCAATATTTTAGTATGCATAATTCAAAAAGCTGAGTTCTTTTATAATCATTGTGTTAATTTTGAGTTGTATTTAAAATATTATTGATTTATTGATTGTATAAAACAAATAAATATAGCTGTACATTTTACTTTTAAACAATAACTGACTTTACTCTTTTTTAGAAGAAATATATAGTATAATATTGTTTTACACATAGGTTGCATGTCAGCAGATAACATATAAAGCAAACTTAAGCATAAATTTATGCTCTACCCTAAGTAATCTGATAATTGCTTAGACATTTATACAATCATTTACAGTTAATAGAAAACAATTAAAGTGTGTTTAAAACATATTTCTTATTTTTTACTATAATGAATAGCATTTATTTCAATGTTATTGAATATATAGAGCAAAAGTTTACTATACAATATTGGGTACACTAGAAAAAGATACGTGCAAACTAGGATATTCACCATAGTGAGTAGCATTTCAGTAATTCTCCATGTTGGGAATGTCATATGCTGGAGAAACATAATTTGCTGACTTAGCAGTTAGGTTCAGTGGTATCCAAGAGCAGGTTAACCAAACTATTTGCCAGTTGTGAAAACAAACATGAATCTGCATACATAAATCTCATGTAAAACAAGAACTTACTATACTGTAAATGAAAATTTAAACTCATATTGTCATTTGGTGATAAAATAAAAAACTGTAAATTCACAAACATACATTAATAAATAAAAATAATACCATTTTATTATAAAAGCTACGCATGACATCTCTCTGATAACTTACATATTAATATTTCTATATTTTTTAATTTAATAAATACAAGTTATATATATATTCAAAATATTTAAATTTTTGACAAGGAATATTATTTAAATTCCCACAATACTTAATTATAACAGGTTTATTTGTATTGCAGTTTTTTTAAAATTAAATTTTATAAGGAAAAGAATACAGTGTTAAATTACTTGTTGTAATATAATGAAGAAATTTTAGAATTGAAATCTTTTTAGTATTATATCTATGCAACAGATAAATTATATTTATTTTCAGATATGTGATGATTTTCTTACAAATTGTTTTGTATATTTTAAAAATATTAAAAATTTTTACTAAAATTAATTATCATAGTTATCAAAGGGATTTTTTAAATAACTTCAGAAAAATGATATAATATTTTTTGCTTGTAATATTATGTAAATTATTTACAATTATTTGTTTACAATATAATGAATTTAATTGCTTGAAAGATTTTTAGATTATTTTGGCATATTTGAGAACAAATTGATTAAATTTCGAAATATTGTTTGAGAAAAATAATTTGAGGAAAAATGATAAATTTCAATCTGTGTTATTTATAAGAAAAAATTAATTTAAAAATATTACTTAAAACTGTTCTAGTTACAGTTATTTTTAAGATAAATTTTCCATAAATAATAATTAACATCATTAGTTTAGTGTCAGATTTATATAAATGTCATGAATAAATTTTAACAAATTGATAATGTTTAATTATCATACATTATTAAAATTAATAATCATGATACAAGTACTGATAATTTTCTTATTGAAATAAATAGAAAAGTTTTTCGAATACATTCTCTTCACTTTTATTTTTAGAAAATCAACATTCTTTAATGTTTTAACTGCCAGTCAAGTTGCTGCTGAGAATTTTCCATTCTGCACCATTGATCCTAATGAAAATAAGTATTTAATAAATTTAATAATTTTATATTTTTGGAAAATACTTTTTCAGATTATAATATCGTAAATTATGTATTCAAAAACTCATTATTTATGAGTTTAAGAAATTAACATAGTTTAAATAATCAATATTATTTTAAAAATTACATTGCTATTCAAAATGAAAAATTGACTTAAAAGTACTTAAATTTTAAGAAATCTTACACATTTAAATAATTGAGAGCATTTGATTATTGTTTTAGATACGTCGAGTACCTGTTCCGGATGAAAGATTTGATTACCTTTGTGAATATTTTCAACCTGCAAGGTAAACTTCAAATTTTAAATATTTTAAATAAATTTTGTAAATATGTAATATAATTAAAATTACTTAAATCTGCTAATTTTAAAGTTAGATAATAAGGAAAACAATTTAAAAAATTGTATAAAAATTGAAATATACAGGTATCCCTTGATTAACACGGTTAATTAATCTCTCGATGCTACCGTGCATACCAAACTCATGTTAATCAAATATGGTATCTATGTTAAGTAAAGACAGCTGTTAAAACCGCATTAATTAAAACTTCTGCCGCATATATAAAGGGATTCCTGCAATTAATTTTGCGCCTTAATCAAATCCCTTGTTAAGCGAGGGATACATGTAGTATATATCTTTTTTATGTTACAACCTTATATTGAAAAGATGCTTTTTTAATGTTAAAAATGAGAACAAAATAATTATAACATAAATTGCTACATAACAAATATAATTTCTTGAATTTTTTATATATAAGAAGTGTCAAGGATTTTGAAAGCAGAAAATGCAAATTAATATATATCAGTTTTTAATTTTGTACTTAGATAATACATATTAAGGTTTTCTTTTTAACATATTTTCTAAAATTTCATTTAGAATTTTCAGACAGAATATTTTATTTCTGTATGATTTATGGAATAATTTCAAAGTTGATTATGTTATGATTATGGCATGTTTGTTATATTATTTTTATTGAATTTTTTTGAAATATGTTTATATTATTTGATGTGTGTGTGTGTGTATATATATATATATATATATATACATATATATACACACATCATACTTTTGTATGTGGAATATTATAATTTCTCTTATAATCATTATTAAAGTTTTACATTTGATCTTATGATTAATGTACTGTAAATTACACATGATTTATGTTGGTGTATTTTCTAAAATTCTTAAGAACAAATATTAATGATGTACTCTGGTATTAGAAGTTAGTATATTATGCTTTAATCTTAAAAAAAAAAAGGATGTAAAAATTAATTCTCTGACATCTAACTTTTGTGAAATATTTTAATTAATTTATTTAACACATTTAAATAAAATTCCAGTTTAATAGCTGATAAGGAAATGAGAGCAATGTCATCCAATGCCAATTAATACCTTTGATTTATATACACTTTTTGAATTTAATTTTAATTAATTATCTTCTCATCATTCATATAGTGTGTGAGATATTTATTAGCCGGATTTTCCTTTCTGATAAATTTCCTTCAAGCAACTCAACATCAAAATTTGATTGATTCCCATATTGATAAACATTTCATGATCTACAAAAATTTAATTGCTTTTTTAAAGAAAGAGTAATGATTAATTTTATGGATATTAAGTATAAAATAATATCAGAGTTTAATTTTCATTAAGTTTTTTATGGTCTAGTTGCAAAAGTATTTAATTAGCTGTATAAATGCTATATTAAAATATTTTATTTTAATTAATCTAAAGAATTGCAAAATGTCTATTTTGAATAAATTATAACTTCTAAATATACAAATATTTAAAAATTAAAATATAAATATATATAGAAATTAAAGTATAATTCTAAAACAAGGATTTAAATATTCTTGGATTCTTATTTTATATTAGAAGTTTAAGTTGTTTTACCTGAATTTATTGTATTTAATAAATTTAATTAAGTATATTGATATACAAAAATGTGCTTTTTGTCAAAATGTTTTGTATTTTATATGGTGTTATTTTCTTTAGAAAAGGGAATTTATTATAATCTGTTTTGTACATAACTGTATCATCCTTTAAATAAATTAATTATCTATAGTTTAAGAGAAGAAACTGGTTTATGAATTTTAAAATTGTTTTACAGTAATTGTATTTCTTAAGTTTACTATACATTAAATATCAAAATAAATACAAAATTATACAGTATCCTGTTGGATAAGGGGCACAATTAGGAAACTATTTTGGGGTGTGGTTGTTATGCAAAGGGAAATGAAGCATTTAGACAGATGTATGGTTTGCGACCCAAGGGTCACATCGAATCTGTCACAAAATATTTTAGGAATAAGTTACGGATGATTTAAAGTATTTAAAAATAATTTATTTGGATAAGATGTATCAATTCTATATTAATAGTAATAAAATAAAAAAAAGGAACTGTTGTAATTATAATTTTTTTTATAACTCATTGCCACTTTCTTAAGTGGCTCATTCTGACATATCATGCATCTGCTACATTGTGCTAGCTAGCTAGTTTGGGTGGTCCAACATCATATTTGCTTCACTTTTTTACCTCTGTAATTATGTGAAGAAAATTGATATGTAATGGTAACTTTAAAAAGGCAATTCTGCATCTTCCAACTGGAGTTTCCCCCTCTAATCTTAGCTTTCTTAGTCTTAAGATTGCTTTAAGAAAATTGCCAAGCAGATATGATATAGGACAAACACAATATTTTGGATTCTTAGTTTTATAGTTTTTGTTAATTTTGAATTATTTTCATTTCCTTATTAAAACAAAACAATTTAATAGAAGGTTTTTAATAGAAATTTGAATTAGAATTTCAAGTTAACTTTGATTATTCAATATGCTATTGCAGTGTTTGAATATATGTAAATATTTAAGCAATAAACTTTAATACTGTACATGCTTTATTTACATAGTATTTTAGGGAGATTAATCTTTTTTTTAAGAAATACTGATTTAAAGTGGTGGCACAACAAGTACAACAACCCCTCCTTAATTATGTGGAATGGGTGATTTATAAGATTTAATTTTTGTAATTTAGAAAAGATTTTGTTATTCTGGTACAACATGTTTTTCGATCAACCTATTATTACCCAGTCACTTCATAGGGTCAGCAGTTCTTAATGGCCACGACCCTACCATGATGCATCTGTACGGGGGGCAGCTTCTTAAGGGCCGCAAATTCTCCAAAGATTAGTATCGCTCCCGTGAAGGGCTCTTCTATTAGTAGGGATATTATATATTGGCTGAGATCACAGTATATTTTATTCCTAATTTATACAAACATCCTAATGACGTGCTTATTTAATTACGTTTAATTAATTATAATCAAAATATAATTAAATAAATGATAGAATGACGTGATCATTCAATTCGCAATTTTTTCTGCCGAATTTAATTTATAGGGATAATATCTGCAATATGAGAGATTAATTACGGAGTTTAAAACAGGGAGTTGCGTTGACGGCCATCTGATAAGTGTATTTTAACGAATTATTTAATTTTTAAACATCCGAATTTTTTAGAATTTTGAAAATCGATGGAATGTAATAACTATTACAATTATATCTGAAGATGAATTTAATTTCACTTTTATTCTCTCGCTATTTAATAAAGAAGAAGGAGGGGGAAAAACAATTAAAATAGAGACAACTTAAGATTTAATTGGAGTATTAAAATAACATAATGAATAAGAGAATTATCTTATTTCAACTCCAATACATTGTTGACTGATATTAAGTAGAATCCCATCTGTGTCGAGTATTTCAGGAGCAGCGAGTGCATTAGCCAGGCACTTTCAATCAACAAGGGGCGAGCATCTAATGGATAAAGTGGGTTGGGCTGACCACTGTCTAATACTAGCATACGTCGTAGTTGTTGGGTGGTAGGAAGTGATAAGGGGTTGGCATACAGCATGCCAGACAGCTCTCTCCCCCGCGCATCCCCTTCTGTTTTCTAACTATATAGTGCACTCACTCTAATTATAACGATTCATCTATCCTCTGGTACATGGGAGGTCCAGATATAAGCTAAACACTCATGTAAATATACGAGAACCATCCCGACAGGGATTTTTTTAATAGATAAAAGGCTCGGTATCTCACCTGATTTGCGTCGTCGGGTGTGGTGACCGAGTGTCTGTCACTAGTTTGTCCGGATTGCCAACTGATGTCATCATTTATGGAGTTAACGACAGCGAGGGGATTGCTGCCGTATGGGCGTGGTTCTCGACATCAAAGATACTGATTGGACAGTCACTGGGGAGTCATTACCACTAAGTTGACCTTCTGCGACACGGTGTCGGGTTATTTGGTATCTTTGTAGGTTTTTTGTTATACACGCTAAAGAGAGACATTTTGATTTGATTAACGACAACTTCTATTATGGCAGACGACTTCTCCGTTCAGTTCCAGGTGAAGTCTTAGGTTGACGCTGCGATGTTCATCTATGGAATGTACAATTAATCGCACACGGAGTTTGCATACTGTGATAAGTGTGCGGGCGAAAAGGGAGAGGGATGCGAGAATCATTAATCATACGACAGCCCTAGGCAGTGGCTGTCACGACGGACAAGTAGTCAGATATAAGAACGACTTCCTACACTTATGCAGCTTGTCATAGATGGTTTGCACCCGTTACACTCGACTGAAATAGAATAATTATCCAAGATAGTTTCTGGCAATTGTTGAATCAAGTTGCTCTTTCTTCCTTACTTTCATTTAAATATATATATATATATATATATAAATTCTAAACTTCGGATGTCATAAAATTAAATAGACTATATTTGACGGGTAGTAAGAGATTAATCATAGATAAAGAAATATCTGTTTTGAGTTGTTTTATCTCTGAAACTAAATTAATAAATTGAAAAATATGGTAGCCCTATAATTTTAATACAGAAATTAATCAAAAGTCTCATTCGAGCGGTTTCGACCATCGTTTACGGTTTCTTCTGTAGAACACATTATAAAAAATATAAAAATAAAAAAGGCATACTTAGTTTTGTGCTGTACAGGACTCGATTTTTATCTACCTGGTCTGCCTTTCTCCTCCCCCTTCGCTCATGATAAATGATTGCCACGTAATTTCACCTCAAGATAATTATTGTGAGATCAAAATAATGGCTTTCCCTGAAGCCGAGACGTAATTTTCACACATCCCCCTATGTACTGCCATGTCAGGAATTTGATCCTGTCCAGCGATAAGAGGTGGCTGATTGCTCGTCGTTTATCTGGACAGCGGATCGCGGTTTTGCCTACTAGATTAAACACACCTGGAACGAGTCGGAGAACAGGAAAGATTAGCATGCACTTTTGCAACATCTTTCCAGGTGTTAATGGACAATTCGGCATAGTTCCACAAGTCATATTATATCGATGCTATTCGACTTCTTATTGAAATCCATCTCGTTGAGCATTTGAGAATGATTAAGGAACCCCACCCCTGTCGCTTAGAATGTTTGGGCACGGCCACCTGATGGTTCTGACATCATCATTCAAACGTTGCCCGATACCTCGTCCCATAAATCATACGGCAACGTTGTCTTATCTCTCACCTTCTATTACTGTAATTTGGGACTTAAAATCCTCGTGGCCTGAGCCCCCTCCCCTCCCAAAACCTCCTCCAGTGATCAAGATGAATTAACGGCCCGTTTAACTCCCTCCACCGAGATAATGGTAATCATCATGAGACCTACAAGACGTGACCCACCATTGGTACTAAATGTGTAAATATAGAATTTTATATCCACTTTTATCCACAATTTTCACACCTAAGGGCATTTCCACAACCTTTCGTTTCGTAGCTTCTGAAAGAAGCTGTTGTACTTAAGCCTCGGAATAGTGTGGAGCTGCTAGGATTGTACGACCAGACAGACATCTGGCCTTTTTTAATTGAACTTATTGCCTTTCTCATCTTAACTTCACACACCTGGTGGACAGGTGTTAGGTTACGAGATATAACGGCAAAATGCTACAGTCGCGAGACTTTTATTATTAAAATCGGTTCGGACTGAGGTACACTTATCGATATGCCATCTTTTTCTTAAGATGGGGCACGCCGCCAAATCACTGCTAGCTAGAAGAGGGACATAATTAAGGGTGGTGCTGGCTGGAAGGTATCTGTGCATCAGGGCACTCCTCCCACATTGAATTGATGTGGTAGTTGTCATGTTTTTACGCTGCCATCTGTCATGGTCCCTGTAAAATAAAGTGACGGGGAGGTGATGCTCTAGACAGGAGGTGGGACACCTGACAACTCCGTGACGTCATGCCGACTTCTACTCTAGTTTGATACAAGGTCAAGGTCATGCAACATTGTCATTCTACAACTTAGATCTTTGCTATCTTTCACAGTAATTCAGTCGTCTTTTAGTCATACTATATTTCCGCATTCTAAAAGAAAGGTTACGAAATTTTTCTTTTCCTTTACTCCGTTAGTAATGCACATTTCTGTTTTTCTTTTCTATCTTCTAGCAAAGTTCCGGCCTTTCTTAACGTAGTGGATATTGCTGGATTAGTAAAAGGAGCGAGTGAAGGCCAAGGGCTGGGTAACGCTTTCTTGTCACACATCAAAGCTTGTGATGCTATTTTCCACATGTGCCGTAAGTTTATTTATTATTACTTTAATAAATCATAACTTTTGTATGTAAATAAACTGCTAAGTTTTTGTAGTTTCAGATTTTATCATTAGATTCTCGTGTAAATAATTTTATTTGAAAAATATTAATGTATGTTTTAACAGTTACAGGACAGTACAAATAAAGCTAGTTTAGAAAAGATATTTTGTTCTAAATCAGCCATTTATTGGTAAAGTGAATTATGAACCTGTTGATAAAGAATTTGTTAAAAGTGTTGTAAGACACTCTTCTAGCTAAAAATATTTATTGATGGATCCAATTTGTGACAGTTTGTCAAAAGAATTCATTTATTCTGAAACTTATACATTTGGAAGACATTGACAATACTAGAACAAATATTGTGCCTGGATGGTCTTTCTCTGCCATAAGTCATTCCGCCTACCTCTCCATTAATCAAACTTAGATTTTCCAGTAACCACCCACCTTTGGCTGGATAGAGAGAAGACATTAATCTCTCGGAGTCCGAAAAGTTGTGGAATAATACTTTGAAGCAGAAACTGTTCCTCTGGCACAAATATAGATTCGAGCAGGGGTCAATTAGCGACCGAATCCTGGTATAGAAAAGGTTTAAGGTATGGGAAGCTGGACAGTTGGTGGGCCCGAACCTATCAGCTAACTGGGCGTGCCATTCCATCCTCATCCTTTCCTGTTGATTGGACGATTACAGAGTAGAGGCCGGGTAGATCCCTCGATATTGCTCCCGAGGGGCGGGGTATCGCGTGAGTGCGTGTTTGTTGTGTAGAATGTTATGATTCACACGTCAGAAATTCTCTCTGCGTTAATTAGTTTCTACAGCCGTAATCTGGACGCTGCAGATGTAAAGTCTACGCAGACGCAGTACCGATATTGAATTGAATGTTCTTTTTCCAACGGCCGCTGTATGTGTCATATGGATTCCACGTGCAACACACACATACATACATACATACACACACAGACGCACACACACACACACTGCCCACCTCTACACGAATGATTAAACGGACGCCTCGGGCCTCTATCATCTATCTTAGCAGAGTTCTGCTGTCAACTGGAGATTACAGGGTACGCTGCGTCCGCCATCTCTACGTTCTCCTTTAATTGCCGCTAACGTTTACGGGACCAGACTCACGCGAAATTTTCGCCCTGCTCTTTCCCCACATAGAGTTTGGATTTTGTTTACCCTGACGGGGATCCAGGGCCCTGCGGATACGAACCATGGACCCGCATCAAATTACAGGGTTGTTGGGTTGGATGGGCGGATCTCCCAGGTTCCGTCCTTTCTATCCATTACTTGCGGAATATAATCCGTGCGGAAGTAAAGAACTTCCTTCCCACGGTTCTGTCAACAGGAAATTGCCATAACAATAGACAGATCAATGTTTTTGTCCACTCTTCCTGTAAGAAGTGGCAGTATTCGTCGAAGCCCAAATTATATTGGTCGAATGGGTTATCAATTCGTAAAGAAACAACAAGAAAGAAATAAAATAGAAGCGATGCCTATTACTGAATAGACAGAGCCAAACTTGACAAGTCGGTAATATCGTAACGGGGGTGGATCGCCTGACATCGGGTGACACCCCGGGGGAGTTTGGGAAAGCGTCCCGTCTCTATCTCCGACCTAGCCTCTGTTCCTTTAATTGTATGTAATGACATAATGAAAAGGTAAGTGGATTTCTACCGCTCTCTCATGAGTTGCACTCCCGAAGAGGAGTTCGATATGTTTGTCTTTTTCCCACTAGACAGATGGAAAACATTTTTGTTTTCTAATCACTTGGTTACAAATTTTGAAGCAAGAGTTTAAGATTCTTTTTTACTCGTAAAATTCAATGAAAAGGATAACTTGTTTTATTAAAAACGTCCGAATGAGTTTCACTAATTTTAGTGTAGAGACCTTTTTAAAGCTGAAAGCTGAAAGCTTCGCCTCTATTCGAATCCATACTATATTTTAATTATTAAGAAAATGAATGGATATTAAATAATTAAGAAAAAATTTTATTAATTATTAATTAGAGATGAAAGTATAATTTCAAATAAATATATAAGCTCAATTCTTATTAACAAAGAAACTCAATTTATTGGGAAAATGGTGCTTAGTTTTAACAAAAACGAAAGGTTTTCTGGAAAACGAGATATCCTGCCGTGTCTTGATATTTCGTGATCACAATCAATCAGTTTATTTTTAAAATAACAATCTTTGAAATGCACAAATATACTTATGTTATGATTTATATAAATAGATAAATTATATTGAAAATCCCTTAAATTATCAGAAAAACTGTTCCTAAACATTCTTAAAGTATTATGATTTTTAATATATTGAATGGAATAAGAAAATTTAAGGATTAAAATTTATAAATTGCATATACTATTTGACTTCTGTTTATTTAAACTAGTATTTCTGCTTCTTTTATTCGTATATGAAGAAAAACTTACGAAAGTTTAATTTAACAAATTTAATTATTTAATGTGAAAATCTTAAATTAAAACAAATATTTTCACCAAGTTTTATATCAGATTTAAGTTTAATCCACACAGATTGGACGAATCGTTGGACGATTTGAACGTTATAATGTTTTCAAGTCTGACATTGGACAATGTTACATTATCAGAAGATTAAAATAAATTTGAATTGAATTTGTTCTGGATACTTAGTAAGGTAGATTATGCTTATTTTTGTTTATTATGGCGAACCTGGCCCGCAATATATAATCGGAAAATGTGGATGAAGAGGAATAAAATGTCACTTCAAACTTCTCATGAAAAATCGGAATCGTCGAGTGTCGAGACAGGATACAAAAATTCTACTGAATTATTTCAACCTTTCAGTTATAAATGAATTGCCAGATTGCGACATGTTAAAAGATATTTTACGCTGAGAACGATTCCGTTTTTAACGTGATTCGTATTCTCATTACTTTTCGTGGTTATTTTATTGAGACTTATTCTCAATTGAAGCTAATCATACAGCCCATTTTCCTCATTGTCAGTGATTCCTCCGATAAAGATCCATTCATTTCAGCTACAAATGAGAATATAATTTCTGTCGTTGCAATGTCAACTGTATTCTTTTGTCACTACATATCTGTGCTTTCTACCCCACGTTTTTTCACTTTGAATCTTGGATGATTTATTTCTATTTCTTGAACAAGCTTCTACAAAAGAAAAATCTGTTCAAGAGATGCGTTAATCGAACAAGTTTTTATTTATTCGCATTATCGCGTACGCTTAACAACGATTTCTGTCTACTAAATATTGTGCATTTGCAGCATTGAAAGTGATTTGTCATCGTTTATCATATGAACCCGACGATAGTTCTTCCCATATACAGTATATCTTGTGTAAATAGAAATAGTTAACCACTCAATTCATCTTGGTCGGAAGCATAATGGCATATGACGCCGGGGCCTAAGGGTTAGACGTGAGGTGTCCGTCCTGGCAATTCCATCTACCCATTTGATAACTTCCCGATCGCACTCAACAACATACGGTTTCTGCGGAACGTTGTAGCTCGCTCTCTCTCTCTCTCTCTCTCGTTAGAATGTATCGTTATCGGATTTTTTATCGGGCTAACCCCGTGACGAGTCGTGAGTGGAGTTTATACGTAGTACCTTTCCTCTCGGACGGACACGTGTCGCGTGAGAATGTTGTCGTGCATGTCAAGTTGTCAGCGCCTTGTAAATTTTACTAACAAAAACATTCGATTATAACGAAAGTTGCGTGAAAATGTTAAATATACAATGCTTCACTAATATTTTTAATAACTCTCATTAATTAATTTGTCGGTTGAATTTATAATCTCTGTGGAAATGCAGTTGCACGTCGTTAGGACGAAACCTTTTATTTCAGTGCGTCTGGCAAAAATAAACTGGAATACTACTGTTAATTTTACATACATAAATAAGTATGTAGCTGTGTATACATTTGCGTCAATGCAATTCTTTTCAAACCGTTTCATCTCATGTTTGCATTTAATGATCTACATCAAGTTATAAGCGTTTTTACAGTTATCTCTCTTTTCCTTTTTTACCACAAGACTTGCATATACACGATATGTAAGAGACTATCCAAGATTACCTACTAGTTTAAGATAGAAGCATTACGTCTGCCATTGGACATTATTTGAGGAGGGGAGAATTCTTATGAATTGAATTCTTCGTATTGAGTTATTAAAATTAAATTTTATTTTATCAGAATACAGAAATCTTATAAATTAAAATATTCTATAGTACATTTCACCTCTATTAATCAAAAATAGCGGCATTTTTAAGATTTTTATATTAATCTAGTTACTCATCACACAATACCACACACACTATCAAATTATATCAATAGTAATCTTTTTCTTTTATAAATGAAATAAAATGGCAGTAAATTAAATTGTTATTCATTTATTAAAATTTATGGTTAATATTATAAAATGAACTTATTAAAATTGTATTACAATTCGTTTTTTGTGATTGTTAATTTCAAATACATTATATAAATGTGTATTTTAGGTGTCTTTGAAGACGACAACGTTTCCCACGTGGAAGGAGACGTTAATCCGGTGAGAGACATTAATATTATTAACGAGGAACTTCGCTTAAAAGACGAAGAATATTTAGTGGCTCTAATAGAAAAAATGGAAAGAACGGTGTTAAGAGGTGGAGACAAAAAAAGTAAACCTGAATATGTAAGTCTCTAATATTAATAAATAAAAGAAAAAGAAACTTTGGAAAAACGTAATCCGTAATAATATTTTCCCTCTTTTATTTGTTATTTTAATGACAGGATATACTATGTAAAATAAGGAATCATGTCGTAGAAGAAAAGAAACATGTACGTTTCGGAGATTGGAACGCAAATGAGGTAGTTCAGAATATTGCAAATGCTTTCGAGAGCGAATATTTTGTAATAAATAATGTAGGGTGTCCAAAAAACTGTATATACACTTTGATTTTTAATAAATCCTACATTTATTTTAATAATTTTGTGATTTAGAGTAAATCATACTTACAGTATATAATAGAGAATTGTCAGACTATCATTGCGCAGGCATGACAGTGCACGAACTTTTGTGAATATGGGCTTCCGCAGAAAATTTCCAGGGGGCAAAGTTTGGAAACAAATAATTACATCAATAAATTTTTATTTAATTATTTAATTTTTGGGGTTTTTTTCAGAAGTAGACTAGAGAATACAGTATTACATCAATAAGAAAGACAGACGAAGCATCTCGTGGTTGAGGGTATTAAGGTTACATATCGCAATCGCTTAACATTATAATTGTTGGAATTTCTTACTCGATTTCAAGAGGGGCCCCGTTTGTCCCCCTCTGAGGACGTCCATATTTGTGGCATAGTTCTGTCCAGAGTGAAATATTTAGAAAATAATAATAATAATAATTTAAAAAATCTTCATTCTTTTCACAAGTGAATTTTGTAAAGAAAAGAAAAGAGACGAATAGCATTTATGAAAATGTTTAGGGATTTTATTCAGTATGAATGCGATTCAAAATTTTAATGACGGTAAGATCGAACTAATTGGCAAATCATATTCTGATCGAATAGTTAACGGGTTCTGATTAGTATTATTATATGAAATTATAATGTAAATTATTAAATTAAAAAAATAAATATAGAACGTATTAACAATCAAAGCGTGTATACATTTTTTCGGGGATCCAATAGTTACGTTAGAGGTCTCTATGTCACTCATTATTAGGGGAGATGGCTATTTTACCCATTGTTTCACATATCTTGGCCGAGCAGTGCGCGGACCCGGTTGGGGTTCTGGAAGTTTTATAAAGTTCGAGAGCCGTTTCTAGTAACCCTCAGTGACCTTGTAACATATTCGCAGACAATCTGTTCCCTTCATTAAGTAAATACACTGGTCTCTGCTACTGGCATTTTTACAGCTCGGCCGAGATTCGTGAAACGATCTGTACTTGAACATTTTAAAGAAAACTTTAATTTGTTTATTTTAATTTTAGATAAAGGAAAGATATTTTGAAAACTAGTTTTTAAGCCTGTGTGTATATTAATTAGCGTTAATCATTTATTAAGTGTATCGATAGCAAAAATGATTTACGGATGCCATTCCCGAAATAAAGCGTCTTATCTGTGTCTAAGTATCCCATGGAATTTTAGGTTAGGTTTTGTTCTACAATTAAAAAATTTCCTAGAGTAATATACTGTAAATCTCTAATACGACGTCAAGACTGTAACCACTAGCGCCACCTGTAACGGCCATGGGAACGATATTTATTAAAGTGTTTGATTATAGTTTGCTAAAATTAAGTTATTCAATTACCAATAATTTTGTATGTTGCTAAAACTATACTATTAAGTAATATAAAAGAAACCTATTGACTATTAAGTAACAAGCCTTGAATTTTATTATTACTATTATTTAGATTATGTAATTATTTATTGTAATTATACCTTATTGAATCTGTCAAACCTATTATTTTCTATGGGAATTTAAATTTTGAATTTTAGTATAATTAAAGAAGTGAAAATATGTGTACAGTACAGTGTGTTTGATTTTTATCAATGTCACATTCCAGTATTCTAAAATTTCACTTATTCAGAAGTTGTAAGACATATTTGTAACAAATTGCCAGTGATAGATATTAAATGTAGAATTATATCCTGCAGATATGTAGCAAGAAGTATAATGTGTAATTAGGTTAATTTTGTCAGTGAATAAAATAATAATAATATTAATAATATATCTAATGTAATCATTCTCATATTTTATTTTGTAGATTGAGGTATTAAACAAGCATTTGCTTCTCACTTCAAAACCTATGATCTATCTCATAAATATGACCGAAAAAGATTATCTCAAGAAAAAAAATAAGTGGTGAGTGATATTTGATATCTTTAAATTAATTCACGGACACTGGTATAAATTAATTTGGTAATATATAGCCCGACGTGCTCGATACAAACGAGATCTCTTACCCGTTAGAAGGTGCATCCAATCCCGGCCGGCTAACAATAAACAACGGCCAGACAATTTCCTCGGCATGATACTCTTAACAGATTACGCTTGTGTTAAATCCAAAGGTGGTTTGGGACGTACTAGACAAGACTGGATAGAACTATTGTCCCTTCCACTATTTAAAGCTAGAACAGCAGTCAGATGATATCAATAAGTATTGGGTTGGACCTGCTAATAACAGGATGGAGAATCTGGGGGTTGAGAAAGATGACTACCCAGAAGAGACTTGTGTCAGCTCTAATAACATACTTTACAATTTCCCACCCTGTGGAAATGTGGCTTGCATCAACTATGAAGCAAAAGTCTGAACAACGAAAATAAAAAAAATTAGGTCAAAGGAGAAGTTACGGCAAAATCGTTCTCTTTGGAGTTGCGTGTAGATGGCCGACACATCATTGGAAGTCTGTCACCACCCGTGGGCAGGGGTTGTAATTTTGCATGGATGGCTGCCACTGGGCAATTATTTCGCAGATGTTGATGACAGAAACCGATGTCCATCCAGGAGACGTTCAACACAATGCATTGTTTGCCTAATGCAGGTTTTGTTTACTATACAAATACTGCAAGTTTTTCTTTTCTGTGTTTTAACTTACGACGTAAAAACACGACAGGTTTTCGTCCATATAAAATGATTTGAATGTTTGTCTAGCATATCGCAGTCCATAAATTGCACCCGAGCCTATTTAATTACGGGTTTCGAAGTGACTCGAGGCAAATTTATCTGCAGAAATACGACAATGATAACATATAATGATATATAAATCTTTTTAACTATTAGACTGTTAAAGAATTAGAAAATTAAGTATTTCTGATGCAAATATATTTTTCATTTGGCAACGATTCAAATCGAAAGACATTAAATTGCAAACAATGCAGGTAATTGCCCTTTATGTTTTTGACCTAGTCCTCCATTTCAATAGGACATCACAAATTCAATTTTGATCATTCCAGAGAGTTGTTTCGTACGGGTGTGAGGATTATATCACGCAACATATTTGAAGTCATTCTTTGATTGTTTCAAATCTTGGGAGATTTGATTAATTGCAGAGAGCGAAGTCTGTTTTGAACTATTAATGAAATGCAACTTTATTAGTTTTCCACCCTCCTCTCAGAACTGCATGCTTGTAATTCTAAACTCTCCTAGCCAGATAAGGGATTACCAATTAAAAGGGGCAGAGTCCACCTGGGGGCAAGGGATGGGACCAAACCAGCTGCCTCATACCCTCAACCTGTAATCAGATCTCATTTGCTTGTTGTAAAGGATATCCAAAGTGACCAAACCAAATAGGCTAGCAAAATGGTACTAGCCTCATTAATCTATATGTACTCACAAATAAATAGAATGTGGAACTTCCTAACTTCCTGTAATAATTTATTTTCATTCATTTTTTTAATAATTAAAATTTGTAATTTTTAAGTATTATCGCTACTACAATGAAAAAATATCAGAAATGTGAATAAATTATTTGAATGTGTTTCTCTTTTCAAGCTATTTAAATAATTTGTATGAATAATACAGAATAAGTGGGTGTATAAATATTTATGTATTTTTATAGAAACTAGTTTTATTATTTTCAGGTTAACAAAAATTAAAGCCTGGGTTGACGGCAATGATGCGGGTGCATCCGTAATCCCTTTTAGTGCCGGATTGGAATTACGGCTAACAGAAATGAATAAAGATGAGAAAAAAAGCTTTTTGGAAGAAAACAAAACTCACAGGTATTAAATATTTTATTGTTTAATTATTTTGTTAAAATTTGAGCATTTTCTGTTATTATTGATTGATTAAAATTTCTAGTGAGTTAATTTATTAATTGTTGATTTATCATATATTACAACCAAGGCAAACCTATTTTTCTTCTTTAAACCATATTATGAATGTAATGAAAGATTTCATAAGGTTTAATCTAAATAATTCTCATGAATAGTTTAACGTATCTGTTTATTTAATTTGCAAATTTCTAAGTTTAGCAGTGTAGATTTAGAATGGAAACAAGTTTAGCAAAGCATAAACCCAGACAAAGTGGGTTGTTGTTCGGGAGCAGAATGAATCCTGTCTGTCACCATTTGTCTTGTCCAACAGGACCGGTGTCCCATTATCATCCCAAAGCATCTCCTCACACAGCGCTGATGCAGTAATTTACGTCCCTTGTCAGCCAGTTATTAGGAGGCTCATAGAGGCGATCCTGACACCCCGAAATTAGCACCCTACCCATAGTGATTTGCATAGCGAATCCAGTCGGGGTCTTGTCACATTGAAGGATGTCGGGGAGTACGCCCCCACGCTGTCCGTTTTGGGTGGAGACACATTTTCCCACTTAAATAAGACACCGGATGCGGACGATCGGACAGACGGGGAAGATTCGGTACCGAATCCGTACTCCATCGGAGGGATCGGGTCGTGGAGAGAAAATCACGTGACGCGACGCAAACGCTCCCGGACCAGTCTGTCAAGATAAGTGCCGTGATGGATGGAGTCCGTGAGTTTGGACGCCGGTGGAAAAATATTTTCGGCCGCCGTAACACGTGACCCGGCTCCGGCTCCCTTCTCCCGCTCCAGACCCCCGGCAGTAAATCCCCCATCGTGACACCTCGGTAATAGGTTGCAATTAATTGATGGGTTTCACTCCCAGAGCGCACAATACATCACCCACCTGAGATTCGTCCAACCCCGCGCCCCGGACCACGTGGGTGGGGTCAGAGCCTCCTCTCCGTCTGGCATCTACGAAATCCGATATCCTGGCCCCCTTTCTCCCCTGTCGAGAATCCTTACCGGTGCGTATTCCCGAGATGCGGTTTGACTGCAACCCTAATCCTCTTATTGGGATTGGGTCGGGTGCGGTGGTCCGTTGTATTTCCACGCGTGCGGGGGGTGCGTAGGGCGCGGACACCGGCCACCGGCCACCGACTATACAAGACCATCTGTTTGCAGTCGCATTGTGACCAGCCTGGCATTGTCGGGACCCGCACTTGTCGTTTGTTAGTTTGGTGTTAATCCGGATTAAACAGATTGATCAATCTGACCAAGTTAAGCGCATTTGACACGGATGTCATTTTGCCGTTTCGGGGATGACATCTCCATCGGCTCCTCCCTAAAATGTTTGCCGTGGCTTTGTTGCAGCTTACCTATTTTGGAGCAAGGCATGTGAAAGCGAAAACCGCATGCTTATTTGTGTTTTTATTTGCAGTATGCTGGACAAGATAATCACAACGGGCTATAAAGCGTTGCATTTGATTTACTTCTTTACCTGTGGCAAAGACGAAGTCAAAGCGTGGACCATACAGGTAGGTAGTGCCATCTATCGATTCTTTTTGTTAACGTTTCTCTTTTATTCTGCCATTCCACCCACCGAGTGTCGAGCGCACACATAATATTGTTCCGGATATCTTCCCCGCCGATAATTTGGCGGGTAACGTCACGGGAAGGGAGGAACCATTTATTTTGCGTCGCTTGTCAACTGCAGTTTGCAAAGACACGGTCCAGGGAACCACCCCTGCCATCCGCACTCTGCTCGTCAACACCTGTCTCGGACGCGGGGGATTTTTTCTCCCCCAACCCCTGCACCATTTAAGGAAGCGACAGCGTCTCTTCCAGGGCCTTTTTTGCACTCGAGCCCTATCCGGCCCGTTTACTGCCCCGCGGCGCCTCCATTTTCCGGAGGTGATGGATGAACTCGCGTTTGACTGCTGTATATACGATGCGCTTGACACCATTATGAATTGTGCCGGGGTCGAGTCTTTGGTCCCCCGCGTCTAATTTTTTGAGAACCAACCACTTTACATAACGTTCCGCCATCTATCGGTCACCATTGTAACGACCGACGGCGGAGCAAGTTCCGAATTTATCGTAATTCGTGCGCTTTACTGTTTTAAAATATGAAATTATGAAATAAAATTTAACGCTTTCAGTTATGGATTACGTATGCAAGTTATATTTTAATAATCTCGATTCGTTTCCAACGTGACTGCGCATAATTTAAATGAACACATAAAATCGTATTTAAACTATTACATGTGTTAGTTCAGATACGAATCGAGAGATGGCGACATCTGACTGATAGATTTTACAGGAAAAGCACAGCTTTATTTGAGTTTATTTTTACACAGTTTATATTTTTAAAATGCTTATTACTTATGTATTTTACCAGATTTGATATGACAACAAAACAGCATTTTGTAAATATATAATACACGGAAAGAGAAAAAGTTAACAACGGACCAAACATGGCGTTCTGGGTTAGAATGTGCCAGTCATTATACTGTATACGCGTTTCAAATCGCATCATTGTCGCTTCGTCGGAAATTTTAATTTTGTTTGTTCTTACTTTAAACTGCTTTCAGAAAGGAACGAAGGCGCCTCAGGCGGGCGGGAAAATTCACACCGACTTTGAAAAAGGCTTCATTATGGCAGAAGTGATGAAATATGAGGATTTCAAAGAAGAAGGCTCGGAAGCGGCAGTAAAGGTATATTCAGTTTCGTTCGTTGTCGCCAGATGGAAGCACTGTGCGTATGTAATGACGGTTACTTTTTCTCCCTGTAGGCAGCGGGAAAATACCGACAGCAAGGACGTAACTACGTGGTGGAAGACGGAGACATCATCCTTTTCAAATTCAATGCCGGTGCTGGCCTACAGTCCAAAAAGAAGTAGACTTGTATAAACTGCAATCTCCTTTTTTCGTACCACGCAGATCACTCACGGAGGCTGCTTTGTTAAATATATTTATGTTTAAAGTTGGAATAAATGACTTGAAATGATTTTCTCTATTATTTTTTTTCCGGCATAAATAATTACTTACGTAATAAATTTGTCTGGTGAAATAATTAAAAAATATGCGATTAAAATTCATTAACATTCTACCGAAAATTTTAATTTCATTTTGTTTTTTTATTCCAAAATATGAAATTTTCTTACGCTTTTCTACATTTTTCTCATATACACGAGAATAACCGTTTTAAAATATCGTTAGTTTTATGTTCTATCCGTGCTGCTTCAACAATACTACAAAATATGCTAAACACTTAAATGAAATTTCCATTAAAAATTGCCGAAAATAAAAAAAAAATCGGTTGTACAAGCGGCGTAAAAGTTACAAATAGGCAAGATTATTTATTAACTAACCGCATATGAAATGACAAAATGCTTTTGGACTATAAAGTTTGATCGGATGCAACAAGATCTGATAAAAACAATATGGTTTTAGCTTTCGTAGATGATAAACCGATAAACGATAGCGTTGTAGCAGCAAAAAACAAGAAAATTCCCAACGATATTAGTAACAGTACAGTTATCGCTGTTTGGCATTTGATGGCGCTACGATGTAAAAACTTATTTTGCGATAAAGATGTAAAAAAAAAAAATAAGCCGATAAGTTAATTATTTTAACTTTGAAAATTACTCTAACCTAGCAAAATATCGAGTTCAACGATTTTCTAAGAACGAAATCAATACGAAAATTCCGTATTTAGAGGTAAGAATTTTTAGTATGTTTTGTATCTACCGTTTGTTTTTTTTTTTTTTTTGGTTGACGAGTGAATTGCATAGAAAAAAAATGAAAACGTTTTATAAGAAGGCTCTCCAAATAAGTAAAATTGCAATAGTAATAACAAAGCGATATTTCATTAGGTAAAATATGAGTTATAATTGAACGTTTCTGTGACCTAATATCCAATCCAACAAGGTAACAAGTCTCCTAGAATAAGAATGAAACTATGATAATTAGTCTACCTACGCGAAGAAAAATAGTACAGAGTTTACTACGAAGTAGAACATCTTGTATATTAGGAAATTGTGTTTAAATTGTTATCTCTGAAATTTTCAACGATTTTGCGATTAGAAAAGAAAAAAATCACACGGTGCCTTATTTTAATTTTCGAAGTTTTTAGTCCTATTTTATTCAGTGCTTGGTACGATGGCGGAGTGATACACATTAAAGATCTATCGCGTCGTCTCCATTCTTATTCTAGGAAATACTACAGGATATCGCTATCGCCATCTGTTGTTCGTTTGAAAAACTTGCCGATTTTTAATTAGACAAGTTTTTAATGCGATCTAATTTGAAAAGAAATAATGATTTTTGATTTCAAAAATAATAATTAATTTTTTTTACAAGATAATAAATCGGTTCGACTATAAAATTGAATTTTTTTTTAATCTTAATTATTTTTGTGATTAAATTTGTATTTATATCGATCGAAAAGTTTATCGAATTAAACAGAGGTGTTACGGCATAAATGTAAAAGAATTTTATCGGCAATTAATCAAACCAGTTAATAATTCGATTTAAAAAATGGCGGATAATTAATTACGAAAATATACGTTTATGCATATATCATATATTGACAATTAATTATCGCTCTGCTTGAATTTTCGCCGAATCCTGCGACCCTGCGTCACTATTACCTAAAAGATGTTGAAAGAACGCAATTTAAACGTGGAGTTAAAATTTTGTTTTAAAAATTTTAAATAAATAGCACCACGATCGAGACGAACATCGATTTGGGCTGCTAGCAGATCGATAATTTTATCAATAAAGAACGCAGTAACTTTCCCGACAAAAAGCAATGCCAATAAAAAGATTGCGGTTTGTGCGTGGAGGGTAATATATAACAATTTGAAGTAAATTCTTATTTATTAAATTGTTAAAAGATGGGTATAATTGAGTATCTGTCATGTTGAAATAATTGGAAAGTTTGAATTATCTTTTATTATTGTAAAATATAGAAAGAAATTTTACTACTGTTGAGTGCTAATTAGGTATAAAACCAAACACGATATGTAATAATAATCAATTATGCGGGCTGATTTCAGTTGGGCTATAATATGGCTAATTAATTAGCCCAAGACAGGTCCAATACATAAATGTAAATTTCAATTAAGAATAAAATGAACTCTATGGTAGTGATAGAACTAACAGGAGCATAGACAAGTGCTAATATTAGTAAAAGTCAATAGAATTTGGAAAAACTGAAAAGCAAAATGGTGAACAAAATGGTGTTAGTGAAAAATCGTTGGTTCTATGTTCGATACGTTTTATACGATTCGAATTAACAACTAAAATCAAAGATTTAAACGAAAATTAAATTTATATTGAGAAATTCTAGTGTTTAATTGACTAAATATGTAATGTATTAATTAAAATGAATATATGTCCGTGCTGTATGATGAATTTGCACGAGTTTTGTATTGATGAAGAAAGTTTTTTAATTAAAATGTTAATGAAAATATTGGAAAAATCTGACAAATATAATAATTTTCATTAGAAAATAAATGTACTGTATATATTGGATTTCTGGTTAATAAATAAAAATACCGTAATTTATGTCGAAAGTTTCGTTCTGGAGTGTTTAAAATGAAATTTGATGAAATGTTAAGATAAAATATCAAATATATTTTGAATTAAATTAATTAATTATTTATTTAAAAAATCATTGGAAAGACAAATTTATACAAATGTTCTTTGTATTAACATGTACAGAATTGTTTAATAAAAATATGTTATACAGAGGGGGGCGCTCAGGTCGTTATAGCCGTTGGCGCGAATTTCTCCTCACTTTCATACTTTGTTCAACCATTCAAAAACATGAAGAATTTTAAATTATTTTCAACTAATATGAATTATACTAAACTTCTTGTTTTATTACTGTTGATTGCCGGAATAGAACCAAATCCTGGACCTTTACAGAAAACCCCAACGAAAAGAGGAATATGTTATACAGAAGAATATTTGGTCATTGGTCGTGGAAAATTCAAAGAAATGGAATAATTGAGGGGTGAAAATACCAAAACTTTTAAATGCTAAAAGATTGAATTGAAACATTATATTCTCTTTAAAAACATCCAAACTCAGTACTTAGCAAATAATTCAGAAAATAAGAATATCTTTAAGACTGAATAATTAATCCGTTTTACATACTGAAATGTATAAAAAGGAACATTTACCGAAATTTAACGCAATTTTTAAAGCAAATTAATACAGGAGAAAATTTTTTGAAATTTGCGAAAATTCTAAATGTAAATTTCAATTATGAACAAGCAATTGTTTATTGTGACATTGTCACAATGCCTGGCTGCAATTTTTAATCTTATGTTAAATTTATTTAACTTAAAATATATGCTCTCCACCTCAAATTAGTAGTGGCTTGCCCCTGTACATGATACTTTTTCGTTATCAATGGAGTCATGCCTAACACCTTTCGGGGGGGGGGGAGTTTTGAATTGAAATAACGTGACTTCCAGTTTGCATCGGTAGTTCGTGTATAGTTAATCGGGCCTCCTGCCTTTAATCTTTCTTTAGCTGTCTTGGCTTTCATCTATCTTACTCTGTTCTCTAGATGAAGGAAAGACAGGCGGACGGACGACAGTGGAAATTTATAGATTTACAATTTTTTTAAAATTTGCAACCCAATAAAATGAACTCTATCATAGTATTAGAATTAACAGAAGCAATAGGCAATGAGTAAATATCAAACTCTACAGTTAAATGTCAAACGCAACATATAAAATAAAACTCTTCGCTACTTTATAATAATCAATTTGGAAGATAATACAATGCACTCACACTAATCCGAACTAATTATTGTAAGTTGTTTGGATTAGCGAAAATATTAATGGAATTTTATATAAATAAAAGAAGTCAAAAAGGACTATAACGCGATTACTACAAATACACATATAACATTTATATTGTATTTGGTAAATATGCCTTTAAATAATCAATTTTTTTTTTGTTGTTTGGCTGTAAGATTTAGCGGAAAAACGAAGCAAATTAATTTGGATTATCGAGAGTGCATTTATAAAAGCGGATATAAACAATTTGAAATGATCTATAAAATCTTAAATGGTAGTTTATTAAATATTTTTATATGGCCGATTTACTAATATTTTTTATCAATAAAATAATACAAAATTTTAAATTTTTTTTATTGTAATAGTTATGGTACTCGTTTATTCGGTCCCAAATAAATACTAATAATAGAAGTAATTATTTTATATTTGTAATTAGGCCTATCTCGTCTATTCCTATAATTCCTTCAGTTTAAATTACTGTAAAGATTTCTCTGGTTAAAACAGACAAGTAGTGTCATCTAGTGAGAATATTTCACATATATTTTCAAGTAATTGAAATATAAAAATTATTTAAGTCAAATGATATGGAAATAAATAATTTATTTCGATATTTTTAATAAAATATGATATTATTACTTTTTAACATTTGACAAAAGAAACAGAAATTAATTAATTCATTTCCCGGTAACGTCATCGACCAAAAGTTTTACCTTAAATATTTAAATATAGAGTAATTCTTTACTTGTTGCTATAGTTATTTTCGTATTTAAATATTTATAGTTTTTTTTTCTGCTACAATATTAATATCTGTTTTAATCTTATATTTGTTAATAGCTTACAGAATTTTTAAAGTGACAATAACGCTACCTGTACGTTGTTCAAAATTTTCGATAAATTAAAAACAATTTCTGTATTTCAAAAGATGGCGCGCCTATAGATTTTTGAATTATTAGCTTAGCGCCATCTGTGGATAGCAATTTTAAATTCGATTTTACGAACTGGACTGTGAAGTTCGTAAATTTATTTTCCGTTTCGGATCGACTGTATCGTTACGTTGGGAAAATTGATTTCCGAACAAATTTTGCTTATGATATTGTTTAGAAAACTACTACTCTGCAGTTAAAAGCTCCTCCAAATTATTTAATTGCTCATTCATCCGTGACTTATCGGTGGCGTGTTCTCTGGCAGAAACTTTGCTCTCGGGAGAAAGGAAATCTATAAGTCAATTGGCGGGGAAACTGCCTCCTCGCAATAATATTATAGGTCTTCGGTAATATTCGCATTCGCCGAAGTTAAAAATTATTTTGCGCTATTTATATCCCAACATCAAGCATGGAAATTTAGAAAAATGAATTTATTTTCTTGCGTGACAGTATTCTGTTTGAGAAGAGAAAAGACGGTGTTTTCGATCAATTTTCCAAATATTTAAATTTAACCACTTTCGAATTCATTACACTGGATAGAAAATATCCATCGATCATCCTCTACCAATAGTCTTGTCTTTAAAACAGCGATAGATTGTTCTATGCCCTGGTGTAACAAGAATTTAATATTGTTCTTTAGTTGTTGAATTTTCCTACGATATTATAATATTTAAATAATAATCCAAACAAGTTTAGATTTTGACAAATATAGGAGTGATGAGTAAAGAACTTAAGAACTTCTCTCGTTAAATTTCTATTTAGCTCGAAGATAATATGCCATGTTCTTATATCTTATTTCTATCGCATCATATTAAATTTATGTATTCGAAACGTGTGGAAAATCAGGATTGTCTGAAAAATTGCCAATAAACTTTATCGCTCATTTCATTTAACAACAGAATACTTTTTTGTATTGTACTTTCTCTTAATAATTCCAAGTAAAATGTTATGCTAATAATCAGATTTAATTTTGTTAATAAAAATTAATTTAAACTTTTAATGACGAAATAGTTAACAAAACTAAGTAAAATAATAAAAAAGTAATATATATGTGTAATGTTTTTCCATTGTAAAATTTAAAAAGGTTTATTTTATATTCGAAAGTGATAGTGTCTAGACATTTTACCAAGCCGGATCCCCCATACTTCTCCCATTAAATTGTACGGTTCTTCGAACGTCAAAGCAGTCAGCGAGAGAAATGGGAGAAGTTTGCAAGTACAGTACTGTACAGTACCTACCAAGTGCCGTTGTCGTTATTTCAAACTTATTTAGTTTTTCGAATTTATTCGATTATTAATCAATTATTTCTTAAAATACCAATACATGGATTTCCTCAGATCGTTTTTTTACTTCACCGGAAGCGATTCCGTTAAAAATAAGTCGCTCTTACGTAACTCTATCCTCTTTCACTGGAGGAATAGATTACATTGAAATTTTATCGCTATAAAAAAACAGAAATGAAAATGTTGCGATTACGGCAAGAGGTTATCTAACATCTGTTACACATATCTCAAAATCGAAACCAAGAAAACAAAAAAAATGTGCCTTTAATGGCTCCACCCAAAATTCATTTTTGAGATGCGGACGCGGTTAAGCTCCTCCCAAACGACGCTACCGTCGACGCCCTTAAATTAACAGATAACGCTCAGAATTTCGTCAGAACCTGGGTCACGTGACTTTTCAAAAAGGAAGGCGGGATACGGAGGGAAGTGGCGATAAAACTGGGAGATGTGTCGATATGGCAGGAATAAGAGACGATAAGAAAGCGTATGTAATACGCCTCCCGCGCGATGGGCGTGAATAAGACAAGTCGCGAATTATGTCATTGGAATGGAGACGCTTTTCGTTCTACTAAACGCAGATGTATGGAGTGGGGAGTAAGTGGACGAAATGTGCACCGGAAGTTATGAAAATTTTACCGCCAGATGGCAGACAAACGGCCAGCATCCGGTGAACGGTGGAAACGACGCGCGGGAGAAAGGAGGAAGGAGGACGAACAAAGAGAGTTACGCAATCGGCGTGGAAACAACACTCGACGTGGTTAAATAAAACACTATCGGAGGAGTTAAAAGGGTTGACCCGGCCGTTGGAGGCCAGGGGGTGGGAAAAGTAACGCATGCGCACGTCCTTCACCACCAGGGGAGCTGGTCACGGTTTCGGCGAAGAAAATCGATAAGTTAGCCGACAGAAAGGCAGCCCGAAAAGCTAAGAAAAAAGAAACAATTACGATAGGCCAACAAGAAAACTTGGATGTTATCTTCGCCATTCATCTAACAACTCCATGCTCCAGTGTCAGGCAAGTATCTTACGTAAACTTTTATTTGCGAAACGTGTTGCGTGCCGAAGGGGGAAGGAAAACCTGTTCTCCACCCGTCGATATTTTGGGGTCATTCCGGCCACCATTGCTCCACGCCGCTTTGTTATGGCGTCCGTAGTCGATGGGCGAGAGGCGACGAGTTTTCGGGATGGCACAGAAAATGTATGATATCTACCACATGGCGTGCAGGGGAGGTACGAGCATGGGCGCGGAGCATCTGCAACGGAAACGCCCTTTGGGTCTACCTTAGGCGTCGAGTCGCACCGGATCGTTGTCTCATAGGGCCCTGGGTCCGCCTCCCACATGGTGAGGGTGTTCGTCGGTGCATCACGGGCGTTGCCTCGGCCTAAAACGTAACCGCCTCGTTTCTTCGTTAGCGTCTTTTAAATTCCGGGTCGTTACGTCACGGCTGGACCGGCGCCAACATTGTCCACTACCTGTTTTTCATAATCGGTGGGAGGCGAGTGACGGAAGTGGTCTCCCCGGCGCCCGTCCGCGCACCAACGAATTTTGAAATTTTATCGCGCTCAATTAATAGAAACGCTCGGCGTCCCGGCGCGGGCGGACAGGAAGCGACGCATTTCGCTTTGGCTGACGCAACGTCGCGCTGTCGGTCGTGACGTAACGCCAGGCCGAAACTGCGAACCGAGCGTGAATTGCGAAGTCGATATCGGAACAGACGCGACGGTAACTCCCCGTGGGCCATTGAAAGCGTCACGCACGACGGAAGGGGAAAAGATAAAAAGACGGCGTTGTTCCCGCCGAAATAATTAGGGCGGCGTTTATATGGCCGTTTATTTCGGTAAGAGGGACCAGACTAAGGGGATGTGGTCACGCGACGCTATATTTCCACTTTTCCGGCCTTCGTCTCGAAAACTGGAGGCGGGAGTTGGTTTTGTGTCCGCATTCTTTGTGTCCCGCCTACCGAACGGGCGGGGGGGAGGACAACAGAATTAAGTAGTCCCGCCTTCGGACATCTGGTGTATTCCTCCACACCACCGCCCAACTGTTAAACTTAAAAAGTATATCATCCGTTGTAGCCATTAGTATTTTGTTTAGTTCCAGCTATACTTTTCGGCACGACTTCTTTCTAGAATTATAGAATGCCGTATATAAAAATTATTCGAGGTAATAGAATTTGGGGGACTATTTTGCGCGCGCATTGATCCTACCTCACCACGCGCCACGTGCAGCATAGATGAAGTTGGTTGCTCGTCGCCATCTTGGATCCGCGCGAAAAGTGTCGAACGGCGAGTATTTTGTTATCGAATCGCGTCTGGAGTGGTCGGAATGACTACGGTAGCTGTTAGGAGACAACAGCAAGACTACGTGGTACCGAGCAGCACATCTCAGGTGAGTGAGTTCGACTTTTTATAGACTAGCAATAGTCAAGATGGCGTCGTCCATTCTCACACCCCTTTCTTGGTCTGACCCCGCCTCACGCAGGACATCCAACCATCCCCTTTGGCACTGTTGGCGGCGACCTGCAGCAAGATCGGCTCCCAACCGACGAGGGAGGTGCAGCTTCGACCGTCAAGTTGCAGAATCAAGTACTGCAAGCGGGTGAAGTGCCCGTGGCCGCCTCCACGCACTTCATCCCCGTCCAGAGTCAAACGGTCGGAGTCCTTAACCCCGACGGCACCGTCACCCAAGTAAATGCTCAACCCGCCGTCAAGACGACTGCCACTCCACCGCAGAACGTGGCCACTGTCAACGGATATCCGCAAGGCCAAATCGTAGCTCAAGCTGGTAATAATATTACATACAATGTCATACCAGCTGCACAAATTCAGAATATTCAAATCGACGGACAAGAAGCCATTTTCATCCCTGCTTCCTTTGGACAACAAACCATACAGATTGCAGGAAATCAGGCCATCATTACTCCTGCTGGACAGTACGTTCGGGGTCAAGTGCCCCAGACCGTCCAGGGACATCCCCAAGCTGTTATTCAAGGTGTGGGAAACATGAACAATGTGGCCATAGCTCAGATTGGTGGACAGAATGTGGCCATCAGACAGGGCAATGTGGTTCAGACTCTCCAACTACCTATTGCCCCGGTTCAGCAGACAATACCGGTTCAGGTTCCCATTTCTACGGCCGGAGGACACACCATCGTTCAGACTATACATCTACCTTTGCCCATGCAAGCTGTGGCCGGTGGAAACATGCTGGCCTCCGCAGGACAGCCTCTGACTGCCCAGGTGGTTTCCCAATTGGCAGCTTCGCAGATGACGCCACAGGTCACCCAGGTGAGCATTGAGGAAGGAGTGGAGAATGAGGTGAGTGTAATTCTTTTTTTTTATAAATTGTCTTTAAGTTCAATATGTTTTATAAATCCACATATACGAAATTGAATTTTTTTATTGCAAATTTTTATTCGGAAAGTTTTAAATTAAATTGATTTGTTTTAATCTTAGAGTTAAGATAAGTTTTTATAATATTTGAATAAATTAAATTGTCTTGGAAACGATGATTCATATTTTTTTAAAAGGAAGTAATAAGTTGATACGCAACAAATAACTGGTCATGCAGGTAGTTCTGAAATAACTGTGCACGTAATGCCTGTGTAAGATTTGTTTATGAAGATTGTACACGTATAATTTAGCTGCAGGGTGGTTAGAATCGGTTCGTTTGGATTAAGTGACAAGAGTTAATTTCAAAATGAAATTTTTTTTATTTTAAGGATGTGTTACAAAAAGGATGTGTACAAAAAGAATTGTTTTCAGTACTTTTTGTTGTACTGATTGTTTAAAATATATGTTGGGAACGTTTATGAATTTAAACATTTGCAGTATGTTCATAAATTTTTAAAGGAAATTAAAAGTTTATTATTGTTCAGTTAGAGAATAATAGAAATGCCAAATTAAATCATGGAATCGAAAGTTATTTGAAGAGAGTTTGCATTGTTTTTAAATTGCTGGATAAACTATAACTGGTTATCCTTGAACTTTCATCTATCTAAATATTTTTTAATGGTATATCAAAAACACATTTTCAAATGATTGATTTTTTGTGAAATTTATGCACATGAAATTATAATGTCTAATTATTGAATTTAAGTTTATTAAAAATGTTTTGTTTCTTAAAATTTAATTTAAGGAAAGTTAAGTCTATTTTCATAGACAATTAGAAAAATTAAGTACTAACATTATAAAATTATTTTATTATTTTAGATTTGCATATTTATTATATTACATAATTTTTATATATAAGTTTTGTGTAATGCACTGGAAATATATAGGGTGTCATTACTATTAGTTTATTATTTAGTATACATATGCTTTAATTTTATTTTTAATTATTGCAAACATTTGATTTTACTTTTCTGGCTCTTTTGTATGTAATATGGGAAAGTATTGGAATTGTCAAATTTGACTCTTAAGTTTTTGCAAATCTTTACATTTTGAGAGTCCAAATCCAAAAAAGTCAAAACAAGGGGATATGTATGTGTCTGTTTCATTTAATATCTCAGGATAGGGTAAAAATTAGAAATGAAATTTGGCCTGATAGCTTGTATATAAGGGGCATTGATTGTATTAAATTCTGATGGTTAAAATTTGAGGTGGTGAGGAAAAGTACCATGTGTCATATCTTGGGTGGAGTCTACTTAATAATTGTTGCTGGCATTTACAACATTTTTAAAATATTGTTTCTACTCTAAAAATTAGCCTTCTGCCTTTTTATTATAATTAATAACAATAAAGTTACATTTTTTAATAACATTTCATAACAGATGGCACCACATACAATTTTAACTTGCTAATGTGACTGTCTCTCAAACATGTTGCTTGATTTTTTAAATAAAAGGATCAATGACAAGATTAAAAAACTAAGTTATTATTTTGTTTTTAATGTGTTCTTCAAGTATAAGTATTTTTAAATGGTAGTTTAAATTTCAGTTGAAAGTTGATATATTTTAAAAGTAATGATCATGGATTAAGAAAACAATATTTATTTTTAATGTGTTATTCTGTAACAGTCTTACTGTCTCCTAATACCTAGGATCTATTATACTCTTTGTAATTACTCTACTAATTTGATGATTACTTGCAATTTTGATTTTCACATAAGTAATATAGTTTTAATGATTTTAAATAAGGTTGAAAACTGGTGGCCTGCGAGCTGGATAAGGCTTGTTAAGGCATCATATCCAGCTCGTGGCATTGATGCTTTCTTTTCTAAAAATTAATATTTCTAACATCTTGTGGGGATTAACACAGAAAAAATTCAAATGTCTAACTGTTTATATAATTCATAAAGGCCTGGCAACAAAAAGGCCTTTGTTAGTCTTTTTTTAAATTACAGTATGTTTTACTTTACCAAATAATATTGAGTACAGCCTGCATCTGATATACATCTATTTGACTGGCCCTTTACTGCATTTGGGTTTGAAATCCTTGATTTAAATAGATTTATCATATTTGTTGTTTATTTATAGATACAGATATGTATAAATTTCATAAATAGTTTAAAATTATTTATATAGTTTTATTTTCAATTAAAATAAATTACATGTTTCTTTTATCTAAAAGTACCTTACTTCTTTTCATTCTGTTATCCAAAAGACATTAAAACTTTGTAATGATGTTATGTCTAATATTTAGTGTGAATTTAATAATGCTTTATTTACTTCTCTATTGGTTCTTTTAATTAAATTTAGAACTGAAAAATCCAGTGAATGACTTATCTCAGAAAAAGTAAATTAAAACATTATTTAAATTATTTTTATGTGATAAATATAGTGTACTTTTCCTAATACAAATTACTATAATTTTGAGTGGATAACCTGTATCAGTATGTAACTCTCAAATTGCTAAAATGGAAATAATACCTTTGCATAGCCTGTGACATATCCCATACTTTAAATTATCTGTTAAAAACATGGCAGTCTAAACAGTACAGTACTTCATGTACTGTACTGTTTAGATGGAAAATAGTCCATTTTTTTGCTTTCTTTAATTTCATTTGTTTTTAGATCATTGTAGATGTAATTGTAAAATAAGTAAACTGGGAAAAAAATGGCATATTTAAGATTGAATTTCATAAATTAAGTGTTGAAAATACAAGTGGTTACCACACAAAAGTTTTTGTTTTGTTTCATTTCTGTTTTATTTATCAAATAATAATAGTACAATTCTAAATTAACCTGAAATTAGACATTTTAAGAAATAAATTTATTTCTTAGTCTTGTTGAATTAACTTCATTCCCCCTCCACAACCCAATTTACCTGTTCTAACTGATCAACAGATGGTGTTTGAATAAGAAAATTACTCTATACAAAGCTATCAGTGATTACAAAATGTTTTTAGGGCTTTTAAGGATGCTGAGTTTAAATAATGGGTCTATCTTTTACAAAATTTGATTACTTGGCTGCGGTGGCGTGCCATCATTGGAAGCGGTGGAAGTGCCGCTTCCCTTGTATTTTCTAAAATATAAATACATATTGCATGATTATTTTCATATTTGAATGTACTTTGAATTACTTAAAATCAATACTTTATTATAACTGTATTATGTATTTTATTACAGACTTCTATATGAAATCTGTAATAAAATACATAATGCGGTATAATAATAATAATACTGTAACAATAATAATAATAAAATATCTGTAATAAAATATATGTGAAAAACAACGATAAGATCGCTATTGTATATTCAAATCTAAATGTGTACGCGTATTCCCGATGGAGGTGCTGTATTGTCAGCTTCCATGGCAAAAATATTTGAATGGTGTAAAGCAGCCAATTTACAGGCATTGACGCATGCGCTTTACAGAGCACCAACCTATGGTGTGTAGCATCCACTGGCTAAACCGCCAAAACGCTTCCAACGATTCTATCCCTTAGCCACTGGTAGGGAGCTATTTTACTAAATGAATTATTTTAAGATTTAAAAAGTAAAGAATGTTCAATGTTATTTTTATGTACAGTACGTTTCTTTGCAAAGTTATATTTAATTATAATTATATTGACAGATTTTCAGACAAAATTTTTAGAATTTTTATCACTTTTAGATGTTAATAATTTTAAATATTATGAAAAACAATTTTCACAAGCAAGTTTTAATTCTTTAAATTAAGTAAATTCTATGGAAAATTTTTTGATTTGTCTAAATTACATATTGAATTGCAATATTTATATTCGTGTCCGGACTATATTGACAAGTTACTCTTAGACATAAAAAGTATTATAATTAATGATGATACAAACAAAGATGTACTAAAAGAATTATATTATTTAATATCATTAATTTTTATGGTACCATCTACCAGTGTTGAGTGCAATTTTTCAACCACGAAGCAAATTTATACATTGGCCAGGAACACTCACTCAGAGGAAAAATTGTCGTCGCTAGCGTTGCTTTCGATAGAAAAAGAGCTTTCAAATACATTGATGGAGTCGACGACCAGCGACTTTTATGATAAAGTAATTAACGACTTTGCGGAAAAAAATCTCAGAATAATTATTTTGTAAAAAATTAAAAAAAACAAGTTTCTCTATTATTGTTTGTATCATATCAATTTGTATTATGTATGTATTATATGTATTTTAGAATTAAAATACATAAACTGTTTATTTTTGTCATTTCCAGTATCTGTTTAAAATTTTTATGGGAATATGATGTTCTGGACAGGTTCAAACCGTCACGAAAGACTCAAAAAAATGGTTAATTTAGAGAAAAATTTATTAGTTTAAAAAAACATAGGAAAAAATCCTTTGTAGTCGGATACCCATTGTTTATATCAAACTGTGAGGCAGAAACCATAAATCGCGGAAGGAAGTCGTCCTATGATCAGTGGAAGATCAAATTCATCTTCGATTTTGACTTTTTTCGCGCTCCAGGTAGAAGTCGCGTTACGCTTAGTAACGAGGGACCAGTCACTCGGAAAGCGTGATTGAAGGAGAACAACCAATCAAAATGGATGAAAGAGAAAGAACAGAGATTGATATAATCCCCGACAATCGAGGACACCTTGCACTCGGATAACATTCCGAATAAACAAAATGCTGTGTGTCAATGCACAAAAAAAGGAAAAAAAAAGCAATTTCTCGTCTATTGTGCCAACTTGTAACCCGTGCCACTTCGGACTTGGACCCTGTCCCTAATGCCAACAGATGAAGTTTCCCCATGCCTTACAGACTTGTCAATGCCACTGTCCCGGGGCCACCTTTAATCGATGATTAAAGAACCACATCGACGCCCAGGAAGTCAGAACAGCTGATTGTCCTAAAGCAAACTATTTTGTATATAGTGTATAAACATACACAATATACATACCTAATGTATAAACATAAACTATATACATATATAAACTGTTTATTTTAACATAAAATAAATGGTTTATCTATATATATAAAAACGAATGTATGTCTGTCTGTGTGTGTGTGTGTCTGTGTGTCTGTCTGTCCTTCATGCATTACCACACCATTTATCCGATTGCCATGAAACTTCGGGAAGTTGTTTAATACACTCCCGCGAAGGTTTGTGGCATATGTGAAGACCACCATTTCTCCCCTTTCAAAAATATATATATGGATTAAGCCTTTCATGTCCAACAGATGGCGCTAACTTCCGACGACTTAAGTTTGCTTTTCTGTGAGGCATTATGCTTTTCTGTGAGAATGGACTAAAGCAGATCATTTTCTATCTATCTATATAAATAAAATATAACGTTTGTTTGTTCCTACCGATTCCTTTGAAATTTTGACACCACATTGCATTCGAATACGCACGTGTTTTTATATAATATACATGTTGAAATTCCCCCCACTGGGGGGAGACGGACAGATTAAGGCTTACCGTGAAGAACTTGGCTTCTATTATACTATTTTAGATGCGGTTTTTTTGCGTTTTTAATTGCGTTTTAATAGGTTACGTCAACAGAATATACACTAAAAAGGGATTTTTCGATATTCCCTTGCGGGAGAGAGGGACAGGATTAAGGCTTACCGTGAAGAACTTGGCTTCTATTATACTATTTTAGATGCGGTTTTTTGCGTTTTTAATTGCGTTTTAATAGGTTACGTCAACAGAATATACACTAAAAAGGGATTTTTCGATATTCCCTTGTGGGGGAGAGGGACAGGATTAAGGCCTACTGTGAAAAACTTGGCTTCTATTATACTATTTTAGATGCGTGTTTGATTGCGTTTTAATAGGGTACGTCAACAGAATATACACTAAAAAGGGATTTTTCGATAATCCCTTGCGGGGGAGAGGGACAGGATTAAGGCTTACTGTGAAGAACTTGGCTTCTATTATACTATTTTAGATGCGTGTTTGATTGCGTTTTAATAGGGTACGTCAACAGAATATACACTAAAAAGGGATTTTTCGATATTTCCTTGCGGGGGAGAGGGACAGGATTAAGGCTTACTGTGAAGAACTCGACTTTTATTATACTATTTTAGATGTGTGTTTGATTGCGTTTTAATAGGGTACGTCAAGAGAATGTACACTAAGAAGGAATTTTTTTAAATTTCCCCTACGGGGAGGCGTTATACATTTATAATAGATACATTTTGAGCCACAGCAACGCATGGCCGGGTCTGCTAGTATATGTATATAGTCAGATACTTGTCGTCTTTGTCTCTTCTGCCACCATGCATGTACGAATGGACCCTAGACCATCACTGATGCGCAATTAACTGATTGCCCCTGGAAGTCAGCTTCTTACAGAAACACAGCTTTTCTATCATCAAATGTCACGGCACGCCACTGCTTGGCTGATTACCTTTTCATATTTGGCAGTGAATGTACTGTACATTAGAAAAAATTTGATGTCTTTAATTATCATCTTGTGCAGGCTATTTTCAGGATCATGTAGTCAATGACTACTTTCTGTGAAAAATATCAATTCTTGCACCAAATCAATGAAATTCCCCATTCTAATATAATAAGACAGTACAGTAAGACCTTGTTTAGTGCTTAGGATGTGTTTCTAGACGACAAAGTGCTAAATGAAACAGCGTTAAACAAGGTCACTTTAACCTATAGTAAATAGGGAAAGGAGAACACACAACCAAAAATAAACAAATTTTACAACCAACAACTGTAGTGCCTTTGACCGGTGTGCTTCTCTCCTCTTTCTCTGTAAAACGCAAACGTTTTCGAACCTCGTTGGTTTTTCCTCAGGCGTAACGGAATTCTGTTCTACAAAATTTAAATATCCCGTCGAAGTTGACTGTTGATTTAGAAAAATTTGCATTCTGGAACGCTGTTGCGTGCAGCCGATGTCCAAAGGCACTACAGTTGTTGGTTTTAATTTATTTTCACTCCGGTGTTGTTCCTTTATATATTTTAACAAATTTTACTTTAAGTTATTTTTATATTAATTTGCATAATAATATATGTTACATAATACACAAACATATGCACACAAAAATATAAAGTTCATTTTTGTGATGAAGGTCCTAGCTCTTCTGACATTCTTAATTTTTTTGTGATGAACTTGTCTAGTGTTATTTGTCGCTTTTTTTTTTTTGTTAAGCAAATGTTAGTAGCAGGAGATTGCATCCAAAATGCCTCGTCTTGCTTTTGCACTCTTTTCAAAATCTGGATCATTTGCTACAGTTTGATCAATGATTCCAGTTATCATTACCAAACGTTTAGTAACGAAATCTGTAACAAGTTCTTTGGGTTCTTTGTTTTCAGAATCACTATTTTCCAGTTCTATGTGAATTCCTTGTTCTGCCAGTTCTTGGAGGTCATCGTTGGTAAGGCTCTCACCAGAAATCTGCAGTAGCTCCACAATATATTGCTTATTTACATCTCTTACTCTTGCTTATCTACATCTCTTACTCTTGATTAGGTTGATGATTTGGTCAACGATAGGCTCTTCTCGTTGAGAATTGTTGGACACCTCCAGCCATATCTTCTTCCACACACTGTTCATGCATTTATTAGTTAATTCTTGCCATGTGATATTGCCTATGGCATCCATGATGTTATATGTTATATTTTTTCCAAAATTGCATCAAACAAACATAGATTTAAGGGAAGTATGGCGCAACGACACATTGCACTTTTTGCTGGTTGGTTTGTGTTTGGGAATAATCTTATTATATATGAATCAATGAAATGTTGCAATAATTTGAATTAACATAAATTTTGATTTTTTTAAGGCTTTGAGCAGATAGCATTAATCAAGGAAGCACTAAACGAGGTCTTACTGTATCAGATGAAAAAAGTACACATTTTACAAGAAAACTGTGTTTACTACACTTGAGTAAGGAATTACAATAAAATTAGAATAGTCGGCCATCGATTTCGATATCCGTCTCTTATCGCCCCATTCTTTGAGGAGTGCCATCATCTCAGAATTTTTTCCAATAATTAACGGTGTCAGTGCTCAATTGGATATCTTGCCCTGGACATTGGATAACCTTTGCTCAACAGGAAGAACGTGGACATTCGTGAACCCTCATGGACATTCTCTTCTCCAGGTATTTAGCAACTCACGATTGCGTGTGTGAGCGAACGGATTCGAGATGGAGTGAGAGACAGCACACTGGAAGTGACTCATGCAATGACTAGGTCAACAAAACCACGTTTATTTGGGAAGGATGACAAACTCATTACATTACAAGACGACAGTATACCAATTGGAATTGTACTAGTTAAACTAGGGTAAACTTAATCTAATTTTGTGGTATTCGAGAGAGAGAGTTTACAGTGGTTCGTGAGTTGCTAAATACCTGGAGAAGAGAATGTCCATGAGGGTTCACAAATGTTCACGTTCTTCCTGTTGAGAAAGGTTATCCAGGTATTTTGGCACAAGGTTATCCAATGTCCAGGACGAGATATCCAATTGAGCACTGACACCGTTAATTATTGGAAAAAATTCTGGGATGATGGCACTCCTCGAAGAACAGGCAATGACTAACTATTTTGGCTGTCAATTTTGATATCCGTCTGTTATCGCCTGACCAAGAGGTCAGCAGATTGTGGGAGTGTGTCATTTTCGTCGTCGGGAAAGTGTAAGTGGAGATTTTCTTGGGTAGCTGAGGACAACAATCATTGAGCACATATGGTGTCATCGTCAATTAAAATGGGTTCTTTAAAGTTAAATTAAAATTGGTTAAAGTTCGGATTCTCACAATACTCATGAATTAGCTGGTATTATATGATACCCCATGTACAGGTATTACTTGCCTGTTTACCACCATATTTTTGGCAGTAAAACTTGTACTGCTCGCATCCCTACCAGGAACACCACCTTATGACTCATATATGACATTCCTCACCCCTTAGTCAGTAATAGTTATCAAAATATTTTGGGGTTGCACACTGTCTAGATTGCTTGACCTGTGATGGCACTAGCAAAACTTCTTGTATTGCTCTCGTGCTGCAGGCTCTGATGCAGGGTCTGCTGGAGTTGAGTCCTCTTGCTCAGGTTCTGGTAGAACATGTCACTGCCTAATTTGGTGATGATGCTGATGGAAACTATGAACTTCCAAGTCCATGGCCTTTTATGAGATTGGACTGGTTCAGCAGGTTACTCTTCTGGAGGTCCAAGTAGGACTAGGACCTTCAGGTGCATTGTGGTTTTAGATAAAAACAGGGTCTGATTTTGTAAGTGGGCAATCAGTTTATTTTGGAGGAGTTTGCCACCTCATTTTTTCCATACCTCAGCAACCAAATCTGGATGAAGACAGTCCAGACAGGTTCTTGGTTGCTGGCCCAATAGCAACTTTGCTGGGCTAATTCCTGTTGTAGCAGATGACATTATATGTTGTGTAAAGAGAAAAGATGCCAGTTGTTAGTCTCAGTCTCCTCTGATGATTTTTTAGTTAGTCCTTAGTCATTTGGACATATTGCTCCATTTGACTATTACTTTATGCATGGTAAGGGGCAACAAGAACTTGCTGGATCTGATTTTTTTCCAGAAATCCTTGAAACACAGACATTAGTTGTGGACCATTGTCAGAGACCGCAGAGTCGGGTAGCCTGTGAATAGCAAAAAATTCCTGCAACACCTTGATTGTGGCCCCAGAAGTTGTTGATATCAGGCAATGCACGTTGACCCATTTTGAATGTGTCTACCACTATAAGGAAATTCTTTCCTTGGAAGGGACTGATGAAGTCTATATGTAACCTTGACCAGGGTGCATGAAAATTCTCAAGGACTCCAATCCGTACTTGAGAGTTTTGGTACACCCCACAGGTTTCTTTGGTTGATTTGATATTTGTGGCACCTGTTGATGGGATTCTCAACATATCTGTTCATTTCTGGCTACCACACACATCTCGCAAGAGACTTCATTTGAATGATTCTGAGATATCTCAAATGTAATTCCTCAAAACAGAGTTTTGCCCTGGTGGAGGGATGATGACTGTTGCCTTGCAGATACATCCCTCATGGATGGAGGACTTGTTGCAGATTCAATAGTAATCTTATAGTGGAGATGCATTTGCATAATATGTTCAACTCTTCAATACCAACAGTTAGCTTATGCACAATTGTGGGATCTGCCACTGTGAGTCAGGTGATATTTGAAGCATATAAGGAAGGATTTGAAAATTGTTCTGTAAACAAAACTTTGGCAGGTAAGAATACGGTCTCTTTGGGACATAGCGTGGAATAGGGAGTTGACTTAGGCCATCTGCACTGGTAACATCTTGACCAGGGTTGTATATCAGGTTATACGTGAAGCATAGTCATCCATCTCATCATACGTAGAGACATTATTTGTAGAGTCAGTTTGTCTTCCGAAGAAGGCCAAGTAATGGTTTGTGATCAGTAATTAGTGATGTAACGAATATTCGGTTACTACCCGGTATTCGGCCTATTCGGCCTATTTTTCACTATTCGGCCGAATACCGAATATTTAAATCACTATTCGGCCGAATACCGAATATTTAGTCACTATTTGGCCGAATACCGAATACCTAAAAACAGGAGTAAGAAATAACAAAAACACAGTAAATTAATCATTTTGGTAACTTTTATTAATGCTGAAAATTAAATTATAATTATTAAAGTTAATAAGAAATAGCATCTAACTCTAGTATTAAATTATTTTGTAATTAAATAATAATATAGCCTTTATCTAGTTCGATATCTTATGGCATTGATGGCGTGTAGGTTAGAATGTATCGGGCATCAATGTTATTGTTTTGTTAATTATGTTATATTCGTATTCGCGTATATTTTAATATTTTTTACGATATTTTAAAATGATTTACGAAACGTTTTATTGAAACATATCGTATTTAAAGAAAGAATTATTTATCTATTTCCAGAAGATGAGTAACTAATATATAATTTATTTTATGTATAAAGCAAAGAATGAGCATTTTTCATTATATGCAAAAGATAACATTTGAAATCATGTTAATTTTAAAAATATTGACAAAAACAATAACAACAAAATATCACAAAGCTTCACAAACAGAAACACCCCAATAATATATTTGAACTGTTCCACAACTGGAAAGAAACTAGACCATAAATCTCCCCACTAAAGTATATCCTTAGGGTACTATTCAGTCTACAAATACGTAGTAAAAACAAAATTTTAGTGCTTAATTAAAGAGTTAAAAAGATTGATTGCAAATAAAATAACTTATAAGTTATAACTTACATCTAAATACCAACAACTGCCGAATCGTATCGGGCTATTTACGGCTATTACATAAATTATAAACCAATTTGGCACTAGAGGTAGACGTTAGGCTCTATCTCATATTAACTTTAATAATTATAATTTAATTAATTAATTTAAATAATTTAGACCTACTGGAAGAAAAAATCGTAGTGACAGCGGGCCAATAAGAGCAGGGTGCGCGATCTTTGCCATAATTTTTGTGCACCAATTTTTGTACGTGCGTTAATCAAGCCGAATATTCGGCCATTCGGCCACGCTCCTGGCCGAATATTCGGTATTCGGCTGAGGTTGAATATACTATTCGTTACATCACTATCAGTAATGATTATGAATGCGTGTCCAAAGAGATAATGATGAAACTTTTTTACTCCTGCCACAATGGCCAAAGCCTCTCGATCAATTTGTATGTACAGTAGACCCACCTATAACACGGTAGATACGTTCCGTGTTATATGAATCTGTGTTGTACGAGTCACTTAAATACATGAGCCAATCACAGCCTGGCACTTGTGCAGTTTAGGAGCTACGGCTGTTTGAAAGGTTTTCTTCCATAAAATTAATCGATTCTAGACTAATTTGACTCAACATTTCCAAATCACATATAATTTTTTGGGAATAATCCATATAAACTATGCTATAAACAAAAAATTGTAGGATTACTTACTGAGTGTGCACTGTTTGACAATGCCATTGCTTAAGCTTGTTTTTGTCGTGGAGTGGCTCATCGAATGGCGGACGCATTTCCTGATCAGCGAATTTTTCACAGGAAAATAACTTAACTTTGGAGACATCATTAATAAAAATATAATTTTTATGGTCGTTGAATAATAAATGTTTTTTAGTAGGTTCGCTGCTCGTTTAAACTCAACGGTTTGTGCAATGTCCGCATGGTTGAATCTGGACCTATTGGTCCAGATTCAACCAATCCTGTCGCGACACAAGTCGGTGATGACATTTTAATGTGTTATACGAACATAATCGCAATTTTTTTGCCGTGTTATACGAATCGTGTTATATGAACCTGTGTTTTAGGGGGGGTCTACTGTAATTGCATTCTGTGGAAGTTAAGAGTTCTAGAAAAGAATGCAATGAGAGCTCCTTTTCTTCTGTGATTCAATGACTCCAATACTTGTCTACCTCATCATAAGTCAACCTGACTGGCTTTATTGTATCAAAAGGGACCAGTACACTCTCAGATGAGAGTTTTTTGTTCCCTTGAAAGCAGATGAATGCTTTTTGGTCCACTCCTAATGAGTGCACTTGGCGAGTAAATGATGCAGGGGTTCTATGACTAATGCATTGTCATGGAGAAAACTGGAATAAAAAGTTAGTAGCTCCAAGTAAGATTGTAATTTGTCTTAGTTTTTCAGCTTTGTTGCCTTCTTAATTGTTGCAACCTTACTTTTGGCTGATGAATCCCCTCAGCATCAACCTTATTTTCAAGAAATTTGATGGATTGTACTCTGAAAATACTAAGACACAGGGCCTCTGGTTCATTCTCAGGGCTGGTGTTAGAATTTATGCTGCCTGGGAAAGACATGCATTTGATATCCCTTATCCCCTTATATAAAATGGAAAAAAAATTGTTTTTAAAATGCCATACATATTAGTTGTGGGAAGAAATTTTTGAATGTTTTTTAAATTTAAATTTAAAATAGTTTAATTTCACTTACATTACTATGATAGTTTCACTGTTTGTTATTTCCATTTATGAAAATTTACTGCATGGGCAAATGCCTAGTTTGCCCATGCTGTATAGGTGGCCCAGTTTGGTCCATCAGAACCTCCAGTGTGGCTGCACACATAAGAACATCATCAAAGTAAGCAAATACTCCAGGGAAACCTGAAAGAAGTTCATCCATAATTGTTTGAAAAATTCTGAGTGATGACACTGCAGATATTTTACCTTGTAGGCATTTGATTAATAATTGTCTTTGCTTTAGTGGAGTTGCTGTTGACCAGAAGCTGTAGATAAACTTGAGCCATATCAATCTTTGAGAAAACCCACCACTTTGGAGTTTCATGAGTAGACAAGTACAGCTAGTACTGGATATGGGTGCAATGCAAGTGCCATATTAATGGTAACCTTATAATCGCTGCATAGGAAAATGTCACTGGATAGCTTTATAACAGGGACTACCAGTGTTGACTATTTCGAATTTGTGATAGTTTCCAATACTCCTTTCTTATTTAGGCAGTCAAATTCAGTGTCTATTCTTGGGTGTAAAGCAAGTAGAATGGGCCAAGCCATGAAATGTTTAGGAGGTATTGAAGGATTGATTGGCAAGGACATGGTGGAGACCTGTATACCTTTTGAGATAGTCATCAAAAATGGCAGTGAATTCAGATAAAATTTCTTCCATAAATTATGTTTTGACTATGTGGACTCTGGAAAGATAGATTCCTGAGTGCCGAAACCACTCCAGGCCCAGAAAACTGACACTGTCTCTTTCCACCACTAACAATCATAATTGTCTTGCAAACTGACCATATCTAACATTGATAAGGCATTAGCCTTTCGTGGAAATGTCATTTTTTTTTGAAAATCTTGGAGTTATGGGCTTACAGATATCAATGTCTGCCCATTTGTAGATCACAATCTGTGAGATTTGTGGTCAACAAATGTATGTTTTATATATTTGTTGACTGAAGTCTACTTCCATTTTACATTTCCTGCCATGTTACTTGTAGCTTTCTGTCATATGTTGAAAAAACTTCACTGTTGTGTATACCAAAGAAATTTCACCTTCTGCCGATAAAGAATGAGTCTGCTTTTTATTGAGAGTTTATTTCTGTCTGATTCTTTTCTTGACTTAAGCTTCTTCAAACATGCACAATGTGTTCTTTTTTCTTTTTATAACAACACCTTGTCTGTTTACAGGGATGTTGATTGCGATTTCCTCCACAACCATTACAAACTGATTGCTTCATGCATATGTCTCCCCTCTTAGGATGATTTTTTGAGGAGGAAGCCTTCTTTTGAATTAACATAGTACTTGAAGACATGTCTTCTGCTGACTCCATGTGTATAGGCTTAGCCTGTTTTGCTGTTATTTCAATTGTGAGTTCTGTTTTTAGATGTCCATCCACCATTAATTAGAGCGGGGATGGACAACCTGCAGCCCACATTAATATTTTTTATGGCCTGCATTGCATAAAATATGAATAAATATATCAATTTCCCAGCTTAAGGAAGTATGCAGCAAAAATTCAAACATTATTTTCTACAATCTATGTATGTGAATTATTTTTCTGCAATGAATTTAGTAAAAATTAAAACAAGAAACCAGCTAACAGACACATCGAAACTAGTAGTGACTAATATTTAACCAAATATTTCTGATATATTATGTTTACATCAGTTCCAGAAGCTAAATTAATTATACCTATGCTAATTTATAATTATATATGAATAAATAATTGTGATTTACTGACATTTTTTTCTCTTTTCTTTTGTATGCGGCCCACGTCAGTTCAAAAGTCTTGAAATGTGGCCCTTACATAGAAAAAGGTTGCCCATCCCTGAATTAGGGTCTTCCAGGAGTCTTGACTGAATATCTTCTTTATAAACTCCAAGAATAAGTTGATCATACCAGTGATCTTCTAATTGGTCCCTGAATTCACAGTGTTTTGCTATATCGCAGAGTGTTTAAACATAGGTGGCAATTGATTTGCCTTGCCCTTGTTTTTGGTTCATAAATTTAAACCATAGAAAATATTTATTGGGCATTGAGAAGAAGTGGTTAGTCAGCAATGTGACTACTTGGTTATATGACTGATAACCGTTCTGCCTGCAAAATTAATGAGTCGAGGATAACAAGTGTGAGAAATCCTAGTACTGCTGACAAAATAGCATGTTTTGCAATTTGATCGGTTGTGTTATTAGCAGCATAATTATGACCCAGCTTTGGACATAAATCCTCCATAATTTGGGTTGTGTGGGATTGAAAGGTTTGATTCTTCCCACAGCTCCTGTGTTGTTCATGCATAGCCTAATGCAGGGATGGCAAACCTTTTTGAACCCAAGTGATGCCAGATGAATTTTCCTTGCGTGCCAATTTGAGTACACATGCTGTAGGTTTGCCATCCCTGGCGTAATGTCTCTTAATGTTTCTTTTTATCTTTGTTGCCAATATAATATAAGTAAAAAAGCATGCATCTTACTACACTTGTGTAAGGAATTACAATAAAATAATAGGATACTCATAAATTAGTCTGTATTATATGGCACCCCATACACAGGTACTGCTTGTTTGTTTACCTCTGTATTTTTAGCAGAAAAACTCATACTGCTTGCACCCCTATCAAGAGCCACCATACAGCCCCTACATGACAGTACCATCCAAGTGTTGTATTCTTAATAAACATTAAACATGTACTTGGAGGTTTTCTACAGTGCTGAATTTGAATTTTTGGTCTGTTTGCCTTGAAATCTGATTTTGTTTTTATTTTTGTTATATGAATTTAAATAAGATCAATTTATGTTTTCATAAAAATAGGCTTTTGTTGTTTTTATTCTATTTTGTTACATTTTCTAATTTAATTTATTCAGCACATTGTGATAAAGATGACAATGGTAGGCTGAAATAACAGTTCTTAATTTGGTTTTCATTTTAATGTTATGTTGTTGTTAATTTTTGCCTGGGCAGCAATGGGCATATCCATCTAGTAGATCTATAAAGATTTTAATGTTAATATTTTTATTAATAACTAGAAATTCCCTCATCAGGCATAATGGAATACTTTATCAGAAATTAGAGATTAAAGAATTGAGAAGAGTAGAGATTTCAAGAAGAGTTGCTAATATATCTACAAATTAAGTCTCTTGACAAAGCCATCCTTACTTGATGTTTCTCAAGCCATACTTCATGGCCTTCAGGGGTCTCAGTTGTTCTTATTCTTTTAGATTTACAATTTACATTAGGCATATATATATAGTGAGTCTTTTTAATTCTATGTTAATAAAACAAAGATTAATTGTATGTTAGTTAAATAACTTTCACTAATAACACTTTCTAAATAATGGGCTTGTTAGATTGTTACTTGCAATTGGATAATAGAATGTCACGTGGACATTATGAAAAGATTTTTTTTTAAATTGTTATAGAAATGAAACAATGCAGCTAATTTTTTAAACTTTAAATTTTAAATTTAATGAAGTAAGTTTAAAATATGACATTTTCCAAAATATTTAAAAAGCAACTTAAGGGAAATTCTTTTATCAAGCATGAACTAAATGAAGTCATTGACATCATTGCAATATAAGTGTGATCACTGTGATCTGAAGTTGATAAAATGTTTATTCTATAGCTAATATTTTTACAAATAAGTAGCATATACTTTCCATCAGAACATAAAACTAATATAAAACAAAATTTCATCTGGATTGGACAAAAATTGCAGGAGTTTTAAGGATACACACACACACACACACACACACACACAATGGATTTTATATTATTAATATTCAGTGACACAGGTCAAGAGTCAATAGCTCAGTATATGTTAGTTCTTTACAGTAAAATAGATGATAGTTGACAGTGTGTTTCTGAAAGTTATTGTTTAGATAGGAGGGAGTCATCAGAAGCTTCTATCTTGAAAGTTGGTAAGTTCAAATATCAATGCTTTAATTTGCCAATTTCAAAAGCCTGTTCATCAATCCATGCTTTAATTGAATAATATCAATTAAAGCCTGGATTGATGAACAGTATAGAAAATGAATGGGAGAGAACTAAAGGTCTGTATGTGCCTTTGGTGGTTTTAAGAAAAACTATGATGGCAGATGAGTGTTTGCAGTCGGAAAGGCTGTTTGTCTTTTCTTTATGCTCTTGATAAGTTGTGACAAAGAAAAAAAATCTGAGTTTATAATTGCAATGTAAAATTGGCAAATTACCATAGTGTTGTATAATTTGCACCTGTTTTCAAATTTGTGTTGACTTTTAAATACAGATAACCAGGCTATCTTTACAAAAAGTAATTACTCAATGGGATTGCTTAGATTAGTAGGATCATACAAAAAAGAAGCCAAAAAAATATATATAATAAAAATATTAAGACTATTAAAGGCTAGATATATCTTAAGACTATATATAAATATAAAAATCTTAAGACTATATAAAGTCTTATATACAGTGGTGTCTTGTACTTTAAATTTATTTCTGAGGTCATTTAAACTGTGAATCAGTTTTTACCATCAGAAATAATGAAAAGTGAATTAATTCATTCTCAGACCCTAAACAATACCCATTTCAATAATCTTAAAACAGCACATACACACAATTTAAGGTAATAATGTCACTTTAAATGTCTTACTGATAAATTAAAATATGAAAACCTTAAATAAAATACATAAATATTGTATAATAAAATGAAAATTGAATTTGCTGATTGCACACCATTGATTTTGGCATCTTAAACTTGGTTTCCAGATCCATTACACATATACTGCTTTCATACTTCATTGTAAGTTTCTTTTTTTAACTTAATCATCTGTGAGAATATAAAAGGTAAGAATAAATTGACATGGAGAATAAATAAACAAAGCTTATTAGAATTGTTTCTATCCGATAAAATAACAACCTTTTTAAGCAGCCATCTTCAGTTAACCAATAAAAAAGAACATAGAATTATAAAATTATGAAAATAAGCACGTAGAGTTCTAAATTTACGAAAAATTAAATGAAATTCTATTGTGCTCACGCAAATTGTCAGTAACGCGCTTGCACGTTAATTCAAATGTAGTAACATATCAACATAGGCATCGTAAAATATTACATTAAATATAACGATTAAAAAAAAAAAAATGGCGTTTTTAATGATGTTCTGTCGCTTTAACAAATTCTCCGTTAGTTTAGGTTATCAAAAAAAGATTTCCAAGCTGACGCCAACGTGTCCGCATCTCTATGGTTGATGCAGTTTGTGGTTAAATGAGCTCTGTGTATTTCCATTTTCTCAATGTGTTTAACAGCTTGTCTTGATCTTGCGGCCCTCATGATTGAGGCTTTATCCAAAAATACTGTTATCCCTTGTTCTTTCGCAAATGCTGCCAGTACTGTAGAATCAACATTTTTGTTCACCGACTGATTATGCTCATATACTCTGTTTTAGGCTCCTCATCGTAGCGCCGACATACACCAGATCAGTGTTAAATCGATTAGCTCTAATTGGGATGGAATATACTCCTGTTCTGTCGTTGTGCTTTTCTTTTCTCTTATCGTTTCTCAAGATACCATACACCGTTGGGTTACGCCTGTATATTACGTGCATATTCCTATGCCTCCCTAGCTTCTTAACCACTTTACTTAGAAACAGTATAAAATCCAGAACTAAATTTTTTCTTTGCACAGTTTGGCGTTGTTGCTGATCCTGTTTATGTTTATGACTTCTCGTAATCAGGTCGTCGATTATTTTCTTCCGGTACCCATGTTGAACCGCTACGTTTCTTATGTATTCTAACTCATTATAAGTGTCACAGACACTCGTGTAATGTGTGTGCGCACATTTTATCAAGCATCGAAACGCTGCCAGTTTAAAGTGCACAGGGTTTATAGAATTGCTCGGTATAAAAAACGGCTGATAAACAGGTTTACGATATATACTTGTCTTGATTTCCCCTTCTTTACATATTATCGTTACATCCAGGAAGTTAACGCTAACTCCACTTTCTTGATCCAATTCCAAGGTCAATCCATACGGGTTGTTGTTGATTCTGTTCATAAACTGGCGCACATTGCGGTTATTATTCCACAAGATGAAAATATCATCGACATATCTGGTGTATGCTACTATATCATTCTGGAGCGTGGTTAAGACCTTGCACTCAAGTTTACGAAGTACTAATTCACACTGCACTGTTGACATAGGGCTTCCCATCGGGACGCCTCTAGTTTGAAGGTATGTCTTTTTTTGAATTTGAAGGGAAGACATTCATTTTTCACTGCTTCAAAAACCTATGTCGTCCTGTATGCATGAGAGAAGGATTCTTTGCGGTTTTGCAATAATTTTTCTGAAAGGTGTATTTGCATTTTTTACCAGATGCTCATGTTTAAAGACAAAAGTATTTTATGTGGGTCATTTGAATTGTTTTTGTGTATTGTCAGGAGTAAAGATGAATAGCAATAGGAAAAGCAAAGCTTTTGAATTGAATTTCAAATTGAAATTCCAAAATCATATGGGAGCCCAATATAAGTTTTATCCATTCCCACGTGAAAACAGATGATTATTTGGAAATCAGAATTTGGAGAAACTCATAAGTGTAATCAACAGAGAGAGGATTTAACTGTTATACCCGTTCGCACCGAGTATTTCAATCTAGATTGTGACCAAGGTCGGCGACTATGCCTTGGTGCGACCTCCCTCGACCATTTCAATCTCGACTGAAACGAGGTTCAATCGTGATCGATTCAAGAGAGTTCTTGAAACTACATCCAGTTATAAGAGAGATCCCACAATCCCACGCGTGCAAGAAAATACAAGATGGTGGCAAAACATGTGTTGGGCTATCGACGGAGAAATAAAAAAGATACTGTATTTGGAGAGACGATGACATTTGTCTATTATTAGATAAATGGCAAGAAAAAATACACCTATTCCTCGATTTACACGGAAGATAGGTTCCAGAGAAAAACATGTAAATCGAATTTGTATCTTTTTGAATGTAAAACCATGTAAATCGAAAAGTATGCAAAAAACGTATAATTTTGTTGTTTATTAATTATGAATTTTTTTCAATTTTTTAAGGGTACATAAATCAAACAAAAATATTGAAAGGGAAAAAAAATATATTCTTTTATTAATTAAATACAAAGTACAAAGGAACAAAAAATAAAATCTGAAAGATTCATAAAAATGTAATGTAATTGTGTAATGTAATGTAATGTAATGTAAAAAATGTAATTAAAAATAATGTAATCGTTTGTTACTTATGAATATGAAAAATTAAAATTTCTGGTTTAAAACTATGTGCAATGAATGCAACTTTGTGCGTATGGGGGAGTACCCTATATCGGTTTATCGGTTACTATTTGACGGATTTAAATAAAACTGTCACCTAGTATCCTAAATATCAACTATAACATATAATTAAGGTGGATTGGAATATAGATGTAGATTAGAGTTAAAAATTGTTCCTTTTGATCATAGCCAGTTTATTTTCTACATTTATTTTTTAAACCGTGTAAAAGTGAAAACGTGTAAAAGAAGTACCGTGTAAAACAAGGGATAGGTGTACTGTATATATTTCTAATCAAAACTTCTATTTTGTTTGTTGGTGTTCATGACTTACTGTGTAGTTATGTCAGTTTTATCATCGCGTGTAATAGCCGGGTTGTTCTCAAGCAGATTGCCTGTGCAAACAGCACAACGTTCGACTAGCGACAGTCACAATCCAGATTGTAGGTAAATTGAGATTGAACTGAGTTGTGGATTGTGTGCGAGCGTAGTATTAGGAATTGGCAAAAAAGGTTCCCCTCCAGTTTTACACGAACAAATTATGTTGTTTATTTTACAAGCTTTTTCCGTAAAGTTTAAAATGCCAGTAATTTTTGCGTGACAATGTATGCATTTACGTGCATTTGATATTTTGTGTGTGATTAAATGAAATAAAATAAGAATTGTATTAATAAATCTGATTTTCTTTATTTCGATCTTTAAAGTCACACCTCGTCCTATATCCGAGATCGTCTTATACGTGAGTAAATACGGTGTTTTTTCATTATTGGTCACTCTTTTTCACTTCTGACTCCATGTAACAATTAATGAGACAAATTCTGAACTGTTTGTTAATTCTTTATTATCTAGCATGTACTTACTCCACTGTTGCTGTCTTACAACTACTCATTGCCCCCTGATGGCGTTGTTGACATGTACAATACATCATCACTACAGCATATTGGCTGTGACAGAATTGCCACATGAAAATATATGTTGTCCCAGTATTCTGTCATCAAAGTAGATTGTGGTGATTCTAACTAGAAGTCAATTTTACTGTGCATGTATATGAACAAAGGCAATTGAATTGCCTCAAAATCACACTAAGTGGAGAACTAGCATTAAATTGTGTAGAGTTAGGCAACACTTTCCATTCCAAGATGCATGAGAACATTTTTGGAAATAAAATTATAAATATTGTCAAATACCGGATGTGAGAATGGGATAGAACAAATCAAAAAACAAAAACGTTAATTTCTGCATTGGGCTAATAAAAGTAAGAAGTGAACAAAATAAACCAGACACTTGTGGGAGTTGATCCACTGCTCTCAGGTGAAACAAGACAAAGACAACAAACAAAAATGTAACAGAACAATAATTTAATTTGGCCACAAATTTATCCCGAAGGACATACAACACATCAAGGGTATCTCACATATTACAATTGGATCCCGACAATAATCTTAAAAGAGTCCTTTTTCATTAGAGATTTTACAAGTAAAGACAGAGTTCAAATTTGAATTCTCACCACCACCTCCTTACAGATTTGAATTTTCATCAGAGATCTTTGTTTCACTAATTAAAGTACTCCTTTGTACCATCATCTTTATAATTCACTATGATCGTTTTTCACTTCCTCTCACTCAGCTACCTAGTGATGGCTTCCACACTCAAGAACCACGAACCGCACTTTTTCACGCCAACTCCTCCAAAAAAACTTTCCATCAATCCTTTCACTTCCCTGTTTTCTCCAGGGGCTTGACAACCATGTCGGACATTCCATTATGGCCTGGGAACTCGTTAGGCGTAAGATACACAAGATCATGCTGACTGTTTTCTTTCATTGTTGTGTTGTGCATTACAAATTACTTCATATTTCCAAAGGGTGTCAACAAAGAATATTATTTGAGCACTTGTGTCATTTTGCATGAAGCAATTTGTAGAAAATGACCTGATTTGTGGCGACAAAACTCATGGATTTTGCACGGTGTTCTTGTTCATGAATTTTTGGCCAGAAATATTTGTTGAAAATATGGTTATTAATGCCAAACAATTGCAGATTAAATAGTTATATTTAATCTGCAATTGTTTGGCTTTAATATAACTATCAAGCATATTGATGTTGTATATGTATATAAGTTGTTACATTAACTGGCAATCTAAGTTGTACCTAGTATCTTACTTTTTGCACACTTAACCTACTTCAATATTTTTATATATAACATACTAAACTGGATAAATGTACAATGAATAAAAACACACCTTTAATAATCCAGCAAATAAATATTAATAATATAAAAACATTTTTGACTGCTGTTTCTTAATGATCTTCTTCAGTTAACATACAATAGAAGATAAAATTGAACACCAAAATAGAATGTAAATATGAAAATAAAAAATATAAATAATGGAAATGTAGATGCAGTGGATAAAATAAACAAACACAGAACACACAAAAGATTGTCATGTGGATGCTTTAGCTACTGCATGGTGATCCTTTTATGAAAATTAATGATATTAAGAGACTTTATTTGTTTTAATTTATTAAGGGACCTTTTCAGCTTAATTTATATTATTTCTGTGTTTGTTTATTTTATCCACCGCAACTACATTTTTGTTAATTATATTTTTTATTTTCATATTTACATTCTATTTTGGTGTTCAATTTTATCTTCTATTGTATGTTAACTGAAGAAGATTGTTAAGAAACGGTCAAAAACGTTTTTATATTATTAATATTTATTTGCTAGATTATTAAAGGTGTGTTTTTATTCGTTGCAATATTTTTTGAATGAGAACTAAAATGATCCTTGCATTATGTTTAAAAAATGGAGTTTGAATCAATTTCTTGAAATTTGAGTTCGCAACTTAAAGCAATTTAAAAAAATAGTGGACCCCCGATGTAATGCGCATGTCGGGTGGGAAACAACACCCACATTATAAGGTGAACCGTGTTATACCGAGCAGCGTGGCGTAATGCGGTTCACCTCTTTACTTTAGCAATAATGTGAAGCTTTTCTTTCACACATTAAGCTTTTCTTTTACTCATCATGCATACAATAATTAAACACTATTCAAAATACATTCAGGAACTCAATACATACACAATTACTCAATATGCAGTAACAATAAAATGTGCTACTCACTAACTCCGCACGGACCTGTATAAACGTGTTTGAGCTTATTGTGTCACGAGCATCGCCCGCGCTATAACCGAGTGCGCGGTATAGTGAGCAGCACTATAATGAAGGTTCACTGTATGTTTATTCTGAAGATGAGAATATTAGATATTAAGTAATTTGGCATTAGAAATAGACATTAGAGCTATGAGAATATTGTTTGAAGTAATAAGTTAATATTCTAGTTATTTTAATATAATATTTAGAAACCTAACAAAATTTTTGAATAAACTATATATAAAAATGTGTTTTTGCAAATATTGATTTTTGCATTTTGTTTTAGTTAACTGGTCAAGGACAAATACAAGTAGCCACTCCTATTCAGATGACTCAAGCTACAGTGTCTCAACCGGCTGCTGCTACAAATACTACATGGACTACCACAGCTGTTGCTCCAGTAATGGCTTCTGCTCCAGTAACATCATCAGATGCAGCAAGTGCAGTTTCATCACAGTCTCAGACAGCTGCTACTTCTAACTCTAATGCCAGCACAACAGCTGTAGGACAACCAGTAACTGTTACTAATCTTCAGTTACCTACTGGCCAAGTGGTGCAGGGACAAGTGGGACAACTTTTTGCCCAGAGTAATGCAGCCACGTGGTGGCCTTCAGCCATAAATGTTTCAGGCTTGACAGGTTTAAGATCACCAAATATCATTCAAGTAACTGGGCTTCCTACAGTAGCTGGATTGCAGGGTGTACAAATGCAAGGTGGTGCACCTGGACAACCACTGTTAGCTGGAACAGCATCCATACAAGGTTTGAGTTTAACACCAACAGGTAGTGTCATTGCCACAAATGCTATTCCAACAATTACCCAACCCCAGCAAATGGCACCACTTAGTCCCATTCAAACAGTTCAGACATTAGGTGGAGCACAGATTGTAGGTAAGAAAATTAATTTTAAATATTTAATGTAAATTTGACAAACATTTTCAATCTTACACAAGTTGTTGATCTGAAGCAGATCTTTTGTAAGATTAAAAATGTTTGTTGAATTTATATTAAATTATTTTTTGGATTGTCAAGGTTTTGATTGGTGTACTTGGTTTAAATATACAATTCATAAATTATAGCAGTGTTCTTTAAACTTTCTTCTGCCATATTAAAGTTTTTCAAAATAATTATTTATCAACTTTATTCCATTATAAGTTATAAATTACAACCAATGCAACACAGTGGAATTTGTAACTACTCTACAATTACTAATTTAATAGCTAATCAAATTGAAGATTATTATGGATGATCTTCAATAATAAAACAATAATTTTCAATTTTGAAAACAAATTTCAATCTACATAATCTATCTCAAACTTTTCAACTAAAACCAGACAATCAGCAGAATTATCAAGCTATAATAAGACTAAGTTAATACTGTAATTAGATACTAAGTACTTTGTCTAAAATTAGGTGGTTAGGCCTCCATCTCATGATAATTTTAATTTAGAATTTTCTGAAAGAAAAGAATCAGTCCAGAGAAGGACTCGAATTTGCAATTTCTGCATACCATGCAAATGTGTTGTCAGTTTTGTTACTTGAACTGCCATCCGATCTTTGCATTCAGAGCTATTAATTTAGATATATAACCATACAGGTCATGCATGCATGGTGCTGATTGGGGACAACTTAAGCACCCATGGTCCTTAGCCAGCTATCATTTTTATCCTGTTTAATTAAACATTGTTGTTATTTTTCTCTATAGCAGCTTTGCATTTATTTATGTAGAATACTTTAATAGTAAAGTTTAAGGATTTCTTTTAAATTCCTCTTTTTTCCTGATTAATAAAAGTGTGCATTCTAACTTTATTTTTTAATCAGATTACAGTAAAAAAATTCAAGTGCCAAAGATTCAGGGGGCTTAAATACACTAAATACTTTTCCAAAATATTCTATGCTGAGATGGGGGAGCATCTTACTTTATATGCCAATTAGAGTTTCTCTAACGGGATTCCAGCTGTTTTTTAACCTGGGAAATTCTTCTCCTCCTGTGGTATCCCACAAATTTCTTAGAAGTTCACTTTTTTTTCTTATTTTGTGTTAAGGTTGAGGAAATTTTGTAAATAGAAAATATAATTAACTCATAAACTGTCAGAACATTTGTATTTATTAATTTTAACCTTGCTTATTAGTTTTTTAAATTTTTGCTTGTTATGGCATGTCACAGATTGTTAATAATCAATATGTGGCCTATTTGTGGCAGGACTCTGAAAATTCTTTACTTGTCAGAACCTGTAATAATTAATCATTTTGAATATACAGCGCCTTTGAACTGAAAGAAAGAGTTATAGCACAATAAATGCGCTAACTCTAAAATTTGCTGGTGGTGGTTACTATTCTCTACTATTTTGAATAACAAATCTCTTATGGCACAAAAGGCTGGTGGTAGAAGTACCGAAGGGTACAGGGATTTAAAGTCAAGTACAGTGAGGTACTGTGGAGGTACTATAAAAAATGCTTCATTCCCAACAAACAGAACAACCAGAAGTGCAAGAGCAAGAAAATACAATTCGTAAGGACAGAGTACCTGTCACTTACAATCCGTATTTAGAGAAACTGTACACCGAGATCACTAGGAAGAGACAAGTCACCTTAGTCTTTAGAAGATGTCCTACTCTTTTTCGAATGCTCAGTAATGGGAAGGATACTCCACAGCAAGACATGCTAGCTGGAGTATACATTGTTTCCATGAGAGATCATAGGTGTGATAAAGACTTAGTGTATGTTGGCTCCACAAAAAGATCATTAGGAGTGAGGATTAAAGAACATAAAGCAGACATCCTCCACATGAGGTATACAACTGCATTAGCGCAATATGCCACGGACCCTGATATACAACCGTTACTTAATGAGGCCAAGGAAATATACACCATGCAGCAGCCACACCATTTGCACTTGATGGAAGCCATTTATATACATAAAACAGCCCAAAGTGAAAATTGTATCAACAGCAAGGATGAGGTATCCTTATCGATAGTGTGGCAAACTCTTATATACGAGGGCTATTTTTTAAATAAGGTCCATTTGTGAATAAAAGTGAGAATAATGCGCAATCACGGCAGTATGCATATGCTTCTGCTCTGAGCAAGTTTGGCGCGCGTTTTGACGCCATTTGCAGCCATATCGTCTGTCTGTATGCTGAGCTGTAGAAGTTTAAAATGTTTAAGAAAATTGAGTCTCCCGCCGACTGTGAGATACGATCTGTTATTCGATTCTTGAATGCAAGAAACTTGGCAGCAGCGGAAATTCACTGTCAGATTTGTGAAGTTTACGGTGATAATGCTATGAGTGACAATAAAGTTCGAAAATGGGTAAGAATGTTCAAGGATGGGCAAGTCAATGTGCATGATGAGCCATGCCCTGGCCGACCATCTCTGATTTCTGAAGATTTGATTTGTGATGTGGATAACAAAATTCGAGAGGACCGACGATTCACAATTTCAACGTTATCAATTGAATTTCCACAGATTTCAAGGTCAGTTTTGTATACCATTGTTTCGGAGAAACTGAATTATCGAAAATTGTTTTCTCGGTGCGTTTCAAGACTGCTTCCTGATGATCACAAAACAAAAAGATTGGGCAGTGTTTTATTGTTTTGACTCAATACGATCATCCACACAGTCCAGATCTTGCACCCAGTGATTTTCACTTGTTTCGATACTTAAAGGAGTTCCTTGATGGTCAACATTTCAACGACGAAGAAAAGTGAAAACTGCAGTCGTGGATTGGGCTTCTTGACAGGCGGCAGATTTCTTTGAAGTCGGAATTCAAAAAATTGTTGAGCAGTATGACAAATGTTTAAACAAAATGGAAATTATGTAGAAAAGTAGATAAAAGTATGTAGAATATAGAAAAAAATATATTTTAACGATATTTACAGTATTTTTCTTCTTATTAAAAAACGGACCTTATTTAAAAAATAGCCCTCGTATGATACGTGACAAGGCAAAAGTTATCTCTCAATGGAGCAGGCGCAAACGGTGACGAAAATTGCATGGGCTTCCTCTGAAATTTTATTTTAGAATTCTTTTGAAAAAAGATTGTTCCATTGAATTTTGTTTTATTTTGTCCATTTTTTCACCTGAAGAAGAACCGTTGGTTCGAAAAAATGTTAGTGAAAGACGTATTTGTTGAATTAAGCACCATTTTGGTTTTGAATTAGAAGTAAGTCGTATATTGTGCGGTGTGTTTTTGGTGTGTTTGATAGTCTACCGAAACCAATTTTCATTCAGATTAAAGAGATTTATTTTCAATTAATAAACATATCTAGTTTCACTTTGCTGTAAATTGTCTCAAGTTTCAAGAATTGAAGTTGGCTTTCTTTGTAATTGGGGAGGAGTGGGGTTCTGTTTCAGTCAGAATAGTAAAAATTTACTACTTTGGCAGGAGAGTGTCATTTGAGACACCCCCACTGCTAATATCAACAAACCGCAAATTGTTTTATATTTCTGTAAACAAACACTCTCTTTCTGCTTGAAAGTGGGCCAGATGACAATGTTATTGTGTTATTCTACTCCAAAGGCATTGACATTTAACAGTTTGTTTGGTAATTTTGATTGGGCTTCAATTTTTTCAGACCTATACATTTCCACTGTTATATGATGTCTGTCCTTCATTAATCTCGGGAGTGGAGTTAGATAGGTAAACATTGAGAGCAGATATGGAAAACATAAGGACCATAAACTACAATTATGTATATGCTAACTTTCAGTGTGGCCCAAAAGTTACATGATTTCAATTCAAAATTTTTTTCTGAACAGAATTAGATGACTGGCATAGCTTGTTTGTTATCAGAAGAAGAATGATTTACAGGGACAAAACACTACTACAATCCAGACCAGATACAGAAATCCCAATTACTTTAAATTAAAATATGATTAAAAATTACAACCAGGCAATTTTTTAAAATTATATTATTTTTTGTTTTATGACAGAAATGCCAACAGATGCTGCTACAGAAACAAAGCCCAACCGAGAAATTGGAAATCAATAAAATAGAAATTGATTAATATATAAAAATTAAAACAATACTCTGGGATGGTATTGACGACAATATCTAAGTTAGAATTATGTTAATGTAACTGCCTAGTTTCAGACTAATCAATTAAACAGTGTAAGAGTGCATAGCAAACAAACAAACATCCTCATTTAGATATATGTGATGCTCTGGAAATGTCCTGGAACCACGCTAAAATCTAAAAACCATTAAATTTGTTAATATTGTAAAATATTTTTATTTCCATAAAAGGAAATATTAAATATTATAGTGGGGGAAGAAAATCTTTTCTCAGAAATTAGAGAAAGGAAAACTAGACAATGTAAATCCTAAGATCAACTATCTCTGGCTGGGATCAAATTAAATGTCGATTTTGTACTCATTCCATGATGTGAGTTCAGATGTTTTGCACTTATTATTGAGTGACAGCCAATTAGAGAGGGGGATGAGGAAAAATAACCAATTGAAGTGGTTGATCTGGGATCAAAGATGATGATAACTCTGAATTCAAGGACAAGGTCTTCTCTCTTAATGTTCTCACAATGCTATCTATACCTTACTTGGTTGCCTTCTCCTCTTCACCCTCAACATTCTTGCTGAACTGACTTCAACTTCTCTATGGACTTTTGACAACAGAGTAGTCAACACGGACAAATCCTTCCATCAGAACTCACTCTCTCGACAGGAAGAACTGAAGATTTACCCGGAGCATTCTTTCTGTAAGCATGATTTGGTGTCTAAATAAATCGGAGTAATTTTCTTTATAATTGTGGAGTCTGACTCTGTCCATCACGCTCACATTTCATATTGGTACATCTCTTCCATTCTGAACACAATTCAGTGACCTCACATATATACAGAAGATATATATATGAATTAAAATGTATATATTATTTCTAAAATGAGTTGATTTAAAACATCATAAAAATATATTTATAAATGAAGCAGAAATTAATCAATTATAGAAAAGTTATTAAGATAATTTCTAGTTTAATTTTAATTAAACTGTTTTGACAAAAACTGGTTTTTAAATGTCAAGAACAGCATTATTTGGAACACAATAAGACAATAACATTGTCGTCTGACCCATTTTCAAGCAGAAAGGGAACGTTTACAGAGTTTGTTTACAGAGTTATAAAACAATTTGCAGTTTGTTGACATTACAGGTCAGGTATCTCAAATGACACTTTCCTGCCAAAGTAATAAATTTTTACTATTCTGACCTTGAAATGGAACCTCACTCCTCTCCAATTACAAAGCAAACAGACTTCAATTCTTGAAACTTGAGACAATTTACAGCAAAGTGAAACTAGATATGTTTATTTTATTGCTTTTTTTGGTCAAATTACAATAATAAAAGCATAATAAATGTTCGAAGGAAGAAAAATTACACAAACAATGATACAATCATAGTTTCTGATATTGAAATGGCTGCAATTTCACAATTTTAAAATAAAGAACATGACAAATGCAAAAACAATGACATGAGCAGAGATTAGTTTTATAAGCTTACATTGCTACAAAATTTCCCTTTTAATCATTTCCATCATCTTTTGTTTATGTGCAGAATGGAGCAATCTATTTCAAATTAATGTGATTACAGGTAGAAATAATGTAAAGTCATCTGAACAACATAAAGATACCATCTACCTGTGACACGAAGGTGCAAACTTTAATGGGCCATTGTGTATATCTGATTGTGAGGGCCCTTGTAATTTTTAAGAACAACGTAGATGATGGTGTCCCTCCTTCAGGTTAGGGAAAGGTTGTTGCATCCTGTACTTTGCAGTATATAGGGATCAGCCATCAGGATTTTGTTATACTGAACAATCTTAAATTTGTGATCTACCAGTTTTTAGGTCTTGCTTCACATATTTGTTTATTAAACTTTGGATTGGTCAAAGTGGATAACCATGTTGGATAGCTAACTGGGTGATGTACTGCAGTTCCAGCTTTCTTTCTTTGATAGCAGAAAATAGTGTATATCACTTAAAAAAGAAAATAAAAACACACAAAGTGCAGCTTTGTGTGTTTTTATTTTTTATTTTTTTATGCTTCTTTACCAAAGTTCTATTGCTATCATATATTGGAAGGGATTGTATGAAAAGGTGGGTTAAAAATTGGGTTGCAAGCGGGGTTTGTGGTACACTGAAGTGTAAGTACTCCCATCTTTTATGCATATTTGATATTGAGGAAATGGATAATAGAGGTATAAGGCATAAGTGTTCCAGGCATAAGTGGAGGCCAAAAGGATTGTTGTTAAAAGAATTCAGAAAAGCATTGATGTTTGGCTTACGACACTAAATTATTAGTAGATTGTCAATATATCCAGAATAAAGGGCAATATCATGGAAGAACCTGATTTTCCAGTTGTCAGATGTCTACAGGAAGCTCCCTTTCAGGCAAAGGGGGCTTTCCATAGGCACTATTGTGCTGCAGTTAAGCTACCTACTCAAAGTGGAAGAAGGCGGGGTGGCAAGTTAAGTTGACCAACTCTAATATCTGCATGAAAGTTGTCTTCATTGCCTATGTGATTAAGAAGAAAGTTACAAAGTGCACAGAAGCATGGTTCTATTTTGATTGACAGAAACATCAATTCAGAATCACATGCTGTTATATATATGTAGTCTTCAAACTTAAGGTTGCATAGATCAGTGGTTCTTAACCTTTTTATACTCGCGGTCCACCAAATATTTCATAATTTTTTTGTGACCCCCATTTTTTTAAATAATAATTTATATTTGTTAAATTATCTATAATAAATTGATTTTTTTATTATTGCTTTATTTTTTTATATAATAAATGTAAATCATAACTTTATTATTTCATTATCTATTTAAATAACATTCAAACTTCACAATTAAACATGAAAACTCATTAATTTTTAACAAAAAATAAAATAAGAACATGTCAATAAATTGATTCAAAGTCGATGCTAAAACTAAACTGAAACTAAAACACCTATAACTTGTAAAGATTTTGCATATCTTTTGCAAAAATATTTAAATTTTCAAAGCCTACTATTTTTCCTAATTATTTTTAAAATTCCAAGCATTAATAGTTTCTTAGAATTGCTTTGGAATAAAAGAAGTAAATACTGTGGTGTAAGTAGCATATTTGCATTTATTTCTTCTGTACTAACAAAGTTGTATGTAGGAAGAAATAAAAAATAAATAAAAGAAACTAAATAGGAAAACTATCTTTCTTATTTCACTTTTCAATATGATATTTGGTTATACATCAATTTTCTTTTTATTATATTCTGGAGGAAATTTTTCATAATTCGGTGGCCCCCTGGCAAACTTCTTATGGACCCCCAGGGGGCCATTGCCCCCTGTTAAGAATCACTGACCATAGATGATCCAAGAGTTGTGTAGAAATGTCCCAGTGGTAATCATGTAAGTTATTTGTGATGTACTGATTTAAGGATTTTTTCTATTATTATTGTTGGAGATGCTGACTTGTTCATGACAAGACAAAGTTGGTATCCAGGCTTATGGACTTTGGTGAAAGCGAAAAATTCTCGGAACAAGGCACTGAGATAGAGATATTGTTCATTTTTAAGGTGCATCCTTAAGGTATCCATGTGAAATGGAATGACTGTTGTGTAGCCTCCGCAGGTAGTCAGAAGATGCAACAGTGCATTCTGTTCCAGTGACATAATCAAATATGCCTTTTCTGTATGTTGATCTATGAGGACTAGGTCCTTAGATTTATCTGCTGTGAATTTCTGGGGCTCCAGTTGACCTGTCACATGTTTTTGATGACTGTTTATTATTTTGAAAGATGGGAGATGCTGTTGACAGTGCTGGATGTTGGCATGTTTTTGTACAACTTACTGTTATGATTTACAATTCAACTGTTTGCCATTAATTGACTTTATTGAGGATGTCTTTTTTTACTGTAATAGTTTCTTTTTAAATTTTGTTCTTTTTACTTATTGGAGGAGTTGAACTTAATCCAGGTCTCATACACCACCTTTTCCCCATAATAAAACTTCAACTTTTGCCGGTGAACATTGTTAATCTCCAAGCGAACCAACATTGAAATTATCTCAATTGGACAGTTATTTTGCATTGCAGGATATTTCTTCTCAAATACCTCAGAAGATTGTGTTTTCTTGAAGAATGTTTTGATACTATTCTTTTGATAGAATAGTGGAAGAATTGGAAGAATTGTCATCAAAATTTGAATGATTGTCTAATTTACATAAGGAGTATGATGAACTTTTAACTTGCCTGAAGGGAGAAGTTACAAACTTTTGACTTTTAGAATTGTATGTATGGATAATTTTTCTCTTCAGAATTATTATATAGACTATGTATACAATGATTTGAAGAAAAATAACACTATCATTTTCAGTTTGAGTGGTAACAATGAAGAATTAGTTAATAATGCTAATAGTTTTATTGAGTTGTTTAAAATACAGAAGAAGGTCTATTCGTTTTATTAATAGTTATCAAATATTGGGAACTTGGCTTGTATTGTTTGAGCTCTATACTCAAGCTGACAAAACACTTATTTTTAAAAATTTAAAGAAAATTGATGATTTGTTGTATAGATTAAGACTTAGGCATAGAAAGTTGTTGCCTTTTTTGCAGAAGCTAAATCTCTAAATAAAAAAGCATTTCTGAAAGCTGATTGCTTGATGATCAATGATGACAAATTCACTTTTAATTTAGAAATGAATGAACTACAGAAGACTAATACTTTTTTAGACAAATCTGGCCAAAGGGTTAATTAGAACAATTGCTAAAGAGAGGGATAAAACTTCAGTAATGAGAATATTGTCTTGGAATTGTCGAGGAATGTTGGACTTGACAGTGGATGACTAAGAGTTTACATATTTTTTGCAAAATCATGATTTAGCTGCTTTCATTGAGACTCGGTAAACTAACTCTTATAAACAGGTCCTTTCTTTTGTTGAACCCAGGTTTATTTTTACAAAAACAATTTGCTAAAAAACTGATTGGTCCTGGTTGTCCGGATGGCGGTCTCATTCTTGCAGTTTCCCATAAACTAAGTTTTCGGAATCAATAACTGCAATGCTCATTCCAACCTTCCTGAAGGAGGTTGGAATGAGCATTGCACTATTATATAAATATTGTAAACTATTAAATTTCTTTAATTACTAAATTTACATTGCAGCTAATAATACAAGTTTAATTCCTGCTTGTTTGAAATTAACTTAAAATGAGAGAATTAATTGTAATAATTATCATTGTATGATTTTTACTACTATTCAAAAATGATTGAATGATGATAAAATTTTTCAGCTCAACAGATACAACCTGATCCTAATGATCTCACAAAATGGCAAGTGGTTGCTACAGCAGCAGCAGTCACTACTCCGCAGCCAGTTACTTCCCAAAATCAGCCATCCACTTCTTCAACTGCCACCACTACAGATTCAGCTTCTTCTACTACAGAAGTAGGAAGCAGTGGTCGAAGGTTGAGAAGGGTTGCTTGTACTTGTCCTAACTGTAGAGATGGAGAAAGCAGGTAAATGAAAAACAATATCTTTTATCATATTTTAATTATTGAAAATGATATACTTATGTAGAATTATCATAATCAATGCATTTTTGAAACAGAAAATTTATCTTCTACACATTTAAAGTATGGAAATTTTTTACAAAATGCTAAAGTTGGAAATTTAATGTAATACACTGTTTGTAAAAGTTAGCTCTAGTGATAAATTACTTTATATTAATCATTTAATTAGCCAAATTCTAGTTCGATCTTTCAGGCTATTTCATTATATACTCATTGGGCTTTAAGATGTTTATTATTTGTAAAAATTAATTTCTAAATTAGTTAGAACAAATTTATTTTTAAATTTACAGAATTAAGATTACTATTAGCATTGTAAACTTTTATACATATTATTACATTAATTTGTAAATGTTTAAACTATAGTCTTTTACTTTTTAAAAAAAATATTTTGCCTACATTAATTTCATCCTTCTATAACCAGTTTCATAGTTTTCATTTATCTCTATAGTATTAATATTTAACATACATAGCTTATGAGTTGATTACTCATTTATTTTTTATATTATGTAATGCACTTTTTATTGATTCAGAATATTTTATTGATTTTAAAGCAGTAAATCATACTTAAAATTATTTATTTGAATTGAATATCTTATTCCAAGTATTTTTTCCTTATTATCTTTTTCTTAAAGATCATTAAAATAATTAGTATTCTATACTATTAAGTACAGTGTAGTGAAGTTTTTTAAATTTAGACTTAATTATTCATTTACATTATTGTAGGGAAAGAGACAAGATGAGCAAAAACAATAAGAAGACTTTATTAAAACAAAATGTGGGCCTAGACGGATGGCTGAACAGTACAGTTAAAATCTCCCTGTTATCTTCCTGTCTTTTTCTTAACCATTATTCGCACCACATGCAAATCTTAAAATGGAAAAACCACTATAGTGACAAACTCCCTTGATTATTTCTTTTTCAAAAAATGCTGGAAACATTTGATCCCACAAAGCCATCTTGTGTCATGTTTGTATATGATAAACTTTAAAGTTCAAGTATTTAAGCGTCAAGCTGCTGTTTTATACATTCAACACAACTATTGATTTTAGACGTATTTTGAAACCGTGCCAGTAATTCTGGTTGTTTCTTAAACTCTATGATGAACATTGCCAAGTGTCCATGTGTCTGAACCTCATAGAGTTTAAGAAACAACAAGAATTACTGGCATGGTTTCAAAATATGTCTGAAACAAGCAGAAAAACAGAAATGGCAACATTCATCAAGTCGACGAAAATAAATTTAAGATGAACATTGTCAAGTGTTCATATGTCTGAACCTCATAGAGTTTAAGAAACAACAAATATTGATCTTCATAAGTCTGTTATTGTTATGGTTAAGATCTTTTATCGTTAATTTAGTTTCAGTTTTGATAATCTAACGATAATTTGTCTGTACTCACCACAGGATAGGATGACAAATTTGAAGACTGCTGGTATGTATACCAGCAGTTTTCAATTTGTCTTCAAATTTGTTTCGATAAAGTATTTTTTGAAGACTGCTGGTATACCAGTAGTCATCAAAAAATAGTTTATTAAAGTTATTATTATAAACATAAATCACAAAAAAAAAAGTTGGCTACACGGAGGAAATGAAACCAAAAGAATGAAAATGAAACCCAGAAAAAATGGGGATATTAATTTTAAAATAACGGGACGAGATCTCAAGCTCTTCTCGCGAGCACTATCGTTGAGGAGTTGTTATTAAACACGGACGTCTAACAGTTATGTGGCGGTCACTTGTTTTAAGTGTTGTTTGGCTTTACTTTGGTCATTCATTAGTCCTGAAAGGTTAGATTTCAGTTTAAGTAGTGGTCCTAGCTAGGTTCTTAGATCTTGGATTTTTTATTTCAGGAGTTCCTTTTGTCTTGTCAGAACTCTGAGCATTCTTAGTTAAGAACAGAAGTTTGAAAAGTGTGGTGCCAATACTCTTGGAAAGTTGAAATGATAATTTTTTGCTTGATACTGACATGTTTGAACCATTTGGACAGCTCCTTTAATGACATCTTTGTCAGAAGAGAAATTATGATATCATTGAGATGTTTGATTGTTTGATGTTTGATTACAATTACTATTGGCCATTGGGTCAGGGTAATACCCTGACCCAATGGCCAGTAGTAATTGTATAATGTTGAATATTTTCTGAAATACAATACAGTGGAAACTGCTTAATTTGAATTCACTTTTACTCAAATGCATATTTTTTTCATTACTGTAATACAGGGATTTACATTTAATTTGACTCTTGTTAATATGAAATTAACCAAGTCAAACTTTAACTTGAACTGAAAATTCTGTCTCTAATTTACTTGTGTATTTACCAGTATGTTCTAATGTATAATACACACTGTGAGATGAAATGACATTTCAAATGTAATTTTATCTCAACTGGCCAATGATGGATGCATTAGTTGGCTGGGGAGGTGCCCAGCACAGAAGTAGCAGATATGTTATGTGAGGACAAATGTCCACCAGCAAATGCTGGTTAATTGGCTGCTTTAAACAAAACTGAAACAATTTGGGAAATAAAGAAGAGATTGTAAAATCAGAGGGGAGATATCCACTTTGGAATGTCTTTCTTGACACTGAACATAGCTAAAAACAGTGATAAAATCAAAAATGCTGCAGAATCTGAGGCACTTTTGATACAAGGTATACAAAAGGAAACGTGCTACATAACTATTAACTATATTTACATACAACATTGAATTCTGCTGAGTGATGATGACTGCAGGAATTCACAATCTCTTTTGGGAAGAAGTATTCAGGTAACTTGAAGATGCAATTGTTTTGACCACAATACATTTTTAATTAACCAGGTTCCACTGTACTCGTAGCTGAAAGAGGTCCCTTTGTCCATGATTATCCATCAGTGATTTATGAAAACAAATTTCTGAACCTCAAATTTCATTATCACTTCATCACCTGATGTTGACCTAGTCAGATATAACTATACACATTTTATCAAAATATTTATTACAGCCAAAATATATTTATAATTCTTGTTACTGCTTTCTAGTGGTCCCAAATGATCAATGTGATAGGTGAGGAGTGGTGCTTTTCCTCCACTAAGGAGGTTTAGTGTTCCTTCATGCTTTCTATAGTTAGGATTTATCAATATTCAGGTCACAACAATTAGCTGTACTGTACAATCAACCTTTTGCTTGATCATTGGAATATAAAATTGAGTTGCTGTTGAGGATTTCTAAAATTTGTTTACTACTATAATGCCCCTTTTCATGAGTTTTCTGAATAGTTTCTCTTTGCATTTTTCTGGGATGACAATAAGATTGATCACATCCTTATCCATATCATCCTGGAGAAAATAGTCATCATAGGTTTAATTTTCCAAGATCTTTCTAATTTTTGTATTTAATCATCATGATGCTGTGCATTTGTACTCAGAATATTGTCTTGAATGATAACTATTATAGATCAATGGCTCAATATGACATTTTTGTATCTGAATGATGTTTGATATCAAAATCTTGGAGAAACAGTGCTCATTTTGCTATTATTGTACAAATATGTTTATTCATCAACATCTTGAAGGCATTAGTCCAGTGGTTCCCAACCTTTTCTAGAATGCGGAACACTTTTGTGAGCAATTTTCTTTAGCGGAACACTTACTTAAGTTAATATGAAATACATAAGCTTGTCATCAGTTATTTTATTAGAATTGAGCAGTTATAATTCAAAATCTCTACTCATATTATTAATGCCAATTCTAAGACAGGAAAAAATATACCTAAATAACTTTAATGGGAAACTTGTGCCTGATGTTTTTTTACATATTTCATTCAGTTATTATCATTGCCTTTATCTTATTCGAAACAGTAGTACACTCCATAAGTACGAGTTGTACATATATACTTAAGTTTATGAAAATTTTATGATTTTAATTTTTTGATATTCGGCGGCTCGAATACGATTGTACTGTACACTTTCCGATTTGCGACTAAATCTGCGGAATACTTGGGAGATGCTTACGGAACACCGGTTGGGAACCACTGCATTAGTCTGTCAATTTTGAAATGCATCACCAGAATATATGTTTGAAATTTATTTAAAGCTGCAACAACAGCCAGTACCTCATACTTGTAGCTAGAATATTTTCATTTGGCATCCAGTCTTTTTGCTCATACAGTGTATATGGGTGGAAAGAATTACTGATCATTGAATATTGCATTAGCACAACACTGTAGCTGTCCACACTAGTGTCATTGTAAATTTCAGTTTTATTGTGTTGACTTTAGCTCTATAAAACCAACTGCTTACAAAGTATCTGCTTAAGTTGATTTTGCACTTTCAAAATATAAACTCTGTCCTTCATGAATTTGCTTAGGTTTGGCTATTATAGTATAGTTGCGTATAAATTTGCAAAAGTATTAAGTCAATTCCAGAAATCTCTGCACCTCTTTATATATAATATATAAACATCTTAAACATGACATTATTAATTAGAGCCAAATGATTGCTGTAATGTATCGGGATATTTTGCTGCTACCAGAAAAAATAGCCCGATACATTATGGTAATTGTTTGACTCTATATATCTTGGCTTCAGTAGTTGATTACTGCTTTAGTGTTTTCATTGGAGGGATATAAATTTCTGTTTTCTATAACATGTCCCAAGAATTTGAAACTTTACATGAGATAAATTTTAGAAAATGCTGTCCTATCTGTATTCTCTATTGGTTTCAAACAGCAGCTTCAGCCTCTGAGTCTATTTCTCATTTTTAGCTGGGATGATATCATCCATGTAGGGCAAAAAAATGCCTTTTATCATAAAGTTTTCTAAAACTCCATTTATGTATTGCTGAAGCACTGAAGGAGACTTAGACAATCTGAAACAGCATTTAAAGAAGTTGATGTGTGATGATTTAAGTGTAATGTCTGTTTTCCTTTTAAACATTTAAATAAGAGAAATTATTTCTCAGATCAGTAGTGCTAAATATGAGAGTGAGAGCACTCTGGAGTCTATTCAAGATATCTTTGATCATAAGGAGAGGATATTGGTTGTTTAGTTTCTGTATTCTAAACACACTTTTGGGCTATCATTTTTTTATAACTATCACCACCTGATTTAAATACTTGGAAAAGCATGGCTTGATGATTCTCTTGGCCATTCCTTGATCTGTTTTTATCCACAGTATTCTATTCTGCAAATGGCAGACATCAGGGTCCAAATTTGCCCTCTTGTATAGCTACTTAGTCCCGTTAAAAATTATATGGGTAACAATTCATTCTGTTTTCTGGTATCAATCTAATTATAGTTTTGGTTTCTTGTAGAATTTCGTCTGATGGCAATTTTATGAAAATTAATTTGAAGACACAATCTGTCCAAAACTGGAAACCATGATTTATTTACTTCTATTGTTCCAGAATACATACATTTGACAACCTGACCTTCCTTTTTAGGCTGCTTGGCTGTCAAATTTAAAAAACAGAAAAAATAGAAAATTAAAATTACAAATATGAAATTGGAACTGGGGGAACTTACAGACATCTTTGTTTTCTTTTCCATTTTTACCACTCGGGTATTTGAGCTTTATATCTACTGAAAAAAATGCGCAGGTAAAGGAAGTCTGTGTTTTTTAAAGGATGTTTTAAATTTGACAGCCAAGCAGCCTAAAAAGGAAGGTCAGGTCATCAAATGTTTGTATTCTGGAATGCTAGAAGTAAATAAATGGTGGTTTCCAGTTTTAGACAGACTGTTTCTTCAAATTAAGTTTTGATTTCTGTTAAAATTAAAACTGGTATATAAGAATAAAATTTGTTTTCATACATTTAACCTGTTGTGGAATGTAACTGTTAAAATTTAATATTATATTATAGAATATACAGTACTAGAAAATTCATTAATAATTATTTAAATTTATTATTATAGGAGCTCTTCCTTAGAAACCAAGAAAAAACAACATATCTGCCATATGCCTGGATGTAATAAGGTTTATGGTAAAACTTCTCATTTGCGGGCCCACTTAAGATGGCACACTGGAGAACGTCCTTTCGTATGCAATTGGCTTTTCTGTGGGAAACGCTTCACTCGGTCAGATGAGTTGCAAAGACACAGAAGAACTCATACGGGTAAGATGACATTATGTATAAAAACATAAGATTTAGAATAATGGTGTAATTATTATTTTTTTGATTTAATTGAAAATTAGATATTAACTTACTAATTGCTTTAGATATTTTTGTCTGTAGATTATAGTTTCAAATAATTTAAAAAATGTGTACTAAATTTTTAAGAATTTTGTCATCGTAATTTTCATGCAAATGTTTTTTTAAAATACAAATGATTGTTTTGAAATGGGTGTCAGAACATTATTACAGTAGTTATGTTAAACATAAATTTGTATACATACAATGAGTAGAACATAATAAATAAACTAAACTCTAAAGGTCAATATTAATAGATTGCGACATTTATATATTATTTTTTATTGTTTAAGTGCTGTACACTTTATAAGGTTTAAATAATATGCTTCTGTAATTTCAATATTATCTTCAATTATAGTAAATATTTTTTCTGTTTTATTGATGATAAACTTTTGCAAAGAATTTAGAAAGCAAACAATACACTGATTTATTAGTGTAGTCAAGAAATGCTATCTTGTATGCTATATGAAGCAAAGGCCAAGTTCTTTTGTGATATTAGTTCTTTCTACTTTCTACCATTGCTATTAATCTGATGTAATACAAAAGCTAATAGCATGTTCAAATGGTTATCCTTTTATACCTTCCAAAGATATAATAACATGCAATATTGCACTATTGATTGAATTTTGTGAATGATATGCAATGCAGTCAATACATGTTCTATTACAGTGTTAACTTGAACAGTCTTCAAGCATTAAGATTTTTTAAGCAAATTTCAAAATTAAGGTTTTTTCTTATTTCTGAGACTTAAATCAATGTGAAATTTGCAACTGCTTTTTTGAATGTCATTAAAATTAGAAATAAATTTTGTGGCACCTAAATATTAAAATCTGCTTTAAATATTCATTGGATAGTGATGTTCAATATTTTGATTTTATTTATAATTTATTTTTGAAAAGGTTTGTTTGCAAAGGTATGTAGAAGCAAAACAAAATATCTCCTCACAAACTTCTTAACACTACAAATCTACCAGAAGAGAATTTTAAAAAACTTAGCAAGCCCCCTTCATTAAATAGGTTTTTATAAAAGTTATTTGCAATAAGGTAACTAGTTAACTTTTGAAAAGTCTATATGCTTTGAACTAGTTCAAATGTTGATAAAACTTGTTAATGAAAATAGTTACATAGTCATAAAATATGCTTTGAGATCATAGGTTAAAAACTCCTGCTCTCCATAGCAAAGGCTGATAATGCCATCCTAGTCTTCTTAATATGTCATATTTATGTTCTTTTAGCCTTATTTCAAGCAGTTGGAGTGGAACCACCAGGGATTTTAACCCATGCAAAAAAATGTGCCTATAACAAATAAGCACCTAGGCATTTATTTAAGGAAATATGGTCTTTATTAGCCAATGATGACTTTTTTAAATACTGTTGTTTAATTTTATAGTTTGATTACACAATGACTCCCTGACTTGTTAGTATTTGTAGTAGTGATGTAACGAATAGTATATTCGGCCTCAGCCGAATACCGAATATTCGGCTAGGAGCGTGGCCGAATACCGAATATTCGGCCAGGAGCGTTGCCGAATAGCCGAATATTCGGCCAAACTATTCGGCTTGATTAACGCACGTACGAAAATTGGCGCGCAAACCGCATTATGGCAAAGATCGCACACCGTGCTCTCTATTGGCCCGCTGTCATTATGATTTTTTCTTCCATTAGGTCTAAATTATTTAAAATTAATTAATTAAATTATAATTATTAAAAAGTTAATATGAGATGGAGCCTAACGTCTACCTCTAGTGCCAAATTGGTTTATAATTAATGTAATAGCCGTAAATAGCCTGCTATGATTCGGCAGTTGTTGGTATTTAGATGTAAGTTATAACTTATAAGTTATTTTATTTGCAATCGATTATTTTAACTCTTTAATTAAACACTAAAATTTTGTTTTTACTACATATTTGTAGACTGAATGGTACCCTAAGGATATACTTTAGTGGTGACATAATATGGTCTAGTTTCTCCCCAGTTGTGGAAAAGTTCAAATATATCGTATAAATATTAAAATATACGCGAATACGAATATAACATAATTAACTAAACAATAACGTTAATGCTCGATACATTCTAACCTACACGCCATCAATGTCATAAGATATCGAACTAGATAAAGGCTATAATATTATTTAATTATGAAATAATTTAATACTAGAGTTAGATGCTATTTCTTATTAACTTTAATAATTATAGTTTAATGTTCAGCATTAATAAAAGTAACAAAAATGATTAATTTACTGTGTTTTTGTTATTTCTTACTCCTGTTTTTAGGTATTCGGTATTCAGTCGAATAGTGATTAAATATTCGGTATTCGGCCGAATAGTGATTTAAATATTCGGTATTTGGCCGAATAGTGAAAAATAGGCTGAATAGGCCGAATACCAGGTAGTAACCGAATATTCGTTACATCACTAATTTGTAGTTATTTTTAAATATTCAACAAGCAGTGATTATTAAGTTTGTTTTAAAACAAATATATTTGTTTTCAGGTGAAAAAAGGTTTCAATGTGCAGAATGTTTAAAAAAGTTTATGAGGAGTGATCATCTATCAAAACATTTGAAAACTCACCAAACAAAGAAGGCAGGAAATTCTGTGGGGGGTGGAACAGAAGAATTTGCTGGTGACAGTTGTGACCTGACCATGACAGTAGATGTTGACCAAGACAACGACCTCTACATAAGTGAAGGTGCTCTGGATGGTAATCAGCAATTGAATACATGATAAATTTCAAATATGAAGATGGGAATACAGAATATATACAGGTATAGTTGTTAATGGTTAGGATTTGACAACATCAAGATCACTCTGATTGTAAAGAAATTGAATATTATCAAAGTTGTTTTCAATGACAGAGTTAATCAACTGTAAATATAATAATGGTCTCAAAGTGGTTCTTTACAGCTGGTGCTAATCTATAAGGGAAGAAAACCTTAATTCAGAGCATATTTGTGATCTATTAAAAATACATATATATTAAATCCAGCTGTATTTATATATTAATTTTTTTTTGTATTTTAAAATATCAAATCATTGCACTAACTTTTTAGTTGTTCAGACAACTTCACCTGTGAGAAATTTTTATACGTCTGACTTGTATTTAAGATTTTTTTTGTCGTCTCAGAATGAGACAAGAGGAGACTTAATTTTCACAAAATTGATTTTAAAAAACAAAATCAGTATATAAGAATTTAATTGGAAAAATTAATTTAATATACAAAGTGTTTATTTTTTCAGATTTTTATGTATAAAGGTATTCATGGAAAGATAACACTTCCCATATACATTGTAAATATTTGAACATTCTCGATATGCAGTGCCTTTGTATAAATAAGAAATTTCATTTGCTACAGTCTGATGTACAATTCCTAGAAAAATATTTGAAAAAATATCCATATACAATATATCATATATATAGTATATACACAAGTATGTGTATATTTATATATATAAAATAAATTTATATATATATATGCCTATAAATAAAAAGAAAGAATACTACTTGTTTATTATATACTTTATTATGCACAAATTATCAAATGGTATTAAAACCATTTTGCCTCATTACTCATCTGTTTTTAAGAAAAATAAATATAATTTTTAATTTTGTTATGATACAGTTAACAAAACTTACCAATGATAATTTTGTAGAATGCACAGAAGTTTTTTGAAATTATTGATCTTCGATTTGTTTCTTGATCCATTTTAAGGTTGTGTGAAGAAGAATAATGGATTTCTATTTGACTCGAAGATCACTGAATTAATGTATTCATGCCAGTATTACATTGTTTATTTAGAAGAGAACAAAAATTTTAAACAAAATTGAATTTGCACTTTCACAACATCTAAATCACTAATGTATTATGATTTTGTTATTAAATTTAAAAGAAATTTTATCGTGATTCAGTACGTCTCATTTTTTTCTTATTCATTCTTAATAAATGAATTTCTCATTTAATTTATGAATTTCAAAGTTTTATTTTAGTAAGATATAGTTTGTGTTATTCAGGTAAAATGGTAAATCTAAGTCCAAATGTTGATGCGATTTTAGAATAGAATAGAAGCAAATAATATAAACTTGTAAAGATAATGGTGGTAGCTCCATTTTAAGATATTGTAATGAGCAAATAAAAAAATATACTGCACAAATTAAGTGTGGTGGTGATGAAAGCTTGAGAATATAATTTTGGAGGACTATTGGACAATGTAATGTGCAGTACAGTACATGCCAAATCATATCTTAAGAAAATTGATCGTATTTAATACGTATCAATCTAGTTCTTGAGTTGGAGCAAATGTACTAATGTTATGATTGCAGTTATATATATTTTTACTATATAGGTTACATTCTTAGACTATAAAAAAAAAAACATTTTCTTTGTAGTGATAGGTTCTATGGACCTGGATGCTTATTTGCATCCATTGATCAGATTAGGAACTGGTGATTTAGATGTAAAATGAATGTTTTTGTATACTGTTTAATTAATTTAGAATATGTTAACTGAACTTTATTATGCTCATGTTAGTATTCTAATTAAATCGAATTTCTCTCGAATACATTTTCAGTTTGACGTGCAAATATTTTTCATTATGACTTCTCTCCTAAAACGTTATTCAAACTTACACAAGCTATTATGTAAAAATTCTTTTAATATATTTTTGAAAATAATTCTAAAGGTACTTTTATAGTTTAATAAATTATATAAATTAAATTAAACATTTTTGATGCTGATTTTATACTGTTAAGGTAAAAACCATAATACAGGAAAAAAGCAGATATTTTTCAGTCCAAATTGTCATTAAAGTTTATATAATACAATAGAGAATATTCTAATTTATTTAAATGAGGATATCTTTTGATTTAGTTTTTTCGAGAGCTTAAATATAATAACAGAATGTTTGAAAATTAGAAAACCCAAGTTTGGATTTGCCCAATTCCCCCCTCTTCATTTACTGATGATTTTCTCTGCAAAGCTCTTCCTGCGATTTCTCCGACGTTGTCTCTACTGTGTCTTTCTCGCAGATTCGAAGTTTGTTTACTTCGCACTTCCTCTCTTGGCCCTCTTACACGGACCTAACTCTTTCGGGACCTCCACCTCCTGAAAAGTAGACGCCATCAACTGGATCAAGAGTCTTTACTTTTAACTACATTTATTTACATCAAATATTTACAGGAAACTATTTATTATGCATCACACTACACGACTAATCACACTGGAGGGTTCTTTTAAATCTTGTCTCGTCGGATTTTTTTAACGATTCTTTAAGATGGATGTCCTGACCAAATTAAAAGGTCAAGTCCCACCCTTGACGAATTGTGACGAGCAGATGCTAAGGATAAAGGTGCCGACGGACACCTTTCACTTTTACATGTAAATAGTTTTTTGTAATGTAAATGGAGTTGTTTACATTCTCTCTAACAATGAAGTCACGGCCGTTCTTTGTCTACGTTCGATCGTTTGAGACATTAGTAGTAATTAATAGCGTCCGACCCCGACAATAAAAATTATTATAATGTTAAACTACAGAATCAAAGTTCGTAATATTCTACAGTTTCGGAAATGAAATCCAAAAATATCAATTTTATATGAAATGTATTTAAGTAATTCAAAATAAAATATTTAGTTAAACATAAAATTAAAATCAGCTTAGCTGAAAGCATTTTGTTTTTAGAAGTGTTTACATTACTGTATTTTTTAAATTTCATACTTTCTCCCTTAGATAATAGAATTCTGAATATTCTGGATTCTGATTTTTTTCTATTGAATATATAATAGTGTTAGTATACACCTGTGTTTCGTTGAGATGGCTCTGCTGTTATGTGGTTTGTCATCTAAACCAACGTTATTCAACCTTTTCACATTGCGGACCGGCAAAAATAGGAATAATAATTCGCGGACCAGCAGAAGACTAAAGATAAATTGTCTTTGACTTAAACTGCTTAGACGCGGGTGACGCGCTCGACTGTCATAACTTTATTTAAACAATTGCAATAATAAAAAAATGAAAACTTAAGATTTTAAACATGTAATTAATATAATTTTGTTATAAAATTTCCTGCCAGTCTACAAAATTTTTCGTGGACTAGCACCGGTTGAAGAACTTGTGTTCGCGAAATTCTTCGAGGACCGAAGGTTGAAGTGAAGAACACTGATATAAACGATTCATATTGTATACAAAGTTCGTGTTATTGAATGTTCAAAGTGACAAGGCCGCTTGGTTGCTGCTCCGGAGGATCCGAGATTAAATCGGCTTTTTTTTTTTAACTCTAAGAGGGCCATTATAGGTTCGTCTAGATCCACATATGGCTGCCGGTAGTGAACGACGGAGCGAAGGTACTGTACATATCCGTCCGTCCATTCTTGTGGTTTTTCGTCCCGTCTGGGTTGTTCCCGGGTCCTCAGCGTAGTGGAATCTGTAAACAAATAGTCCGACTCTGATATTTCCCTTTTTTTTAAATGTCATACTTGTTAGTGGTGTATTTCTTATGAAAGGAATCATAAGAAATATACCACTAAGTATCTGAGTATTTTTATCTAAAATGTCTCTAAAAAAAATTGTTCTAAAATTTATGGCGAGAATCAAAAAATAGAACTTTCGAGTACATAAAGATCTACATCTTAATCGGCCAAAATAATTCCTCTTTTCTTAGTTAATTATCAAGAATTGATTTAAAACCATTGTAAAGAAAAAAATATGTATACAATTAAACGTAAAAGATAACTTGATGAATGACAATAAATTGGTCTAAAATATTTTCTCCAACTCCGGCTACTACGGGAAAAGTCAATTTCCTACCAACGGCTGACTAACTCAAGTATATAATAGAATTTAATATTTTTTTTTTCTAAAATTCATATTTTAAATCATCTTAAACCTATACGTGTATTGTTCAATCGCGCCCGAGAACCCAAACCAGTGAATTTAAATAATCTGGAACAGTCCTATTAATTACATTTTGCAGTTTTCTCTTTCTCTTTTAGTTTGTTCAGGTAGATTCTGATTTTGGTTTTATTTTTTCATCTCTTTTCTATTGACTGTTTTAAGATTAAATTATGTTATAGAAGCAACAATAAATAGTTATAAATGACTGGGAACCAATAGAAAAGCAATAAAAAAATTAGTCCAAAAAACAATTGATATCCAAAGAAAACATCCGAGATGTAAAAACATCGTACCAAGTAAAAATTATGGTATACGAAATGGAATTTTTTCTTGGGAGTTTCTTTTTGGTAAAGTTAAGCTTGTCGCTTCGAAGCGATACCGTAAGCTTTTTATTATTACCTATGCACTTCGCGTTTTGCTTTAGTAACGTGGTGAAGCATTCGAGAACCAATTTTAAAGACATTCTTCGTTTTTCTTATGTGTTGAAGGTCGGCCAGACGGCTAGGTGGTAGCGTCCAGACTAGAACCCTCTATAAACAGAGTACGGTCAACTGGGGGGTCAAAATATGATTGGCTACTGCCGATCACGTGGTTTGTGGACGCCATTATGAGGCCAGCTTCCGATCTGCTTATGACGAGTGTCAATCAGCTATTTATTACGATAAATAACAGGATTGGAAACTTTATATATCAGGTAGTTTCAATCTAAAATAGATTCTAAACATCAAGTTAGTTCTTACTTTGCTATACTGACGTTAGAAATCATTGTTTTAGCCTTTAGATCTATCGATACATCTACGTGGTACGATCCAAAAGTTCGAGGAATGCAGTAATCTATGACAACAAAAGCATGTATTTGAAGTTACAGCGTATGAAATGGATTCTACCAAACCACCTCTACGTGTTCAGGTTAATTTCACCCATGTCATGTGATTAAACCACGAGCGCTGCTGTTTTTTTCCGGAGATAGTTACCTTTGTCCTGCGACGTAATCAAAGTGGAGTTTCAAGAACAACCTCCAACATTAAATTTTGCCAGCGTTTAGGTAAAACACCTACGGAGATTTTAAAATTGCTAAGAAAGGTGTACGGTGATTCTACGGTGAAAGGTCACGGTGAAGTCGAAATGTTGGAGGTTGTTCTTGAAACTCCACTTTGATTACGTCGCAGGACAAAGGTAACTATCTCCGGAAAAAAAACAGCAGCGCTCACGGTTTAATCACATGACATGGGTGAAATTAACCTGAACACATAGAGGTGGTTTGGTAGAATCCATTTCATACGCTGTAACTTCAAATACATGCTTTTGTTGTCATAGATTACTGCATTCCCCGAACTTTTGGATCGTACCACGTATATCGCTCTTAAAGCTACCACATAAAAATAGATCATGCCGGGTTGATCAGCCATTAATTGCTCAAAATAGAGCTCCTAAATTCAAACTGCATCGATTTCCAAGTGATAAAGCTAAGAAACAAAGCATTGGAGATTAAAGTAAACAGGCTGGATGAAAATAAAAAATTACGGATTCCTGGAAAACATGCATTACTTTGTCAGAATTTTTATGAGAAAGAATCAGAATTTTATGAGGTAAGAATCAGAATTTTTATGAGAAAGAACTTCTGCTTTGCCTACCTATTTAATTGTACAGTACATTGCACATTAATAAACTAAAGCTAAAGAGTATTAAGTCTGTTAATACATTTTAACCTTTATAAGTATATTGGTTTAGTGATGTGAATATTTACAATTAACTCCCATAGGTTCATTTTGAGAAAGATCAGTGTGAGAATCACAGGAAGGATGGAAGAAGATTGCTGAAGCTTGATGCCGTCCTACACTTTTTTCTCATAGACCTGCACCTAAGAGAAGATGCTCTGAATCAAAAACAGGGCGTAGAAACAATTGTGAGTGTATAAATCCGACCTTGGACCACAATTAGGCTACAAATTTATCTCCTATGACATCTATGCAGCCCAGTACAGACATATTTATAATATAAATTTAAAATATTCTTATTAAATATTCTATTTTTTTTTATTGCATACTTTGATTCTTTTTGAAGAAAATGCTGAAGAATGTAAAAGCACGAATGAAGATGAAGACAATGAGACATCTGGTCCAGTATTTCAAGACTCTGGTAATCTTGTTAGCCAGCCACTGTCACCAAAATCAAAACAAATTAATGAATTGTAACCTCAATTGCATAATGCATTACATAGAGTTAAAAGAGTGCAGAAAAGAATAAGGATCTCTATGAAGAGATAAGAAAATTAAAGTCTAGAGTCAACACAGAGTACAAACATAAAATTAATTTTCAATCCTGATCAAATAACAGCCCTTGGAAATGTGTCAACACGGAAAATAAAATGGCAAAGTAATACAATAAGAAAGGCTCTGCAGTTAAAATTTGCTTGTGGAAGATCAGGCTATGAAATGTTAATTGAACAAGGCTCGCCTCTTCCCTCTTTACAGACATTGTAAAGACGACTACAGAACACCCCCTGTAACAGGGAAATTACCCTTTTTATTAATAAATTATTGATATTTAGTAATTATCTGCATTCCTTGCAAAAAATGCAGAGAATCACTATTTGTTACTATGTTACACTATGTTACTTGAGTTTTTCTTATTGAAAAATAAACTTTATTGATTTTTTTTTTTATAATTTTTGTCTTTAGTTATATTTTTAAATTTAAATACATATTTTTCAGATTATTTATATTGCAATAGTGCTGTGAATAAATGTGATCCACTAAATATTTTTTAATATTTTCACTTTTTTGCTTCTAGCCCTGTTATTGTTATATATTTTGTCCATCACTTATAAACTACAATTATTCCAAACATAATTAAAAATTATTTCTAAAAATGTTTAACTTAATATAACTTCTTTCTGAATCTAATTTCTGTTTTTAACTAACATTGCTCATTTAAATGCTAAGCAGTACTGTGACACTGCAACTTTGGCCTCAAAATGGCGTCCATACGTTAGAGTGGCCATACTCTGTTTATATAGGGCTCTAGTCCAGACTGTCACCGCGAAGGATCCTGGATAGAATCCCCGTAGAGACTCATGCAAAAAGATTTCCACATAGAATCCACCAGTGTGTCGTTTTCCATCCTACACCTATGCTGTCTCAGTGGCTAACCTTGATCCCCGAACACTGTAAACGGTTCTTGGGCAGATAGGCTGGCTGGTAAAATTTTTCGGGTATTCTTCACGTCGATAACGTCCGAATAGAAGCCTTAAAAGTCCTCCCGATTGAAAATTACTTATATTTTCAGCCAGTATTCAGTTCCGTGTCAGTAAAAGGATAACATAAAGTTTCGCTTATTTCGAATATTCAATATATTATTATTTGGATCGTGTATACTCAAATTATTAATTAATTAATCAAATAAACTTATTAGCATTTAATATTTTAAAATCGATTGAAATACAGTGATATATATATCAAAAGACAGGAAAAAATTGGGCTTACAAAAAAAAGGTTTGTGTTAAGTGGTAAGTTATATTATTATTGCGTTATCCACAGAAAGAATCTTTGTACCAATGTTAGATTTGTTTAATTTACCCGAAATATGCAAGACGACGCTTCTAAAACGCACCCTAAATATAACAGGATACTTCGTCCGTTGGACGCAAGGGCGTCGCCAGCCAATGGGCCAGGGGGGGTAAGATGATATAAATTGATAGAGGATATGAATTGTATGTAGGTAAAATAAAAACGATTCATAAATTTTAAGAAGCTTAAGAAGATTATTTTAATTAAAACATAATCTTCTTGGGTTTTTCGCGCGGGAATTATAAATCGGGCAATAAATGACTTAGCATTTAAATTATTTTTTTCGCATGTCTAGGGAGGGGCAACTGCCCCTCTGCCCCCCATCTTGCGACGCCCTTGGTTGGACGCCATTTTCTGGTCAACTCAATATACTTAAAGTTTGTAAAATGAAATCTTTCCTTTATAAAGTATTATTCTTTTGAAAATAGTCTGAAATAAATCAATTTTAACGTCAAAAAGAAATTACAATTTCATCACTAAAAATTAAATTATTACAAAACGCGATATTAATATTAAGTGAAACAAGACTTGACTTCTGGCTTAAATTAAGAAGTGTGTGTACTTTTGGCAACAGAAATACTTCTTCCGTTTTCCATAGTTATTACCTCCTTATTACCTCTAAGAAGATTTTAACTTCAACAATGTGGTTCACGACGTGACAAAGGTCAAAATGTTTTTCATTGTAAATATTTTTACAAGTTGAAATAAAAATTTTCACAAACTATAACTATAATAAAAACATCAGAACACTACTTATATTCTGCAAAAGAAAAAGCATTGTCCGAAAAAATCAACAACGTACTGAGTATGATACGGATCAGACTGATCTGAGTACACTATACGAGTAAATAAACAATTATATAGTTGGGAGTAAAGCCCTTCAAGACCTGGCTCGAACTTAGAAATATTGTTATATTGAGGGTTAAGTACTACACTTATCACTTTAAACTCTGATCTTACCTTCTTTATAATAATTAAATAAAATAGAGAAAATAGCTAAATTCGAGATGAAACAATATAAATTTATATCACTTATCTAATTGAATCTAGAGGCAAACAAAACAATCTAGATTTAGATGAGAAAAATAGATTCTGAGGTAACAATCCTGCCCAATATGTGTTTTTTTTTTTAACTTTTCGCCCCGTGGCACTAAGAGGGTCTCTTTTAGCAAGCCCATTATGGGTTCGGCCAGGTCCACAATGGGGCGGCCGGATCCCGTCCCTTGTGGACCCGGCCGAACCCATAATGGGCTTGCTAAAACAGACCCTCTTAGTGCCCACAGGGCGGAACGAGTTACACAAAAAGATAGGCTGCCATCTTGACCGCTCGACCATCGGCCGTCAACGTTATTTTCCTATTCGAATGCCACCATCCGCTGGGTCTGATAGGCAGAAACTGCTGTGGAAGAGGGTTAAAGTTAATTCGACCAAAAGTAGTAGTTGTCTTCCTGGGAGAGAGGATAGTCAATGACTATTCATTAATACTGGTCTACTATTAATATTTGAAAATGTCGCATGGGTTCTGACGGTGCCGCATGTAATCTAAGTTGCTAACCTTAACGTCCGAAAGACTTCATATAAGATTTGTTTAAATAAAAACAATTTTGTAAAAATGTAAGAATAATTGCTTTTATTGATCTCGTAAAAAATGTTTTTGCTGAGTTTTACTTTTTCCACCTGGTTTTACCAGGTGGAAAAAGTAAATGAAACGTTTGAAAGTTGTGGCATAAGCATACTGGAAGCAGATTTGACAGTAAGACTCAACATGTGAATAAAGTGCACGTTACACAGACTACAACTACAGGAAGTTTTGAACGAAGCAATGTCGCCACGATAATAAATAGGAAATATAAACATCGGCACAGAAAAAGACTTCCAGCTCTACTTTGTGCCTTAAATCATCGCACTCACTGTATACATTAATTTGGCTGAACGTTAGAACATCTTAAGCAGTATCAGTGAAAAAAGTTTGGTGCAATGGGTTTATGAGTTACTAAGGGGAGGGGACGGGATGTCCAGATTTCCTGTAGTTAAGTATATCCTCGTAAATATCACATTTATAGAAAAATTAGAATTGGTTCGATTTATTTTGTTACGGCTACGCGACACGTGAACGATCTTCTAATGATAATGCATCCCGGAAAGACTTATGTAAAGTTGGCCCCAATTGGCCCCAACACGAAGAAAACGAGAAAACTCCACGTAGACAGTACGTTGGCCATGCGTGAACCCACGACCGACTACCGGTGTCCGGTGGTTTTATCCACTAGGGTACTTATTGCGATGCAATTTGAAAAAAAAAAAAAAAATTTAGACCGATTTTTACCGCAAGTCACGTTATTTCAATTGAAAAATTTTAGATACATAACCGGCCCGCCTATTGCTAACAGGAAAAGTATGATGTGCAGGGGCAAAACATTACTACGTACAAGTGCTATGTGGTACCTGTCATAGTAATGGCGCGTCTACTTCGCGTAATATCATTGTCACAGTAATTAAGTGAATATAATATATATTTTTTAAAAATTATACCCTGTTTTGTAAGAATTATATTTAGTTTACCCTGTATTATTTTATTAAATATTTTGTCAATAGATATGGCGCTACATGTAAAGCCAGCAAATCGAATGTAGACAGAAATTAATTGATATACAGAAATCTAATCAATAATTTCAGATGGGATATACGACAATATCTAAGTTAGAAGTATATGAACGTAACTGCCGAGTTTCGTAACAATTGGTCAAAAATTCCAGGTATGCATAGTGAACAAACAAACAACCTCATTTATATATATATATATAAATTAATAGTTTTAAATGTTATTATAGTTTTAAATTTTTAATAACGAAATAAATAATAATATCGAAGAATTTTAAACTTTATAGTTAAAAAACTGTATATACTAGGTAGTCTATAAAAATTTAATTTAAAATACTGTAATATAGTATCTTCCTGTCTTTAAAAATTACTTCATACCGCAATTGAAAGATTGAAAATTTTCCATTAAATAAATTGAAAAATAATAGTTCTATCTAGAATTTAACCACTTGTAAAAAAAACAAAAATAAATTTGAACCCTTGTAGTTGTACAGAACATGATTGAAGGCTCTGTTACCATAATTTTATAGCATCATTGCATCCCAGAACTAATGGGTATGAGGGATTCAATGGGGTCCTGGCATTTCTTTCTTTCATACAATGGTTAATATGGAATGTGCAGTTCATACAGGCTATTTACTCCGAGAGACGAGAATACGGATGCATGCGTCCGATTAGCCGGCCATTAGATGGAATGGCCACACGCGTGCGGGGTAGTAATGCCTTCCGGGAGGTCTTTTAAGGAAAACTGGCCCCTATCAGGCGTTACAGACGTGGAGAAAATCCGGAAAACTCCACGTGCCCAACCGGTCTGAGCGAGGCGGCAAAACCCGTGCGAACCCATAACCGAACTCCCAGTGTTCAGGGCCGAAGATCACTTGGCCACTGGTGGGCCTTCCCGGCATTTAATAATAATAATAACAATTTCTTTTTAAGAATATTTATCTGTTTATATTATTATTGTTTTCCTTCTAAACAAAGTTTGCTGATTTAAAAAACAGTTCACTTTCTATATTTTTCCTTACAAACATTTACATTCAAGAGCATTAAAGGCTTCCCATACTGTACTATACAGAGGCCAATCTTGTATAGAAATGAATTAATACACTTAATAACGTTAATACAAAAGTTATTATTTAATTATATTCGATAAAACTATATCTTAAATTGTTGCCTATGAATACAAAATATTTTAATCATTAGATACCTGTATTTTAAATTGTTATCGATAATAACTATTCATTTTCAAAAAAGAGAGTTGAATGGTTATCTACAGTTATATATTCAATGGTATTGTATTTGAAATTGCGCATACATCTTCATCTCTACGTAATAATTACTATATGAATGTATTTTTCTGTGTGACCATTTTTCGGTGTGAGTAATTTTTCGTTTGCGCATATTTAACAATGGAAATTTCTCTATGCGCAATTTTCGTGTGGGCTTTATTCTTGTGCGTTTTTGCATAGAATCAGTAATGCATTGCATTAATGATGTTTCTGTGAGAGAAAGCTCATAATATGACGTCAAGTAGGGTTACCCCATGCAAAAATGGCAGATTTTGTCTATTGGTAACAGCGTAGCGTTAAATTTAGAATTCAGAAAATAACTATCCGATCAATTATATCGGCGATTAAGCGACATTTTCACTTCCGATATTACATTTTTATCATCGCTTTTCGCTTCGCATTTCCGTTTCCGATTCCGATCTTCATTAGCAGCCTGCTGTGTTTTTCGGTCATTTTGTCAACGTCGTCTAGCCTTTGTTATGTGTTTACTGTTTATGATAATTATGTGTTTTTGTTGATTGCTTCGATGGTTGGAATGTATATTGTAATAAATGAACGTTTTATTTATTACAATATAAAATAACAATTGTTTAAGGAATTAGAAAAAAATCAATCATTGTGTAGCAAAGTTTAAAGAACGTGCGTACATATTGCGATTGGTTGGAGGTGTCTTCATTTCGGAATTTCACCGTAGCTTAGGCAACGATAACACGAAGTGGCGAGCAGAGCTGTCGAGAAGGGCGCTGAGAATTTTCTCCGGGCCGAAAGAAAACTAAGGGAGTCATAGTAGTTTCTATTCCTACCAAATTAATGTTGATTTTTTTAACAAAAACTAAAATCTTTAAAACTGCTTTTTATTAACAAAGAAACATTTCATTTAATTTGTTCAAAAATAAATAAATAAACAAATCAAATAAAGGCACTAAGAGACAGAAGTTCACTCTACCCACGGGTTCTATACGAGCTCTCGACGGCCCTGGTTGCGAGAATCGAATGTGTTTATGTACAGTACAAATTATAGTTTGAGCAATAAAATCCAAAATATAAATACAGTACAAGGAAGGTAAAATTATATTTAAAAAAATCTCATAAATAAAATCTGCTTATAGCTAGATCGACTGCTAAGTTTCATTATATTTTAAAATAATTTCGTATGGCAATTGAAATGTTTTTAAAAGTTAATTTATGATTTGTTTCCACCAAAGCCGCCCAACACGACCTTCTAGTTTATCAGAAATAGCTTTAGGGCAATTTTGATATGTCGTATTCATATAATAATTGATTTGGTCTAATTAAAAAGCCGCTCGTATTTTACACAAACAGGACTACACAACGAATCTTGCATTAATCGAATTATTATATTTCATTATTATTTATTTTGCAAAAACGAATAATAATAGCCTGGTCATTCTCGACCTGTTGCTTTATCCTCGACCATAAGGAAAACTTTTCGGGTATCAATGTGAATACGTTATTGGCAAATATAGTCGTTAATGTAGGTCAGTAATGATGTAGAAATTTTTGTCTGTCTCATTGTGATTAATACAAGACACAGAAAAAGTTTTACCTGGTTTTCCTCACTCCGGTGAGATCTAAAACGCATTTCTTAACATCCGAAATAATAATTTTGAAGATAATTCTTAGGGGGGGGGAAATATTATTTCGTTATCGGAATAGAGAAGCAGGGATAGTTTTTTTTTTGTTTTTTAATCAAGACAAATTTACGACTCCTAATAATAGCCATAATAAAAGTTTATCATACTTCCGGCAATGCAAAATTATGAAAAACTTGTAAATAAAATTAAAATAACGTTTATATTTAGCAATTAAACGAATTTATAAAACAAAGGTTCGAGAGAGGAAGTTCTTTTATACAAAAGTGACATTTTTTTTCTATATCTACTACTGCTAAGCTCGCGTGTATAGAATTAACTTAGTGGAAATAAATGAATTTCTTTGTAAAATAAATGAAATCCGATCAATATTTTATAATAATTTATTAAAAGTATATGTAAGTAATCGTCAAAACACATTATGTTAATAATGACGCGAGATTTTTGTAACGATAAATAGAAGAACTTTTGTGAAAATATTATCGATCTGGTCGTAGGTCAACAATAGATAATGTTCTCTCCCACCGGATATGACGGGGAGGGGTCTTCTCAGATCACGTGACGAGAACGGAAATCTCCCACCTGCCAGTGCAGCCAGCTGGAACCACAACACGAATGGGTGTGCTATCCACAACTCTCATTTAGCTGCAGTCTGTAGTGAGTAGAGCTCACTATCAACTTGCCCTCCTAAGGATTCTTATCTAAACTATCGCTTTCTATTTATTTATTGAATAGAAAACGATCTGTTGGATCGATTAGAAGTGCTGTAATATATGTAAAGTGAAAAGAATTCGTATACAACAAAACTCAAGGAGTCTATTACAGGTAAAATGTTTATTTATTTTCACACTTTCTAGTGTTAGAATACGTCCTGTTTCTCAGTATTTTTGATTATGAGAAAACTTGTTTATGCATACTGAATAATAATAATTTCTAATAATTTATTATAAAAATAAGATATTATATTTTTATTTTTAACATTCGAAATAACAGATTTTGAAAGCAATATATCAATCTGTTAAATGGCTGCAGTGTAGCAAAATGCTATATTAAAACTTAAGACGATATTGAAACAATATTATCAACTGTTTACGTTGAACTTTGTTTCTTTCAAAATCTCTCTATTCGTTAAATTTGTTTTTAGGATATAAATTTAACTTTATATTTTTTAAACACGAGAATAATTTTTAAATGAAGCGCACGTTGTGTTTTTTTTTTTTTAAATTCTCTTTTCTCGCGATGCGAAACAAATGGCAATCACGTGACACCCACTAGTCACTGGACTGGGGAAACGACCCGATTCGTTATAAAAAGTTCCGAAATAGTTCAAAAAATAATAAATAAAAAGGAAAAAACAATAGGATTTTATTCATTTCTCATACTTGTTAATTAAATTGGGTCAAAGGACAGAAAAAGTTTGATGAGAAATTAAAAGAGGAAGTTCTTTTGAAAGAAAAGGACATTACGTCACCGGAATCATCCGAAATTTTATGGTTTCCTTTCTCGAGTCTCGTCGCACGTCACTGAATAAGAATGATAATCACATAGATGAATACTAATTTTTTTTTTTATTATTATAAACAGAATATCAGCGAAGCATTGAAGTTAGCAAATGCAAAAAATTGTTATTTTTGCGGACATATGTTTTTTAACAAGATTTCTTGGCGGAAATCACCTTGATTTTACGTCGTCCTTGAGAATATTGAACACTGGTTTGTGAATAAACATGTCTTTGTGAAATTTTCTAAAACAGTTTCCGCACTTTTATAAAATCGTGCGACCCGCGACACATACAATATTCGATTACGCAAGTTTTGCGAAAGTTCTGTTACGTATATTTTTAATAACTGACCCATTATAACTGTTTGCCAATAATAATACAAAAAAAAAAAAAAAACAAAGAGCGAACTCGTATCCAGATAACGCTAATACAAGGACATTAATTTCGGAAAGTCCGAAGGTTGTAAACAATTACAATTTTCATTTTAAAAGCAAAATAAAAGGAGTAATTTTCTGCATCAATAAAATTAGATTATAAAATCATTAAACGTGCCGTCTAAGTGTAGAACACCTGTTTGAGATGAACGAAGCGTGTTTGTTTTAACTACAGGTGTGATTGAAAATTGAAATTTTGATCGAAGTTCTTTTTGGTACTTCATTCGGAAAAGTTTGAGAGAGTAATAGAGAGTTGTATCATTTTTAACACACCTTCTCAAATATAGGCGCAAAGAAAACTCGTGAAGAATCCATATCTTCCGTTTTTAAAGAATTGGAAGGTTTGTATGCTATTAGACTGTGAACGTTGAGCTTGGTTAAACACTAATGCTCTTCATAATCTAGAATAGGTGGAGAAAAGACTCATTTGTTCCATTACTTCTGAGAAAAGAGAAATAATGATTTTCAAATAATGATTATAGGTTTTAAACTTATCCTAATTGAAAAATAATAAAATGATAGTCGATTTTGTTAAATTAAAACAATGAGACGGATCATAAGATGGACAGTTTGACTTCTCTTCCTAGTTGCTCCTTTGTTTTTTGAACTGTGAAACGAATGACTCGCTGCAAATAAACTAACCCGCTTTAATTTTTTTTACACCCAAAAGTCAAGCGATACAAGTTTTTGTAATTAAATCGAATGGCGTAATTTATTTTCTAATCTGATTTTTCAATCTGTTCGTGAATTTTAATTATTAATTTTCCAGACACCGTTCGATAATTCTTTTTATGGTTCGTACTTTTTCTTGCTGGTAAACTTTATAATAATCGTCTCGACCCCGTTAATGCCATCGACTTACTGTAATGGAGCGGGAAATCTGTAGATCTTCAAAAAGAGAGGAAGTAAACGAGGCTCCAGACTGACAGCAAACGGATGGAGAGGACATTTAACGAGATAAGAATCGATTTGGGATCTGTTCTCGATACAGTTACCGATAAGATGGCTACGTTACAATAAGCGGTGTGTCATCGACCCGCCACCGATTCAAGCCGCTAACAAGATGGGTGTGGAGGGAAAAAAAGAAAAAAAAAAGGCAGAACATTTGAAAAAAATTCATATAAAGTGGAACAAAATTGGGAACTGTTATTACGTACGAGTCGCGTTGTATGGACGTTTGCCAATTAATCCAGCTTCTAAATGGATTCAGCGGTGCGTATCTCCGGTTCGGTCCGTTCGGGGCGTTGGACGAGTCCCCAAATCTGTACTGGGGTCATTCATCGTTGACAGTTGCTTCGCGAATGACCGATGAAGTTTTGCTTTGGCTTTCACAGTTACGGGCTCGACGGAAGAAATTAAGTCTATTCTTGTTCTTTGTATTTTATTCTATAGAATATAATGGTGTACCGATATCATTGATGAAGATACATTGAAACTGTAATACTCATTAATAAAAATAGTAATATCTTTTATGTCTATAATTAATTTATTATGTTTATATTAACTAAGATTCAACTCTAAACATTGATTTTTTCCATTGGGTTTATCATATATTTTGAGAGCGTAGGTTAACTTTTATGTTCACTTTTTCTCTGCTTTTCAGATTCTTTAAGCAGAATTAGTCGTAACTCATAAGTAACGACGTTAATATTTTACGAATATACTTATTATAATTTTTAAACGATTTAGTGGATTATATAACAAATACAGTATATTGAAGATTCAGTCCTTAGCTTGTACCAGGACTAGGATAGAGTGAGGCCCTTTATCTTTTGTATTTTGAACAAATGAAATACATAGAATGTTTCTTTATTAATAGAAAGTAGTATTAAGAATATCACATTCTGTAAAATAACTTTAATTTTATAGCGGTAGGAATCACTAACGGCCCGTAAGTTTTCTCCGAGCCAAGGAAAATTTCCAAGTCCCAACTCTCCACTACTGTCCTGATACAGTTTTCATATTGAGCTTGGTCTATTTCGTGTTTAAAAACGATAACTGAACATACAAGATATATGCAGTTGTGAGAAAGTAGAAACTGATGGGCCTATAGTATGATCTATTTATATGAATAAAATTTTAATTCTGACATATAAAAAATTATTCAAAATACATGAATATTAAATTAAATAAGGATTATCTAATTAATTAAGTATTATTTATTAACTTTCTTTCTAACCTATAAAAAAAGGCATTTATTGGTTTTGCATATTTTAAGTTATATCGTTTAATAAAAGTATATGCAATCTTAACTTATATTTTATAAAGAACTGACAAAATTTATCCATTTATTTGGAAACCATTGAATATTTTGAAGTTAATTTTTTTTATAATTATAAAATAATGAATTTTATTTTTATTTTCTATAAAAATAAAATTCATTTATTGATCAAACAAATTTCTTTATTCGTCTAAAATACATTTCACTTTTAAAGGATTTCATTTTATATTACCAGTAACTTTTATTTCAGTACTTTTTGCTTGAAGGCCAGATGTTTTTCTGTTTTTTAAATCTTTCTGCCCTATGAGCACTAAGAGGGTTTCTTTTAGCAACCCCATTACAGGTTCGGCCAGGCCCATAACGGGACAGCTGGGTAATGAGGGACGGGGGCCCGACATATCCAAACAGACCATCCCCAAAAAATTCCTGGAGATTTTTCAACCCATCCAGATTTGATCCTGTCTCCCAGAGTGGTAGGCTGCCATCTCGACTGCTCCACTATCTGGCCTCTGGCCAAAAGGTTAAGATGGTAGCCTTTTACTCTAGGGACTTGGGCATGAATCCAGATGGGTTGAAAAACTCCAGGAATTTTTGGGGGTGCATCCACTTACGTCCCGCACCACCTAGGGCCTAGCCAAAACCATAGTGGGTTTGCTAAAAAGAGGTCCTTTTAGTGCCCACAGGGTGGAAAGAGTGAAAAAAGTTTTTGTTTTATTTATTTATATTTCATTTTATGTTTGTAACATTTAATAAATAAATTCATAAAAATTTCAAAACATGATTACAGTTTTGTATTACATATGCATTTAGATGGCAGGTGTGGATCCAGCTTTCAGAGCTATTCCCAAGAATGCCACTTATTTTGTGATATGGAGAATAGAGGTAAAAATCTAAGTTGTTAAATACAGATTACTGTAATAAATCGCTTTCTTGTAGCACATTTCTTTAAATAAATTTTAATTCTTAGATTCCTTAAATCTAGATCAAAATAATCTAAATCCATGCTTACCACAGAAATATCATAGCATCTTCAAATAAATAGCTTGAGAGTGCTTTGATGTTACCAGATAATTTCAAGAAAATCTGGTGGTCAGATACTATAGGAAAAAAGAATAGATTTGAATGAAGATGTAAGACATGCCAAAATCGTATGATTATTGTAGTGATTTGCAAGATCTCGCTTATGAGATCAGGAGTGAGAGTGTACTTCAGATAAAAAGGTGGTCTGATATAAATGCACACTTGCCTAGTAAGAAATATTGTTGTTGTCTGTATTGAACAAATACCAAAACCAGCAGACAGCAACATGACAATTATTATTTGTTTTTTCATTGTATCAATAACGCTGTTTCCATTGAGCAATCTAGTCATAATATTTTTGGTTCAGAGTATGCAAGACCATATACATTTATATTTATTTTGTACCTACTCAGTTCCTCCTCAGTCTAGGTCTATTAAATAGTGTTATTTCTCATATACTGTAGTAGTTAATTTGTAAAAATTAATAAACTACATTATGAAAAAAATAATGTGTTTTTAAAACACACCTTTTAAAAATCCTGCACACAGACATGGAAGTAGATATCAGAGATTTTTACATATTACTGGGATGATACATTACTATCAAAAAGTTAGGAATGTTTTGATCAAAATTTTTCTTGAAAAAAGTATATAAATAAATAAATTTTGAAAAAGTTGAAATGTAAACATTCATAAAGAAGTGAAAACATGAGGAGTATTACTGATAATTGTTTATTTTTAATTAAAACTATTCTTTAGAAAATTCTTTTATATTTCTGTCAAATTTAATATTTAAAATATAACTTCTTATAGAATATGCAAGTTGTTCCTTTAGCAAGGGATCATTACGGTACATTTTATACAGGAGATTCATATATTGTTGTCTGTGTGAGTATGTTTGAAAAATAAAAATTATGTTTATATTAATATAAAAATTAATTTTTGATCCAAATTATTATTAAAATTTTTAATATTAATTAGATAACAGAATCAGGAGAGAAAGGTGATTCTATGATGAAGGTAAAACTTTTGTAAAACTTTTTGAAAAATTTCAATGTTTTGTTTATTGATTCAAAGTAAAATTAAAATGTTATAGAGGAGTTAAATGCTTATTTGATTTAGATTAGAGAAGTTAAAGGAATTTTAGATGTGCATATTCATTTTTGGTTAGGTGCTCAAACATCCCAGGTAAGGGTAGACTATAAACATATACTTGTTATACTACTTTCATTGTTTATTCTTGTTTATTAAACAAGTTAATAATATAAGCTAATAATATTTAATTTATAATAGGATGAAGCAGGTGTTGCAGCTTATAAGACTGTTGAATTAGATGATTATTTGGGAGGAACTCCAGTACAACATAGAGAAGTGCAAGGATGGGAATCAAAACGTTTCCTTTCTTATTTTAAAAAAGGAATTAGGTATAGTTTTCTCAAAGATATGTTATATTTGATAATATCTTACTTATAAATAATATATTTATGTTTTTATAAAAATTAGATTGTTAGAAGGAGGCATTGTTTCTGGCATTTCAAATATAAACAATAACATCAAAGCACAAATGTTTAAAGTGCGAGGAAAACAGAGACCAATAGTGCAACAAGTATATTTGTATATTTAAATAAAAGATAACTTATTATATAATAAAAATATATAAAATAACATACAGTATTTTACAGTTACCTGAAATTGACTGGCAATTTATGGATGATGGTGCAGTTTATATTATTTGTATTCATTCAGTTATATTTGTTTGGACTGGAAGAAATGCTAATGTGACTGAAAAAATACAGGTTACTATTAATAATTATGTTTAATAAAATGATCATTTAATGTAAAAACAAAATTTTGATTTTGTGAATTTTGAATATCAAAAATAAATAGGGTGTGAAAGTTGCGCAACAAATGAAACTGGAATTTGGATCAGGTACTGTTATTTTAGTAGAAGATGGGAAAGAACAATCTTTACCAAAGATTGAAAAAGAGGTATTTTGTATTTTAACAAATAATGACAATTAGCATTTTACTTTGTTAATACATTTTTATATTTTCCTATATAAATCTTTAGAAAAGTTAATTATTTTAATTGACCTTTCAATGATTGAAAAAAAAACTGTGAGGATATTATGTCATGAAATAAAATATATGGTTAAATAGTTATTTTCCTTTTATTTCCTGAAAGTTTATTTGATAAAAAGCTACATATAATTTATTTTTACAACTTTAAATAGAAAAATTCAGGTTTTAAAGCTTATTTTTATGATGATTAATTCTTAATATAAATTTTTTCAATTATAAAATATAAATAAATTAGCTGAAATGAATTTATTAACAATCAGACATAATATTAGAAAAAATAATAATGAAAAATAAAATGCATAAATTTAATGAAATGCAATTATAAATGTTAAATGCTTAATTAAACTTAATTAAATATTAAAAAGACAAATATACAAGGAAATAAATTTATAAACAGGAAATAATTGGTATTTAAATAAATTTTCACACTCTTATCAAACAATCTATTTATATTCATTTCTTATTATTTCAAAATCAAATAGGATAAAATAAAGAAAACTTGTTCTCAATAATGCAAATTTAAAATTTGTTAAAGAACTTTAATTGGTTTTTAAAATAATAAATTTCATTTTAAAATTTTAATATATTTAGATACATAAAATTATATATTTTTTATTTATCATAATTTAAGAATTTTCATATAATTATATAATCAAATGTGTATATAATAAATTTCTATTTAGTAATTAATATGCCTTTGTGTCCTTAACTTAATTTAAACTTATCTTCGTCTACTAGTACTTTATCATTTAACAGGACTTGTACTTTTTATAATTAATATTAGAATTTATTATTAATTAATTTATTTTTTCTACATCATGTTGTTGTACTGTACATCATGTTTTCTACATCACGCATTTGTGGTGATACTCACTGGTAAGCTTAATGTTGGTAAATTTATGGCTTCAATCTTACATTTTTTTAAATACCATGTTTCTGTTTTTAATTTTTCTATTTCCTTCGCTGTATTTCCTATTCTCTGCATTTTCCAGAATTGGAGAATGCAGGATGTGAAAATTCTTGTAAGTTTTTCTTAAATAAATATAATAAATTAGTTAAAAAAATAGGATATCCGACTTTAAAAGGTCCTGTTAATTGATAAAGTACTAGTAGACGAAGATAAGTTTCTATTTAGTAAATTTATGTTTGTATGAAACTGTCTACATATAAAATGTTTATTTACTGAAATACTTTTCATTTTGAAGACTTAATTAAATAAGCACTTCAATTTTTGTAAAATAATATTCTTATAAAATTTTCTATATTATAACTTTTATTTATAAATTACTGTAGATTTATTGTTTATAGAATTTATATTTTATAGATAAATCTATAAACTATAAATTTATCTATAAATTATTATAATAAATATAAATAAATTTAAATAAGAAATTTGAGAGGTTTGGTATATTGGTAGTTTTCAAACCAGTTATTTAAATAAAATATATTTTGCTTAGACAAAATGTTCTGGAAACATTTAACAACAACTTTTCTTTAAGGTTAAATGGTCATGTGAAGGTTTGTAGAAAAAATTTTAATCTTAATGAGAAGATTCTTGTTCAGATGCCTCTAGAATAGTGGTTTCCAACCTTTTTTTTGACTTGCATACCCCTTGGTAGCCCATTTTCTAAGTTTTATATCCCATTTCCCATTTTTGCTGTGTTATTTTGCATGCTCATCAAACAGTGCACCATGGTCAATTATCTAGTGCTGTACAATTACATGTAGGAAAAGTGTTTTTTTTTTTTTTTTTTTAAATGGAGGAAGGGCACAGATAAATATAATAAAAATATAATTGTATAGTATTTTTATTTAAGGCCTTTGGAGACATCATGGCCTTCAGTGCTGTGACATCGCCAAAGGCTTCAATGTTTCGCTTACCCTAAACCACTAAGTGCGTTATCCCTGGTTGGAAATTGCTGCTCTAAAATATTGTGACACAAACAAATAATGTAAAAGTACCTTTAATTAATAGTGTGAATTAATTCATTGAAATGACGAACTTTGAAAAATTCTGTTAAGTTTTTATTATTTATGTTTATTTTATTTTTGAGTTTGAAAGAAAACATGTATGCAATTAGAAACATGAAAGAAGTTTATGAATATGAAGTTTTAAAAGATTAATTTATATGTAAATTATTCATTCATGTATTTTATTGTTCTGTCTTATTTTATTGGAGCATTGTGTGTGTAGACTTTTGATGCCTTGTATATAAATATTTTCTTATCATATATGATTTAGTAATATTATTAAACTAATTTAAATTATTTGAGGTTTTTATATTATAATTATTTAAGTAATAAGTTGATCTTATCTGAATAAAACAGATTTTAATTATTCTTTGTTAATGATTTAAAATTTTTGAAAAACTGCATATTCTCACTATTTAAAATTTTTATAATTAAGATATTTAAAATTATTGTAAAATAAGATAAAATCAGATTAAAATAGTACAATTTTTTGTTATAACAGATGTTCAATCAAGTTTTATCTATTAATCAAAAAAAAGTAAGAAATTACAAAGAAGCTGTGATAAATGACAATAAAGTGAGAACTGCAATAAAGCTTTATAGGTAAAATACTTTTAATAATCTATATATTAACTTTATTAGCAATTTATAAAAAAATATTTAATTTGAATTATAATATTATACATAATATATTTATTGATGCACCATAGTTAATGTGACCAGAAGTACTGAATTAGGTGGGACAGTCCCACTAATTTTTAATAGGCTGTTCTAATTGTTAAACTGTTTGAAAAATGCCCTGCTTTTGGACTCTCATAATTAGAAGAGACTGTTCCATGTGTAGACAGTTCCACCAACAGACAATTTAAATTTTGCACTTGTATCTTGTCAAGTGTCTCCACTGATAGAATGTATTTTGTTTATGTTGCAACAGGCTTACATTAAAATCGAATTTTTTCAAAATTAATCATTGTTAAGAGTTATATTTACATAATTAATAAATTTTATAGATGGGAAATGATCTTCAAAATGCCATTGCTGAAATATTGCCTGAGTAGAAATACAGAATGAGTCTGTCTGATCACATACCACACATGGAAAAATTATTCATAGATGTTTACATAGAGATTAAAAAAAATATTTTGTTGACATGAATTATATATTTGCCAAGCTACTAATACCTGTAATTTCTTCATCCTTTATGGAGTGTCAGTAACCTTTTTATTTCATGTCTCTTTTGATGGTTTGCAAATGTTGGGTAATATAAAAACATTTTATTATTAGCATGTGTAGCTTATGCTTTTATACGAAAACCGAATATTACATATTAAAAATGTTTATATTGTCAAATGAGTGTCATTCTTTTAATTCTCAAGTCATTTTGTAATTATTTAAATACAAGAATGATAGTTTTAAATTTTTTACAAAATGTGCATGATATTTGAATTTTCTTTGTTCTGAAATCTTTGTGTGACGATGGAATGCCACTGTTTGGTTGTGTATTACTGTGTTCCACAATTGGATAATTTTCTGTTCTTCAAATCGACTTTTGATGCTGATGAAATGGCAGCTTCAAAAGTTGGCAGAGGGCAGTGCTTTGGCAGTGTATAATTATAATTAGATTTGTTATCTATAATCCCAATTCACAACAAATGTAAACCAAAAAATGTATGGATATGGAACGGTGTCTCCTATATTGAAAAATATCCAATATTTATTGCAAGAATTGTAAGTCAAAGATAAATCACATATAGGTTTTAGCATAAAAATTTTATTATTCAATTTATAGAAACAGTAACCCGATTGGCAATACATTGCTCAGCGTGACAACTCTGTCAGATAACAGTGAATTTATGCCACATGCAAGTATCATAGTTTTGTGGATCAGTTATAAAAGGAAGTTGATGGTTTTTGTTAATTATCTGAGTTAAAAATCAGTGATTAAAGCAAACAAAGCTACAATCTGAGCAATAATTAATTGTTAATTGTGTCTATTGCTATACATTAGTAATTTATTTGTAAATGAAAGTATATGGATAAGTAAAATGTTCTGGTTGTTTGTAACATCATTGATGATGTAAAAAAGTGAGAAAACTAACAGTTGTTAACTGGAATGGATCATGTGATTCATCTGACATCACATCAAAGCACCCAACTAATGTCCTACTTTTTACATTTCAGGATCTTGGCACTTTAACCAGATTTTTATTTTTATAATTTTTCTCTTATTAAAAAATTAAAATTATTTGTAAAAACAATTCACAATGATTACTGTAAAGTATCATGACTGACCTCAAACTAAAAAAGGAGTACATGTTTTTATTGATATATATTAGTTAGCAGGACCAGTGCAAGACAGATCCAGTGCATTCCCCAGAACCTGGCTCTGCAGTCTTTAATCTTTCTATTCCATAAAATATAATGAAGTTATATATAATTTTATACATTTTAATTGAAGAAATAAGTTTTAAAATTTTAAATAATTTGCATTTTATAGATGTGTTGATGAAGGTGGAACTTTAAAAGTGACCGAAGTTAAAACAGGACCTATTGATCAAAGTGACTTGGATGTTCAGGTTATTTAATTTTGTAAAATATATCTGAAAAGAAAACTTTTAATATGGTGATTGGGAATCTTTTCTTTATTTTCTCATTGAATGTTGTTTGTTACTCACTTAATTCCTTCAGTGCTGTGTTCATGCCATATCACTGCTTTGGTATATTTTCTGGTTTCCACTTACTTATCTTATGAAAGGTAAAATTTATCAGTTTCTTTTAATATATTTATTTTTCTTAATAACAATCTCAACTTTTTAAACATATTTTATTATTATTATTTATTACAATTTGCGATCAACTGAAAATATGAAATTTTTAGAATTCATATATAATTGATAATGGTGAAGCAGGAATTTGGGTTTGGGTTGGAAAAAAAGCCAGCACAAAAGAAAGGACAGAAGCCATGAGAAATGCACAGGTTAAAATCAACGATAATAATAATAATTTTTAAAAATTCTTATCATACAAAAATTTAATGTTTTAAATAAAACTTTTAGGGATTCATTAAGAAAAAAGGTTATCCTAATCACATACAAGTTACTAGAGTAATTGATGGTGGAGAACCATCAGAATTTAAAGCACAGTTTCGTAGTTGGAGAGATGCTGTTTCAACACCTGCTATTGGAAAACAACATAATATAGGAAAAATAGGTACAAATTAAATTATTTATAATTTTAATAATTATAATATCTCCTAATATTATACGATACAATTTTACTATATTTTTTAATTATTATTTATTAAAATGATATATATATTCAATATTCAGTGGCCAATGAATTTGAAACAGCAGTTTAATATTTTATTGGACCACCTTTAGCTCAAATTGCATCATTTACTTGATTTTGAATGGATTCAACAAGGTGCTGAAGTGCTTCTAAGTCCAATGCACACCACTAGACTTTCCTTTAGTTTGCATAGATTTGACAGAAGTGGACTTTGGTGGTGGATCTGTCATTCTAACATGTCCTATATGTTCTTGATAGAGTTAAGGTCTGGACTCTGTGGTCGTCAGGGTGGATGGCAAAAGTCATCTTCGTGCTTGCTGAACCACTGCTGAACAGTTCTTGCATGTTGGACAGTAGCGTTATCATTAAAGAAAGAGTTGTCACATTGCAGGATGAACTTGATCGGCAACAATGTTCAGGTACAATACCAGTTGGAAGTCATCTGACCTTAAAGGAATATCAGCGGACCAGTTCCATCCCTACAGAACATGCCCCACAACATAACACTCCCATCAAGACCTTGAGTCATGTTAGTGAGGCAAGCAGGGTCTATTGCTTCATAGGACTCCCTCCAAACCCTCTGTCTACCATTGGTACAGAATAAGGTGTACCGTGATTTGTCTGACCACATTACTTTTTCCAGTTCTCAGATGTCCAATCATGGTGCTCTTGGTACCACCGTAGACAAACTTTCACAGAAATCAGTGGTTTTCATATAGGCCTGCGACTGTTCTTACTGATTCTTTTCAGTTTCCTGCACATAGTGTGGGTAGATATGGGTCAGGGACTGGATTCATTAAATTCTTCTGTCAATTGCTGCAGAAAGGAAGTCCTTCTTTTTCTACACTAGCCTTTTCAGACAACATCAATCATGTTCCTGATTAACTGTTTTGGAGCCACAATTGCTTCTTTTAGACATCAATTGTGGGTTATTTTTCCACCGATTGAACACTTGGGATATCTCACCTTTGGAAAAATCAGTTAGCTTTACAGTTCTTGATATCGTGGCTCTAGCAAGACAGGCACCCACAATTAGCCCTTTTTGAAACTCAGTGAAGTCCTTTGCTTTCCCATTTTTGTAAACTTAATGACCATACTGACCAACAGCATTCTTAAATAGGAGCTTATGAAAAAGTAGTAACTCACATGACTCAACTGTTTTGCATATAAGCTGCAAAATTACATTTACTTAATATGCATGGGGATTTCTAATTCATTGGCCAGTAAGTGTATATTGAACATTATTTTACTTTATCAAATAGATTCTTAACTGCATACATTCTTATTCTGTCCATATCTTGATACTCAAATTAATATATAATAAAGTTGCTATAATGGAATTACCTTTAAAAATAATAATAGACTCAAAAAATATTTCAGATATAATTAATTATTAAAGAATTTTCTCCAAAACATTAAAAGATATAAAAATAATCTACAGGCAAAAAAGTATTAAAAGCACATTGTTTTTTATGATAATTCCATTAAAACAAGTTCATTATATCAAATAATGAAATAAAGTATTTTAATCCTAGGAAATATTCAAAATGTATTAAGCGTACTTAATAGAAAATAATTTAAGAATAGTAAAGCAGTACTTAAAATCTATATACAGCAATTATTTTTATTAAATTGTTGAGATTTCAGATAACAAATTCTTTTTAAAATAATTTTATTTTATAATTTTAAAAAATAAAAATGTGAAATATAATTTTAATAAAATTATAATTTAGTTTTTTACGTTTAATATAATAAATACAGACCTATTCAAATTATATTTTATAGGCAAGTTTATTAAAGCATTATAGTTATTAAGGGCCAGATTTGTTGCAAGTACGTACATGTTTTTTCCTTAAATGCTGTGTTATTGAAACCTCAATATAAACGTGATTTTGGTCTAATTGGATCAAATTAAAGTTGTCCAATAATGCATTTTTAAAAACTGATAGTTTGTGTGTGTTTTTATTGCATATTTTGTAGATTTGACTATTTTTGGGACTAAATAACTGCTTTATAAACTTTATAGCTTGTTTACATGAATGCAAATACTATTTTTTCAAATGGTCTGTCCGTTCTATTTTCTGCGCAATGAATCTTTTTTGCACATGTACCATTCATGTGAGAAATTTCTTTGCCATCCAATTACAGATGAATGCCTGAAATTGAAAAGTTTTAGATTTGAATCATTTTACTCACATTCAGCTCTACAAATAAATATGTTTTGCATTGCTATGAAAATCTCTCAATTTTCAAATTCTCAAAATCCTTCAAGTTAATTGGATTAAAATTATTGTAAATGTTATATTTAAATTTTTCAAAACTCCATGTAAATGAAATGTTTAATTAAATAGAAAGTGATAATTTTTTGTGAGTAAAACAATCAAAATTCTGCACATGGAGAATGCAAGAAATGATTCCATTATATCAAGTTTGGTTCAATCAACTCAAGTTGGATAACACTGGGTAATGCTAGGTTTACATTGGATCAAACATATAACCTATGTTCTAAATTTTAAAAAATAAAATACAAAATTCAAGTTATAACATATGCCAAAAAGAAAATGACACACACACAACAATACCAAATGGGATGAACAACAGTTGCAACATCTGTGAGCAGATCTCTCATAGAGTAGCATATGTTCCAGTATGCTTACAACTCAATCACATCCCATATATCCAGGCAAGAGGAGGTCCCACAACAGGGGTGCATGTACTATACATTGGGGCAATTAGGACAAGTGCCTCCCCTTTTCATCTGTGTTGCCCTTTTCCTAATCCTCAAGAAGGTCCCAAATTTTATTATCAACAAACAACAGAAAATTTATGACATTTAGCTTATTCTGCAAATATAAAAGAAACTAATGAACAATATTTGTCTGTTGTCCCATGCAACTTTGTTCTATGTTGACTAAAACTTGGTCTTAAAAAGAAAGAACATTCCTTGTTTTCAATTTTTGTTCTGTAAGTTATATTTAACAAAAGTTAAAGCTATTTTTAAATATTTTACATTTAATGGACTGAAATGTTTGCCAATATTGTAACCTATAGAGATAATGTATCAATTTATATTGATTATGTTACTGTAGATTTTTTTCATTAACTTCAATATAAATTTTTTATTGATATTACAGTATTTTAAGAACTAATTTGAAAATTTGTGTGCTTTATTTTGGAAGTTGAATCTACATTTTTAGTTTAACAATAAAAAATATTTAGTGTTTTGAAATTTGTTTATAATAAAGTTTTATTTACAGTTTTCCAAATCAGAATTGAAGGTGAAATTGAGGTTATATAAATACAACTAACTTGATAGTTATTTCAAATACCAAATGAAAGCCAGATGCTTAGCCTTACAGCACAATAAAAAATCTGACAGTTTATTTGATATCATATATAATAGTTTTAATTGAAATAAATTCAAAAGAGAACTGGTTTTGATCAATATTTAAAGTATTTATTTAAAATTAATCCAGACATTTATTTTAAAAATTAAATGAAACATATTATTCCTCATTGGGCTTCAATTTGAAAAAAATTGTAGACCTATAAATTTGTATTGTCTGTCCTTCCTTAATCTCAAGAACAGTGTTAGATAGAGAAAATTTAGAGACATGATATAGAAACCTTAGGGGTGGGAGCAGTGGCGTAGTGAACATAACTGGCACCTGACACTTTATTGGCACCCCTCTCCCCGTCCAGAAACACATATAGTTTGTCTTGGAGACCATTTGGGCACCCCTCTGTGAATGGCGCCTGGTGCATGATACACCCCCTTGCATCCTCCTCACTATGCCACTGGGTGGGAGGCCCTGATTAACTTTATACAAACTTCTAGTCTGGACCAAAAGTCACACGATTTTAATAGCTGATTGGCATAACTGTTGTTATCAGGAAAAGTATGATGTACAGGGGCAAGACACTAATTTCTGAGATCGAGAGCAAATATTTTAAATTAAATTAATTAAAAATATGATTAAAAATTGCAGGCTGGCATCGTGACAATGTCACAATAATTTTTGCTTGTTAATAATTATTTTTAGAATTGGATAAAGGCTGTTGATGCTGTTATAAGTGCATTTTAAAAAAAGACAATGTTCTTAACCATAATATCATATGGTTTATTACTTTTGATTTTATAACAGCATAAAAAATGTTACTGTTTTAATGTCTTAATTTATTAATACGTTATTCATTTTAGCCAAAACTGTACAAACAAAGTTTGATGCTGCTACACTTCATTCTAATCGTCAACTTGCAGCTCAATCACAAATGGTAGATGATGGAATGGGAAGTAAAGAGGTATTGCATCTGCTCTGTTATTTTATATATTTGTTATTAAAATATAAATTAAAAGAATTTTCCTTTAAGGTTTTTTGTGTGGAACAGACAGATTTAATACCTTTAGAAGCAAGGGAACATGGGAAGTTTTACAGTGGAAATTGTTATGTGATATTATATGCTTTTAGCACTGAAGAACGAGATCATTTCATGATATATTATTGGATTGTAAGTTCTAATATATTTAATATTTTTTAAAATGACTTCACTTTAAAATATTCTACTAAAAATTAAATAAATATGTATAATATTTTGATTTTTTTTTTATTATAATTATAAAAATAAAATTTATTGTCATATCCAGGAAATATTTTAGAAATGAGATTTTATAAGAATGTAGAAATTCATAAAAATATTTCAAATTTACTTTATTTTAGTATTTAGAAAATTTATGAATTATTTAAAAAATTATATAAAAAATATTGGCAATATTTTGTTTAATAGATAAATCATATATATATATATATATATATATATGATTTATCTATTAAATATAATAATAAATAAATAATATATATATATATATATAATACAGATAATTGTCAAATTATATTTTAGGGAAATGAATCAAAAAAAGAAGAACAAGAAATTTCTGCTATAAAAACAGTTGAATTAGATCGAAGATTAAAAGAATTAAGTGTACTTGTAAGTTAAAGTTTACTTATACAATAAAACCTGTGTAAATTGAAAATGTGCAGTATGGAATATTTTTTTCTGGTTTGGCAAGTTTTAAAAGGTTTTAAACATTGAAAATTACTCCATTTTGAAGAATTATTTCAATTTAGGCAGGTTTTTGTTTTATTTAGGTTCCATTTTTGACAGATTTTACTGTGTTTAAATCATAAAAATTTTATTTTCTTATTATTTTAAAGTAAAACACTTAGTAAGTATTTAAATTTATTTGAAATATTCATTTACAAGATAATGAACACAATTTAAATTTATGTATGATAATTATTCTATTTATATTTTTCTAACTGAAGGATCTATTAAAGTTGATTGTCTAGAAAGAAAGAACTATTTGGTTGTAAAAATACAGCATATCTGGGAAGTCCATATATTGTTGTTATAAACCTTTGTTATTTCCTTAGTAATGTCCATAAATTCCTATAAACCTTTAATGTTTGCCAGAGAGGATGATGAACACATGACCTTGTTTGCATAAAATGTGGACTTTTCATTTCAATGTTAGCATTGAAATGAAAGATAAGAGTTCTTTTACTGTTGAGGAGAAGTTGGTTGCTAGTGTGTGTGTGGATGCAGGAACACCTTTACAAAAATGTCAGTGATGGACTGATCATTTGAAAGTTTGGAAAAAATCCTGATGAGCTGGTCAAAATGAACCTTGCACTGTTTGCCAGCATGTTTCTTACTGTGAACATTTGTTCTATCACCATTAAACAAATTATACCATTTTTGAACATCACCCTCATTCATTGCCCATTCCCTGTATGCTGCAACAAGCTGATGATGAATTTCAAATGGTTTAACATTTTCTGCATTCAAAAAACAAATGACCGATTGCACTTCACAACTGACTAGATTTTTAATTTGTTTGCTTATTTTAAAAGTCTCTAGAATAATAGAAACAAAAGATAGGCAATTGAAACTTTCACACAATGGTAGCTAGGAGACAATTGAAGTTGCTGATTGTGACACATAACCAGGCGGTGATGTGCACAACTGTTATAAAAAGTGGTTCTTACTTTCTGGATGATCCTCATATTTAATGGATGAGTAGTGCCTTCTGCACAATTTTTTTCATTTGGGTGTTAAAGAACTTGTATATCATACTACATATATAAAATTGATTTATCATATTCATCAATATCAAAGTGCATCATTGGATTAAAATACATACTGTAGGTAATTAAAGAATATTTCTTTGAAAAACAAAGACTTTACCAAATCAAAAAATAATTTCCATACAGAAGTTAACAGTGTTGCACATCTATTAAAACTAATTGGTCAATCAAACTGTTTCTATTAAAATCACTCAAAGCAGTTATATTCAAATACCTGCTTATCTAATAAATAAGAATATCATAACATATTCTATCATTAGATTAGCAAGATCTTTGAGATGCATGACCATATTATAATATTTATAATTATTTTTTAAAATTGGAAATAATTAAAAATTTAAAATTTTTCTTTTTATTAGACACGAGTAATAGAAGGAAAAGAACCGCCTCACTTTTTAGCCCTATTTCGTGGAAAGATGATGATTTTCCAGGTGACTAATAGCATAACATAATTAAAAGAACAAAATTATTTAAAAATACAGTACACACTCGCTAATCTGAACTCCATTTAATCTGAGCCTTTTCATTTTTTCACTAAATGCTTCAGCCAAAAACAAAATTACATTATTTTTTAATAATATGACAAATTTGCAAAATTAATTTGTACTATATGTAAATATACATACCAAATAAATATATTTTTTCAAAATTTTATACTGTATTTGTTTTTGTCTTTTTTACTTTATTTTTTTTATATGTATTTCTCTAATTTAAACTTTTCACTAATCTGAACAACTTCATACAATAACTAATTTGGATTAATGAGAGTGTACTGTATATATTTATTTATACAAATTAAATTTCCATATTTAATTTTACATAAATTTAAATATAGGGAAGGACCAGTATTGGCACACGAAATGGTATATCACATAATAAAGATCAATCCTACTTATTGCATGTTCAAGGAACCAGTGAATTTACAACAAAGGCAAATCAAGTTCAGAAATGTGCATCATCTCTTAATTCCTATGATGTTTTTGTTCTTTTGACTAAAGAAATTGTTTATGTTTGGGCTGGAAAAGTAAATCTGAAACATTTTATAAAATTATACTTATAGTATTTAATTAATTGAAATTTTTCATGTTACAATAAATTAAAAGAAATCTCTTCATTATTTCAGAGAAGTACTGGAGATGAAAGAGAAATGGCAAAACGAATAGCTTCTCAATCTGGAAGGTATTTTTGAATAATAGGAATTTATTAGAAATGTGCTTTTAAATAGTAGTAGTAATATTTAAAAGATCATTGAAAATTAATGTTAGTTTATAACTTTTTAAAGATATATATATATAAAGCTTTCATTTTCTTTCTTCTTAGCAATTATATAATAATAATAATATTAATAAAACTTTTTATTCTAAGATACTTTTTATTTCTACAGAACAAATTTTTCTAGTAAAAATAGCTTTAGCTTTTCATCAAAGCAATGATTCCAAATTGTATTGGACTATATTACTACTAGTATTATTAATTAAATGCTAAGTAATTTGGCACTAGAGGCAGGCATTAGTTGTCATCTCTTCATAAATTTAATGATTATAATTAAATTAATAATTATTAAATTAATTAATATACAGGCCAGAAGAATGGAAAAAAAGCCTCATAACTGAAGATAAAGCAATTTGTGATTTGTATTAATCCCTATAACAGAAACTATTTAAATTGCACATTTGTATAATATTTGGTAGATGTTCACCTAGGTAGCCCCAATGGCAGTATCGTGTTTATCAACTTAGCCCACTTGACTGTTCCTGGAGTACTGTTATATAGTTTTAGGGGGTTTGGGGGCTCGCCCTTACCCAGGCGCTAAGGTGCAAACACCTATATGCAAAGCATGGAGGATAGTGGGCAGACTGATACATGTTAAAAACTGATCTTTGGAGATGACTATCACGGAAATAAAACATCAGTTTTGCTAAAAAAGTAGTGAAAATGACCAGCACCCTGATAATGGAGGTGCCGCCATTGGGGCTACGTAGGTGAACATTTACCTAATATTTTAAATATCATTTGTTTAGAACTAGTTGCAAGCTTTTTGTTCACATTGCTCAATAACTTTACAGAAATTTTAAACAAGAGAATGCTGTTTATAAATGTGAAAAAAGTAACTGATAATATATGATCACTGGACATTTCTGTTGTTATTCTGTTATCACAATTTTTGTCAAATTGCTTAAACTTGTGATTACAGTAGCTCTTTTTTTTCCATTGTAAGTAGACAATATTATCTGATTAATGTTTCTATCTAAATTGTTTTTAATAATGTGTATACTATAAATAAATCAATAACATGCCACAGCAATAGTTATCAACTATAATCACTATGATAAAAATTTTCTTTTTGCTATAAGCTTAGCTACCAATTTTTAATTATTATTATTAGCCTCAATTATAAATAAGTTTAAAATGGCTAAATAAAGTAGTACAAGCTATTTTGAGTCTTGAACATACCAGGTTTTAAAAATAGATTTATCTCACTTGGTGTCATTACATTCTTTTCTAATATTTTCTTTACACAAACAGTAGTCATAAGTAAATAATAATAAGTGATATACAGCAAAAAATAGTTTATAGTTTATGTTAAAATACATTCATTAATGTTAGGATTAAATAAGAAAAATGTCAAATTTTTTCAATAAAGTTTAAGTAACTTTAGCATTTTCCAAAATAAAAGCTTTTTGCCTACATACAATAAAATAATTCTTTTTATTCTTTTATTTTTGAAAATAGATTTTAAAATCTTTTTTCAAGTAGAAAATATTCTTATTCAACAAATTTTTTTATTGAAATTGAATATTGAATCCAACAAATTTTTTTCCTTTTATCTTTATTTTCAACATTTGATATAGAAAAAGGTCATTTACGGCAAGCAGGGTCATTTTAACATTAGGCACACTAGACATGTATCTAGGGCCCAGAAAGATGTAAACAAAGGACTAACACATTTTTACAAAAATAAGTTATATTAATACAAGTTTAGTATCTTCTTTACCAGGGATCAGGCTGTCAGCTATAGTGGAGATAAAAGATTGAAGTGCTGGAGGGGTCTAAAATACCAGAAAGTCTCGGCCATGGGTTAATATGGTCCTGAGACCATAATATCTTTATTTTCACCAGGTTAAAATAAAGATATTTTGTTTTGACTTTTGACTAAAACTACCTCTCTTTGCTAATCAGAAACTACACCAATTTATAAACAATGTCCAAAGTTGACAATTAACTTTTTCAATGTTGTTCTTATTTAAAAATCATTCAGGTTATTTTTCTATGGAAACTGAAGGAAGATCATTCATAAATGATTTATGTTAAAAGCCTTTTAAAAATATGCATTTTAATGATTTCATTACATGCAGAAATTAGAACTAGTGTTAATTTTTTAATAGTTAGTACTTATAATAAATCATCATTTTTTATTTTGTTTAATAAGAAATATAACTTTATGCAGGGAAATGGTATTAGTTTCTGAAGGCCAAGAAAGAGAAGATTTTTGGAATGCCATTGGAGGGAAGAAGCCTTATAATCAAAATAATCACTCAGAGGTTGAATTTTTTTTGTAATTTTGAAGACTCCCATTTAAAATTAATTTTTCCTTCATAAATTATTTCTTATGATTATTCTAGGAAGAAGTCGATACACGTCAAGCTCGATTTTATCAATGTACAATTAATTCCGGACACTTAGATGTTCATGAAATACTTGGGTTTGATCAACATGACTTAGTTGAAGATGATTTAGTAATTTTAGATGCTTGGAATGTTGTTTTCATATGGCTTGGACATTGTATTAAGACTGAAGAAAGGAGATTAGCAGTACTCATTGCAGAGGTTTGTATATTTTAAATTGGTTATATATTTAGGCACAGATAATTGCTTATCTAGCTCAAAACATTATTAACAATAATACAGGAATATTTGTCTACTGATCCAACTGGAAGAGATTGTGCAACACCAATTACAGTTGTAAAACAAGGTTACGAACCTCCAAATTTTACTGGATTTTTTCCTATTTGGGATGATAAATTTTGGAAAGTAAATTACTTTCAATTTTTATTCTTGAAGTTTTATAGTTTTTTGTATCATCAATCAATTTGTGTATTTTCTGTTTTTACATAAAGAAAAAGAAAACATATGAACAAATAAAAATTGAATTAGCTGAAGAAAACAGCGGAGTAGTAATTGCTCAAGTAGGTTGCGATATAATGCTAAAAAGTAAATTTTAAAAGTCGAGTCAACTTAGAGAAAATTTTTTCCAATAAATTTAGAAGATATCTGCTAATCAAGATTTAAGGCAAGAAGTAGACAAATTTCCAATTGAAGTTCTTCAGATTAAAGATCCAGAACATCTTCCTCAAGGCATTGACCCATCTCATAAAGAGGTTTGTATATCATTGATAATATGATGATGTTTAAGTATTATTATAATTTTTTTATCTTGTTTATAGATTCATTTGATAGATGATGATTTTGAACAAATTTTCGGAATGACTTATACACAATTTCAAGGATTGCCACGTTGGAAACAATTGGAATTAAAAAAAGCAGTTGATCTATTTTAAACTGAAAAACATTTTCTGTAAATATTGCTATCTAAAGTTTATTTTTGTATTTTATAAAAATCACAGAATGTGATTTTACAGTGTAATGATATGAAACTTATGGTATTGATCACTTGTTTTTTGAAGAAATCACTTATTCAAGATATTTTGACTTAGGATCACCTTGTTAAATTTTATGTTTTTGGTCTTTACATATAAAATTTGTAAAATTTTAATTATTTTTACTACATAGTATAATTACAGACATATATATAATTCATACAAATAAAGAATAATTACATAAAATATAAATTGAAAAATAAAACTTTATTTCATTATATTACTTTACCAAAAATTTAAAACTTATAGGAACAGCGACTACACCGCCACACCCCCTCACACACAAAACTTACAACAAAGAAATATCATGAGGTCAAATAGCATTATAAAACTTTTCAAGAATTCTGTTTTTGAAAAACAATCTAAAGTTAAATGATATTATAAAATAGTGAGATAAAAAACAAATTTAAAATGTGTAAAATTGTGAAAATAAATGATAAAAGTAACCTGAAATGTAAAAATATGAAATCAATACAAAAAAAAAACACACAAAAATTAAAAATAACATTGAATCAGAAAAAGAAAATAAAATGTAATCAAAAATTTGAAAATTTTTTAAAATCAAAAGAAACGAATCAAATTTTTAAAGGTAAATTGTAAAAAATTTCTGAAGAAAGAAAAATCTTTAAGATGTAATCTTTTTTAAATTTTGAATGCTGAACAAGATATATTTTAAAGTGTATTCATGTCATTCAGCTGCACTATTACATTCTGTCTTCTTTTTTATATAATGGTTAAATTTAGTCGGCATTTTCTCAAAGTATATATTACCATCTTTCTATTTTTAAAATTTTATTTTATTTTCTTCCTCATTTTAATTAAATTTTTCTTCTATTTTTACAAATTTCATAAATAATGATAATTCTAGTTTAGTGAGGTTATTTATTCTCAAAAGTGCTATTAATCTTTCAAATTTTATTCGATTTTTTTCTTGTAATTTATGTATTTACACACATCTAACTTTTACAATGTCATCCCTCCATTAATATTCATTTTTTAATATTACACATGTACAATTTCTCTTTCTATAAATAAATTCATAATTGCAAAACCTTAAAAACTCTAATCAGCAGTCAGATATGCATCACAAGTTCCTGAGAATTTATTTATGTATGTATATTTTTACGAAACAAAATATTTTTTGTGATGACTATAGGATAAATTTGTTTTTATAATGCTATTTTGTTCCTTAGAATTTCCTCTTTTTTCACCTGTTTATATTTTGTATATTTTAAGATAGATCGATATAGTTCACAAATGCAAAATATATATATATAACGAAAAGTTTATATATTTAAATTCAAAATTAGATCCTAGGTGAAAGTAAAAATATCGTTGTTATTGAATATAACAGTCAAACTAAGTTTTGTATCATTCACAACTTAATAAAAAATATTTTCCATGTTTACTACTGAAATTTCACTGTATAGAATACTAGTCAGCAGCATTTTTGAAAAAATTTTATTCACCAAAGAATTTAAGACTCAATTTAGCCATTTGGGAATGAAACACCAGAAAAATATACACTATGTGCTGTACGTAATAGAAGCAATTTTAAATGTAATTTTAATTCATTAAGCAAATTGCCAAAATGTTTTAACTATTGTTTGTTTTTTAAGACAATATTTCAAACTTATTTAGTGGTATTATTATTGAATAATGAGTATTCAGTATCACCAGATATAAATTTTGAAATATGTTTTATTATTGTTCTTTTCATTTTGTGTATTGTGTTATCAATAAAGGCGAAATGATGTTATAATATTGAATAAATATCTTTTATCTTCGGAGATTTATTGAGAGTTAAACTACGTATTTTATTTAATACCTTGTATTGAAAATGATTATTAAATATGGCAATAATAATTAATTCAGAAATAGGTATTCAAATATTATTATTTTAATATAAATCTAAAAAAAAGATTTTGTAATAATTCAACAAATAAAAAATATATACAAAACGAACCCTATATAAATTAAAAATATATGATCTCGTTACCTCGAATTAGTAGTGTTTTTCCTCTGTACATCATACTTTTCCTGATAACAACAGTCATGCCGGTCAGCTATGTAACTTTGTTCTGGGAAAAATTTTTGAATTGAAATCATGTGACTTTCGGTCTACACCGGAAGTTCGTATATAGTTAATAGGGCCTACTGACCACAAACTTTCTATATCTTGTCTGTACTTTCATCTATCTAACTCCGTTCTATCGTTTTCGAGATTAAGGAAGAACAGACAGTCGACAATGGGAATTTCTAGGTGTACAACTGCAACCCTATAAATTTTATCACGGAATGCCATAACGTTATAGCATTTAAACTTACGTATCTACACGGATCGTGCTACAAACATGTAGAATTCGTAGAGCAGCTTCTTCAGTCCAGACGATGTATAGTGACTATGAACACACATTAATTTACTATTATATTTGTCATCGTAAGAGGAGAAGAAAAAGAAGAAGGAGGTTTGTTTACCTTACATTCGAAGAATTATTAGCCGAATGGCAGAGTGTTCGTTGCTGTTAGGGAATTGTCAGATGATGCGAAATTTCAAGCATTTTACAGAATGAGCAAAAACACATTTCAAGAACTTGTTCAAATTACGTGTCCACTATTCAAAACAACATAAGCAAATAATCGGAATCAACTCGAGCATCGTCCTGTTGTGACAAATACGCGACATTTTCACGTTGTGTGCAGATATGCATTTAAAATCACGGATCGTTGCAGGAAAACGTACAACTGAAGTGCCGGCGCGCACGAGCGCATTTGGATGCGAGGATGCGGAAACGTAAGTGTATGGAAGGAAATGGAGCGATGTTCAGCAGTGACTCTTCCATTTGCTTTTACTTACTTTACAGTACGTTTATTTAAATACGTATTAATTGTAATAAGAGACAAAAGATTTATTGCGTACGCATATTAATATTCTAAAATTTAAATGTAAAGCATTCTGTAATTCAAAGCAGAAAATTTCATTACATAAATCCTATTGGGGAAAAATTTTCATTTATAGAAATTATTCTAGAAGCAAAACAACTGAAACACGCTACAAAATAGATGGAGGGGTAGGAAATACACGGAATAAATTCCCAGTTACGCCAATTCTTAATGTGAAATAGGGCATAATGAATAACAAAGAGTTAATTGATAGGATGCTGACCATATCAGTACTAATCAAACACTGTTCATTTATTTCATGGCAATCATCTATTTTATCACGTCTTAACGATACATTTTCTATTAGTCTTTATAGAATAAGAAATTTATATATATATATATAGGGCATGACAATAATACTGTAAGTATACATTGCATAGACTAAAAACATCTATGAAACAAATTGTGAAACTTACATAACATATACTGACTTTTTATAACAAAACTGAAAATCAGCTATCACTTTTCTATCAACAGCTACTATAAAAAGAATAATTATCTGAATTATTACTTTAGAATTATATTTATATACATGCGTAAATTTATCAGTAATACAATGCAAATATTTAAGATAAGGGGAAATTCTAATATATTAAAAATGATATATATTTAAAATGAAGAAGAAATGCCAAATATGCTTTTACTTTTATATTATTAGTGTTAATTGAATAGAAACAAACAGATGCATTAATTTCATCCTCAGGTTTTAAGTTATAATAGGAAAGCTTGTATTCGTGGGGTGTAACCAATACTTTATCAAATTTCAAACCTTTATCAATACTCTATAACCGTAGTCGACAGGTAATCTGAGGTAAGTTGCATGTTTTTCAGAATTTCATAGCGTGACAAAGGTGAAAGTATACTATATATGCGATATTCAATATAAGACAAATCACGTATCTCTTGCCTACTTCATAAGACGAATCATCCATTTTTACTCTAGGATTACAAAATTATAATCAACCGACCAGTAAACCAAAATTAAAAATGTTGGTTATATTTTATAAATTTCGTTGTTTTAAGTTTTAATTAACTACATTACACACATTTTGATTTGTTACATATATTTTGATTAGTCTGCGTACGTTTATTTGCATTGTTTCTCTAAGTGCCCATAGATGGCGCAAACCGAGTGCAAATGAAAATTATGCCTGGCCAAGCGGTTCCGTTCCCTGAACACTGGTAGTTCGGTCGTGGGTCCGGACAGGCTGGCCATGTGGAGTTTTCCGAGTTTTGTCCACGTCTGTAACGCCTGAATAGGGGCCAGTTACCCTTAAAAGACCTCCCGGAAAGCATTATTCCCAGCGTTACGACCATCATAAACGCATACAACTACTATTACATGACAATTAGGTCACATTACCACGGGGCGATATAGCCTAGAAGTTCATGCTCAACTAGCTACTACCACAAGACAAATTATACCTCGAATACTGTTTTAGGGTAGCGTTTCTATACGTCTCGATTTTTCGAGATTTTCCCAATTTAGAATAATTTGTTTCGATTGAAAAATATATCCCGAAATGTCGCGATTTGTTTATTTTTACTAGAAACATTTCGATTTGTATTTAAAAAATGCCAAATAAGAATTGTACTGCTGTAAGTGTCGTGTATGCGTGCACTAGCTGTCCTCACAATCTCACATGTGCACGCCTTGACGTACGCGTCATGGTGTGCGGACCTGTGTAATGCTGTAGTTTGGTTTATTTGGTAATGACAATGCGACACATGGGCGATCTGCCGAGGGGAAAATGTCTCCCGGGAGGTTTTTTTTTTAATGGGAAACTGGTTGCTACTTAGGTGTAATATGAAGAAAACCTGGAAAATTCCACGTGGTCAGCCCGTTGGCGAAGCGCAAACTCACGACCAGTTGTTTTATCCATTCGGCTACTGGTGGGTCCCATGGCAGAAGGATCAGCCCGGTCTCTAGACCTTCGTTCGCCAATCATTATTGAGGCAGAATATTTCGATTCATCGCTGAACACCACATTATGCCGTTTGTCTTGCCAGGTAACTCTGTTAAGGGACACCATTGCAAGCGTTCGTGACGATGGTGGAATATGAGGGGATAGTCTTTGCATCAGACGGCTAGACAGTAAACCTGCCTCAGCCAAATTATGAGAAACTGTCATAATCGATATCGGAGCAACTAAAATTTATTATTACACTTTGCAGAATGTTGCCAGCTATGGATTGTGAGTTACTATTGCATGACGGTGGATTCATCGATTTGTACATTGTGACATTTGTCTTAGTGCTCCAGTCCCATTATGACGATGCATCTTTCGTTCTCCTGACTACCATTTCCAAATTCGACCCACGGTTGTGGGTCGAAATTGGAAATGGTAGTCAGAACTCGGAATTTCCAATTCCGAGTTTGGAAATGGTAAATCCCATTGAACTTCTTCCGCAATATGACATAAAGGTTCATATACGTAGCCCTACGATGAACCTTTGTAAACTCGTCCGTTTGATGAAATGGTTTCAATGACGTCTTAATGACATCTTCACCCCTTAATCACAGACATAAAAAACAACGATACAAATCAGTCTCCGTGGGTATGACAGCATCTCCAAAGTTAGCTTACAGACTGATTTTCCTCTTTTATTACACTCACAGATTACGTGATTGGACCGAAACTGCATCAGTTTGCATAACTTGTTTGTCTGGCATACCCTGAAATTTGCATAATACTGCGACAAAATCTTCATTGTGTGGCATTTTCTCTGAGGCAGTGTACTATATACTAAATTCCAATCTGCACTATCGAATTTTGTCATAAGTTATTGTTAGGTTAATTTAACATATTCCTCGGAGAAAAGTAATAAAATCTATGACATTTCAGCCATCTTGAAGTTTTGGCATTCATAACAAAGCCGCAGGAATAGGTCAGGCCGGACCACTTTTGACTGCCAATATTACAAATACTGTTCTAGTTTCAAATTACACATTAGCGTGTAACTATATCAGACCAAACCAATAAGCTTTTCCATGGGAAAATTGCCATTCCTGAAAGTACTGCTTTCTCCCTTGATGGTAACACATGGGAGAATTAAAAATTAGGGAGACTTAAAAATTAGAAAAGTTGAAATAACTAGGTAACCATTGAAAGTGAAACCTTTACAAAGAAACTAGGAGACATGGTCATAATCATGGAAACTGTGGACCTGACCATTTTTTCTCTCTTGTTACGGCCCTGTATAATTATTGCTTTAGCTATTATGAAGTGAATATTTTCATCCACCAAGGACAGTTTTTCTTGTAGCTGAGATCTGAAATGGAGATTCAGATTCGATTTAACAACAAAAATATATTGCATTTCCCGGATTGTATCACGCACTTTTTTAAATCCATTTCTATTTAGCCGAAATTGAAGTGCATATTCGTGTTACAATCGCTGCTCCAAACAACTGACAGTTGTACCGAGTGCACCAAAAGGTGTCCCAATTTGAATTTTCGGCTACATCGCTCAAAGTTCATGAGTTCAAATGAGTGTTTTTATAGTTCAAGTGAGCTTTGTTGATAACGACCGTTTAATTTAAACTTTTTTATAAAATGCAATTGAAAATTCATTGCGCATCTTATAATCGAAGAAATATTTTGATTTATTCTTGAAAACATTCAAAACAAAGAGCTTTTCTTCTCTTTTAAATAGTTTAAAGTTATCATTTTTACGACCGTAGTTACGTTTTAAATAATAATTTTGACTGTTTCAAAAGCATTATTGATAATTGTTAAGTAAGCATTCATTTTTGATGCATTACCCTATTTAATTTGCGAGTATTTTAAAATAAAAAATGTACCGAGAATAATTTTTGCTGTTCGATGCTGTTTTCCACATAGCCGCATCATCGTGTTGGCTGTACTGTGTACAGTACATGTATTTGTTTAAACGGTTCGTAGCTTCCTAAATTACAAAAATTAATTAAAATGTGCTGCTTTTATTCCGTACGTAGAATGCTTTTGTCTGAAATCTTTCTTTAAGATGTAAATCGTTGTCATTACTATGTAAATCTTTTCTATTGTTATTTATATATAAAAAGTTAAATTTGCATTTGCTGTTATTGAAATACTACCCATTGTTATCGATGTCTGGAATAGTAACTTTTTACATCACCTGTCTTTATTATTAAAAATTTTTAAATGATTTATCAATACGTAGATAGCGCTGATGATTCTGTAGGTCAACCTATCGCAAATTGAAAAATATTTCATTTGAACATCTTAATTATTTACTAAGTTTTTAGTTCTCGTGAGTTTTGACATAAGTTCGCGCAATACGTTTATGGTGCTAAACAACCACCAACATCACATTATTTGTTTCTATAGAAATTTGCAGCCCCATGCATCTGTACAGGTTGAACATCGGTAAATGCAGTGATGCGTGTAATTTATCATCTACGAATATCTCAGTGTATTTAATTTTTTGTATTGGTGGCTTCAACACAAAGAAATATCTTCATCAAGTGCAAAGGAATATCTATTTTATCAATCATTTTAATACTTTTTACAATTTAAGTAAATAAAATTTATCTGTATATTTATAGGTATGCTCCTCAGAGTTCTATCATTTTTCTCATTAATGTTAGCATTCAAAGCTTCCATAAACCGTTTAATTTTAACAATTTTTTGTATGTATTATTTCAAAAATTAAATTACGTGTAGACGTTAAGGCATTTATAACTTATTGTGATTATAAAAGAAAACGGTAAATGATATTTCTTTTCTTTATTATCACTACAGAAATATAACTGAATATATTAGAATAAAGGAATTTTTTAAATCTATTTCATCATACGCAAAATATAGGGCCTATATATTTTTTTTTATTTTATTATTTTGGTCATTTTAATTTAAATTATTCAGTAGATATATTGGTTAAATTTCAATAAAAATAATTAATTTAATATCTTTTTATAAAAGAATAAATGTTTTTATCAGTTCTAAAAATAGCACATGGAGTTTTTTCCTTTCTAAGAAAATTGCCTATAAAATTCTTGAATATGACAATGACCTCTTTTACCGAAAAGTCTTTATTATTAAAGACTTAAAAAATTATTACTGTGATTTCTTTGAATATATTTTTAAATTATATATAATCAAAAGCCTCTATTCATATTTTAATCTTTTAGTCAGGTCAAACTGTTATTATAACATAAAATTTTGAATTTTAAAACTATAAGAAATTAGAATATAAATACAGATGGAAATGCTTAAGCTATGGAAATTTAAGTACTGTACCATGATGATTAATTATGATTGAAATTGAATCTGTCGAGTTTTGTAAAAGTCTTGAATCATAATCAATTATCAGACTTAAATTATAAAATTAAACATTTTAGAATTTATTGGTACAAAATATGATATTTTAGGTAGGTTAGATTTTAAATATATAGATAGACCTATGTAAAGATAATATCTACTTAGGAAAGCTGGCAACGTTATTGCTGAACTTTTCTGGTATTCTTTATTAGTTTTCATCCCTAATAATCACTATCATTATCTTTAAGTTTTCAGATTAATTCGTGAGATATTAACGGAGTAGGAGCCATATCTCCCAACCAAGGTCCGATTTTCCCCTAATAAATACCCAAATTTCTCTACAAAATTACAGAAATTTTCGAGGAGTTATTATGCTTAAAATGGGTAAAGAAAATCGTGTCTCCCACACTCTAACATCCATACATACAGAAAAAAAAAGACCCAACTTTTTTGCATTTCTCGACGTTTCAAGGTCCCTCGAGTCCAAAAATGTAAAAATATCGGTGTTTATTTTTCTCATCGATGTTATATAACAGTCGGGAAAGTAATATGTTTAACTTAAAATGTATAAATGGTAAATTACGGTTCATTAAAAATAATTCTGCTCTAATTCTAATCATTTCAATTTTATTGGTAAGATAAAAGATTAAAAAAAAAAATCTTATAGTTACTGTCGGAAATATTATTTGAAACAATTTTTTTCCACTATGACACTTAATGCAATTGTTTTTAGAATTTTTTAATAGTTTTTCACTTCGAAGAAATACAAATCCAATCAATTTCGAAACATAATAGTTTATTTTTACTCTCCAAGGACATTTCTATTGTTTCCATCATAGATATTACTCTGAATAAATTATTAGGATGCAATAAGAATTATTTTCCTCATATTAAAACTAATTACATATAATATTTATATAACTATTGAAATTTCCAACGTGCAGGTTAATAGTGTTAATGGCGGCAAAGAAAACTATGGTAGTTAAGCATTAACTAAGATACAGACTGAAAACAGAATAAAATATAGAGCATTGATTGCCTTGATTGCTTTATCTTATATAATACTGATAAGCAGTTGACCACGATAAACCAGAAGGATGATTGAAAAGACAGATGATGCATTACAATTTGGGCAATCGTATAATATGTTACGTGCCAGATGATTTCTCCTTACGTGCCACTTTGGGCACATGTGTCAGGTTCGTCATCCCTGCCCCAGGGAACTCCTATTGTGAATGACAAGAATTGTTAATAACAAGCATTGATTTGTATCAATGTAACATGTACTACAATAATCAACAAGTAATGTTTACTGTATTGATAAACACTACGGAAAATGTAATGATAATTGGCATTATCGTTCGGTACTATATTTTAATAATTTTACATCATTAAAATAACAGTACGAAATTTGAAAATTAAAAACTTTTTAATATAGCCTAATGGATGTGTTTATTTCAATTTTATTTTTAAATACGTTTAAAAATATTTTAGATATTTATAAATATCTAAAATATTAGATAAAAGTATGGATTGCAGGGTCTCGGACAACAATAAAAAAATGGGTCAATTCCTGTTCACGGATCCTTTTATTCCGTTCCTTTTTCTGTTCCGGTTTGTTTTATCTGATCTGCAAAGAACAACTAAACGCAATAGATTTTTTCATATTTTACTGCTCTTTGTTTACATCTAAAATTAAACGCATATCCACTTCCAAAATTACGTAACGCATATTCTCGATTGACCACCCTTAGTTGTACTAGGATATAATATATGCTATTTTTAATTACCTTCAAAGTAATGACATAACTTTTAAATAAAAATGTTCTGTAAGTACTGTACCTGAAATCATCGATTAAATCTTCGAAGCGAGATATATAATGGCGGAAATTCCGGTTTGCTAGAGTGCAATGTTAGATTGACAGGATATAGATTACGTGTCATAGATGAAACTCTTACTCTGATTAGCTATATGTGGCATTTTTCGATGCTTACTTCTTTCTATAACTTATATACCGTATATAGTTTCTGTAAATGTGACTAGTTGAAACCAGAATAGACATAAAATTACTTTACTATTTAATATCGTGAAAACCGCTTGTCTATTTCTTATGTGTTCGGTCTTAGTTCGTTGTTATATCTTTGCCTAACAGCTTTTGCTTAACAAAATATCAATAGCTATTAAATGCCAAAAAAAAAAGCAGAGATCAAATTCTTCAGGCAACTGGAAATTATTATATCTGTCGACTGAAGCGCCACGAAACTAGGCCACACACGTAACATTAAGTTAAATTTTGAGTAAATTAATTTACTTTCACATATAGTAATTGCATTACAGTATATATATACTCCACGAAACTTTAAATATACGGTGTTTGATTATCCGAAACATAAAAACAAAATGAACTTCTAAATTATCCAAATGACCCTTGGTTTCATCAAATTTGGATAATTGAGTTTCCACTGTAAATTTGTTGTTTTATAATCATTTGTGGCTGAACATTCGAAATTTGATCAAATATGGTTACAGAACAAAAAGATTATAAATTAAAAAATATATGTAATTATTATTTTAATGATCTAATTAATACGATATATTTTATTGTATTACGTGTCGAGTTCCTGAAATGTGCTCATAAACAAACATTCGCACAAAATTAAGATGAATTACTCCATAGAAATATATTAAAATTTCGGTGGTATATATTACGTTATAGCATGAATAAAGAAATTGTTATACCGGTAATGAATAAAACAATTTTTTAAATAATTTTATTTACATGAATTAGAATCAAGAGAAATTTTTAAAGATTAAATTAAATTATCATTCGCTGCAATATCATTTGATTCTTTTAATTTTTCGAGTTTGCGTTCAATTTTTAATCTTTTCTTCTTTATTTTGTACGAATAACACTTGATAAATAACGGTAAATTTTAAAATTTTATGTTTTTTTTTTACAGGTTTGAAACGCTTGAAAACACCGGATTTTAAATTGATTTTTATCTTTTGAACAAGTACTTGTAAAATTATATATAACATAAATAGAAAACCCTTCTGATATGAACGATCCTTGTCATCGATAATCACGACCAGTGACTATTTTAGTATTCTGTCCAGATTACTTGACAGTTCAATGCTTGAAAAGTAATTTAAAGGATTAAGTTAATTTAAAGTTACAAAATTCATTTAATGAAAGAAATTTGAAAATTATATTTCTCATTGAATGAAGAATTAAATCATATTGAATATTTCATAAAAAAATTAAATTTATTTTAAGTTATTTAATTTATTCAAAGTTTTATATTATTAATATAAGAAATCGCTGAATTTTTACAATTAATAACTTATGTTTTCTGTTATCTGATATAATACCAGATGCTAGGTATAATGATTCATCTTAAAAAATAGACAGAATATTATATCTCATTAGCAATTGCAGGTATTGAAAATTAATTGTAAAATACAGTACATTGATTAGAAAACTTTTTGGTTATTATTTTAATAATATAAAAGCCGTCGTCTCTCTGTGTGTGAATTCCTTATGACTCCTGCAATTTTTGTCCAATCCAGACGAAATTTTGGCAATATTCGTTTTATGTTTTGACGGAAAGTATAGGCTACTTTTTTGCAGAAATATTAGCTATAGAATAAGCGTTTTTATCGATTTCGGATCGGTGATCGCACTTACGTTGCAGTGAGTCGGTGACCTCATTTAGTTCGCGCTTGACAAGGGAACCTGCTTTAAGTTGCATTTTAAAATATTTTGGCAAATGGCGTATTTTATACTTACTTCGTTAAATTTAAAATTTATAATTTAAAAAAAAAGATAGCCACATCGTGTCACTTCTGTAACAATATTTTTAAAAAAATCTTCCCTTAGTGACCATGTGATGTTCTATTGTCCAATCGGAAGTAACGATCTAATGAGTCCGTTATTTAGAAAGTGTTATTGCTCGCCTAGCTAATACACTATATTGTACATACAATTAATTTTTCTTTTATTAACGTGGAATAAAAAAGACTCGATATTTTGTCAAAAAAAAAAAAAAAAAAAAAAAAAAAAATGCTCAGGGAAAAGCTTAAGAGTAAAATTGGTCAGGTAAATTGTAGATCTGAAAGTATAAGAACAACTGAGACCCCTGAAGGCCATGAAGTATGACTTGAGCAACATCAAGTAAGAATGGCTTTGTCAAGAGTCATAATTTGTAGATATATTAGCAACTCTTCTTGAAATCTTTACTCTCCTCAATTCTCCAATCTACTTTTTCATAAGGCATTCCACCATGCCTTACTTGTATTATATATGTATAATACATACATACATACATACACTGTATATGTGTGTGTATTAATAAGGAACATAATTATTTATCGCATTTATACGAGATTAAGTATTTTTGAAGAAATCTTCGTTGGATGTATTTTTGTGCGTGTAAGATTGCAGGAAGTTATTACCAATTTGTAGAATTTAATCTTTGTTTGTGTAATTATTTTCTTATAATTATGTGTCTTTATTTGAATTTAGTTAGGGGAGGATGTTTCAGCTATAAAAAAGAATAGCCGAAATATATAATGCTTATAAATATTTAATATAAAAATGTTTTAAAGTTTTCCACTGTAATAAATCTCCTTCACTGTACAATATATAAACACTCATTTATAAAAACTTTGATCACTTTGAAATCAGCTAAAATTTGTTAGGCTCTCAGGCAAAGTCTTGCAAATTCAAAATCCGACTGGAATTGTTAAAAAAAACTACGATCAAGTGCCCCTCACTACATTTATAATCCCGTCTTAAACCCTAGGAGCGCAGAGTTCGATTGAGACCAATCAAAATCTAATTAGCATTAAGACTAGCCCGAGGCTACCTTAAAAAGGCATTAAGGTTAAATTCTAGCCATTTAAATTTATACGTTGATATTTGTTTTAAACTAATTTTTGATCTCATCTCTTCTTTATCATTATGATACTTATACAGATTTCTTCTATATGTTTATCTTTAATCTTAATTACTTAAATAATTAGATATAAACTACATATCTATAATGTTTTTTATATTTCATACAATATAATTAACCTAAAAATTATAAATGACATTTTTCACTGAAATTTGAATTGCATTCAAAGAACATTGAAGAAAATTACATATTGAATAATATTAAAGCTAACTAAGAAAAAGAAAAGTCTAATGACTTTATCCATTTTTCAATATATGGTTTTCTTTTTATTTGTGAAGATCTTTTTAAGCAAAAAATGAAACTTCTGTTTTATTACGTTTTACATTTCTAGGTCAAGTAAACAATCATATTTTAATAACAGTAATTTCTTATTGCAAAATTTTTATTATAATTTTTGGCAAACAAACATTTTGGCACAATTTTATGTAAATTGGATAAATAAAATCTTTAACAAACATTATACAGATAGAAGCTATTATCATTTAGAAATATTTCTTTTTATTTTAAAATCTGAAATTGCTTCTTTTTTTTGTTTAATTTTGCTTTTTGCTATATAAAATTAATAACTATGATGCTTACAAATATATAAATAGAATCTGCTATTCTATATATTAATATATATATATATATATATATATATATATATATATATTATGTATTTAAAATTATAATTTATATAATATCTTATTTGATTACAAACCTAAACCTTAATTGTAGTTAATTTTTTGAAATAAAAATGTTAATTTTAAAATTTTATAACCGAAAATTCAATAACTGTGAAAATAAAAACTAAGAATAAAAAATAATTTTATTTCTATTAGTTTTTTATGCGGACAACTTGCTAATATAGTTTGTAAAATACAATATTCAAAAAAATTATACGATTAAATTTTTCCAGAAAAATTTACTTTAAATTATTATTTAAAAAAAACAGTAAAAAAATCTAAGAAAAAACGTAAAGAGTAAAGTGTAATCATTGGAAATAAATAGGCGTTATAAACCCAATTCTGTTTTTACCCGAAAACTCCGTGTAAAATAACTATGCAAAAAAATATAGAAAAATATAAAACTGGTTCTACACCTTAAAAACCAGCGAAAATAATATGATAAACCAATTAATATAATAGAATTGTTTAGATAAAATATTTTATTTTTAGTTAATAAATAAAAGACAGTTGTAAATTAACTTTATTTCATTTCTTTCAATTAAACACCAAAATAGTTTTAGCTTTTAGCGCCAAATAGCATACAAAAAACTATTCGGTATTGAAAGAAATTGGGAAAAACTCAATCGTACAAACAAATTGTCAAATTCCGAATGAAATTTTTCTTTCTAACTGCTTCAATTGCGGGGAAAAATCGGGTTGAAAAATTGATTGTCGCTACACGTGTTTAAATAAGTGGTAAAAAAAAAAATAGCAAAATCGTAAAATTTACTTGAGTATGTGTAGTCTTAAATGCAAATTCTAAGAACGTTTTTCAAAAAGATGAATTTTCTAGAAAAGAAACCAGGAATGTTTTTTCTTAGAATTAGAATGGAATAGAGATTTTTTTAAAAGAAAAACTTTTGAAACGTGTTAGATCAAATCAAAACGTGTAAAAAGAGAATTTTTTCCAGATTGTATTAAATCAAAAATTTTATAAAAGATCCGCGTAAAACAGAATTAGTTGTACTGTATTAGCAATTTTAGTTTCAGTTATAGTTAATTGAAGTATTAATGTTAGTGATAGATGAATTACTATAACTAGAAATACAGAAGGTTCTTGAGTCTAAAATTACTCATATTACGAAAAAGCATTATACTAATTATTTACAACATTCGATATAATTTTCAGCTTACTACGGCTCATATAGCCTTCCAGTGAGTTGAAGATTTGCGAAAAGTATCTAATCTAACCTGACTGATTCCACTTAAAGAAGCCACATGTAATAAAAATTTGAATATTAAAGACAAAATTATATGTTTTAAGGATAGGATAGGATTGTATTTTTCTCTAATCCAATCCCATTCATTTGGACCTTTGAGAACAATGATGATTTTAGAAAATCTTAGCGTTTAGAGGTTTTTGTACGTCTACATTTCACCATTTAGCTAAGAATTAGACAGAATTTTCAGCATTTTTATATAAATTGGTTACAATGGCGCGCTGTGGTTGGTGACTTTTTTCCCTCACTTCATCCAACTTCGATATAATTGTTAATAATTGGAAACTGTGTAATATTTTCAACTAAAATGATGAATCTCAAGCTAATCCTACTATTATTATTAATCTCTGGAATTGAATCGAATCCAGGACCGTTGCAGAAAACACCAACGAAGAGAGGTAGACCACCAATAAATCGTCTAAAGCAATCAACTAACAACGCAATATCATCGGAATTAGAGACCAACCTTATCACGGACTATACTGAAATAAGAAAAACAGAATTAACAACTCAGACAGGTGAGAAATCTAATTTAAACTTTTCGATAGATCTAACAACTACGGAAACAACGGACATTTTGACTACAGACTTATGTTGAAAATTGTAGAACTTAATACTATCAGTAATGAATGAATGGAGAAACAATTTTCATTTATCCGAGAGGTTAATGTAGTTCATAGAAAAATAATTAATTTTAAAAAACAATTGCAATTTATTAACAAAAGAAATGAAAAGATTGAATTAGAACTAACCAAATTACGTAATGATAAAGAACTAATGCAATTTAAGATTGATACTTTGAATAATGCTATAAATAATAATAAACTAATAGATATAATGTTACCCTAGGTGCCAAGATGGTGGCTCGTCTCTGATTCCCGCAAGAAAACAGTGGGACGCACGTTCTAACATAACCTAACCTATTCTAATAAATTACCATAATTATTAGCAATCAAATTATTAGAATAGGTTAGGTTAGATTAGGTTAGAACGTGCGTCCCACTGTTTTCTTGCGGGAATCAGAGACGAGCCGCCATCTTGGCACCTAAGGTAACATTAACCTTAAATCCAAAGGAACCGAATCTGCTGTTCTTTTTGACTTCAATAATTCAGATTTACTTACAAAAAAAAGCAGGAAAATATATTCAGTCATTATTGACATTTCAAAAGCTTTTGATTCCGTACATGTTCCTACTTTAGTTAATAAAGTAAAACTGTTCGGTGTTGGAAATAAATTTTCCGATTCTATTATGCAATTGTTCTCCTATTACAAAATTAATATTATTCATGGCAATCAAACTTATCAAGAAATAACTATAAACCATGGTGTACTCCAGGGCGAGCCACTATCATCATATTTCTTTAACTTTTATATTAATGAAATGGATAATCTATTTTTAAATGAGACGGAAGGAATTTATCTCAATGGTCAAACTTTCCATTATATACTTTATGAAGAGTACTAATTGCTCCAACTCGTGCAACATTACAACGTAAGATCGACAAGGTAAATAACTATATGAAATTTCTATATTTATTGATTAATGTAAGAAAAATCTTTTTACTTAAATGGGCAACCTCTTGAATTGGTCAGTAACATCAAATATCTAGGTATTACCTTTAATTGGAATGGAAATTTTTAGTTACATTAGAAAGCCCTTACTACAAAAATTAATCTACTTATCAAATAATGTCATTTATTTATGTTCAGCTTTAAAAATTACGGACCCGAAACTTCAGATGAAAATATTTAACGTACTAATTACACCTACGTTTTTCTACGCTAGTCCGATATGGGCGTTAGGTTTACTTTATGATCTGGAAAGGTTTCACATCACCTTCCTACGAGAACTATTTAGAATCGAAAGAACAATCCCAAGATACGCCATAAGAGCAGAAACGAACAGATATCAACTATTCCCCTTTTTTTTTTTTCTTGAAGAGACTGATCAAATTCTACTACAGATTAATAAATACCAACGATGACAATATAAGATTTATACATCAAATTATGTGTACCCAAATCAACAATTCAGATTCAAAAACAAACGCATGGCAATACGAATTTAATAAAGTACTTCAATCATTTGGTGTCTCAAGCAGAATATTTGATAATTCAGAGGATAATTGGAAACACGGCTATTCACTAATGATAGAATCAGCCTTATCACAGTCTATTATAAAAGATCAAAATTTAATAATGAAGTCGATTTATCACCCTTGGTACTTGGAAACTCTAAATATACCCATAGAATCGAACATCTTATCTGCTAATATAAACATGAATATTAAACGTTTACTAATTCAAATCAGACTTAACAAATTCTCCTTATCAATAATACTTATATAGATTTTTCTAAAGAATTCTGTTATTGGGGGCAAATCCGGAGACTTTTTATTACTTCATTTGTTTAAGGACTGTGCTGCATTAGAAAAACATCGTAAAAAATATCAAATCATTGAAATAATCCACACGAACCAAGACTAAAACTACAGAGCCAGGATAGGTAAATAACAATAAGTAATATGTTTAAAATAAATAATTTTTAAATTCAAATCACAAATGAGCTAAAACGATACTGAATTAATTGAAAATTTATTGTTGATTCATTACTTTATTATCTAAATTTGCTATGTAAACATATTACGAAAACATAATATGTAGGGATAATAATTTATTTATATGTTCATATTTGTTATCAAAAATTTGTATAATTTTACTGTTGTGTTTACAGTTTTGGCTAACAGAATAATGTATAAACTATATTTGTAAACTTAAAGCTATGTAGATATAATACTAACCCCCTGCAACAAGGTTTTTTCCTTATTACAGATAAAGATTGATTAATTTCATAAATTGGTTACAGTTTCTAAGACAAATCAGAGAACATTCGAGATGGACTCTTGTTTAATTAGTATTCTTTGAGTCTATATATATTGTACGAGTATATGATTGAAGAACAATAGTTTAGTTGATGTTCGTAACTAAAAGTGATGTCGGAAAGTGAAACATTTCAACTTTTAGCGAAATGTTATTGCAAATTTTATTGGATATATCAAAATAAAGAAGTGAAAATCAGATGCAAGTTCGAAAGATAAGGGTGAATTGATTACTTTTCTATTAAGTAATCGATGTTCTTCAAACTCTTACATTGGACACACAACTGCATTTGTTAGTTTAGTCGTTCGGAAAATTCCATTCAATGTGGAATATGTCGTTAAGTCAAAACAACTTTCCTTATTCATCAAGATGAGAGTATCATTAAATGATTTTTTTGTAAAAAAATGAAAATAAAATAAAAAAATATATTATCATAACACTAGCTTGGTGCTAGATGGCGCATAACTTTTTCGGTAAACATGACTATAATATGTGATTGTTAGAATAAAAATTATGTTTGTTTCTTCATCATGAAGACAGCGTTGTCTTTTCTGTGCATTATTGCGATGCGGTTATAAATCTACATGATGCGTGCAGACATAGATAGTAATCTATCTATGTCTGCACGCATCATCATGTCGTGTAAATTGTATCAGGAACAACGATTCAAATAAACCTTAGTAACTTTATTTTTACTACTGAAAACTTTTTACTACGCTTGGTAACTTTTACCATAGAAAAGCGTCACGGATGACACACAGTTTCTGGGGTTACCTTCTGAATATCGCCTGATTTCCGCATTTACGTTAAGGAATGCAATTTACACGGATTCCCCTTAGATATACAAAAAACAAATCTTAGGTTGTCAATTCCCGAAAAACACAGGAATCCAAGAAATGAGAAAAACCGAGGCTAATAACTATCAGAAGGATGGAACTACTCGTCATTTATCATTTCGTCATATCCTCTTTTCATCGAACAACTACTTGAAGACATCGAGGGATACTGACAACTAATTTTGTCCGTTTGTCTGCTGTAAGTTTCTGCCATTCTCACGTAGAATTGCTCCTCGATACACGAATGCCACTAGCAACACTACGCTTTAAAATCAGCCACATATTTTCGATTGGATTGAGGTCAGGACTGAGGGCAGAAATGTCCTAATTTTATTTTCCTGCAACCAAGTCGTCGTTTACTCAGTTTTGTGTGGCGGAGCGATGTCATGTTGAAATATGCATGTCCGCTGGGAAACAAGCGCTTGGGTGGCAGACGTTTCATTCGCAAAATTTCAACATCATCGTTAGTTTTGATTTTGCCACGCCAGATATACACCAACACACACCATGCGTTGATTTCAGGTGAGCTTATGCCCACTTTCTGCAACTGTACTTATGTAGTATCATTAAGTATGATGTTTTGCTTAGCGTAATAGAGGCGAAATCCTAATCGGGATAAGTAGCGACGCACTGTACGTTCGAAAATACTTACGTGAAACGTTTTCCTTGTCTATTCGGTTATTTCTGTGTTAGAGAGATGCCTATAACGACGATGAGCGTCTTAGTAGAACCCCTGTCCGGCGCGGACGCCCTACGCCATGTTAGGTGCAAACACGTTCTGTCATTACATAAAGTTGTATAATTAAGCGTATGGTACTCCTGAAAAGATGGACTTCTGATGCAATTTTGTGCTCGGATGCCTTGATGACTTTTTTCAATGATCAGTTTGTAAAATGCCTCGTTTACCTCTTGGAAATTTTGTGCAATTTCCGGCATTTTAAATTTTTTTTTTCCTTGAATACTCTGGTTAATACTGTTCTACTTTGCATATGTTTATAAATATGCATCGATTTCCGACTAGCGGTTGAACCTTTCTGACATATGTTAGATTCAGTTTATTCAGTTCTTGAACTTCCGCTTTCTTTTGGAAATTGAAAACTTAAGATTTATTTTTCTCCTAAGAAGTATATTTATATTTCGAAGTTACATCTGATTTTCACTTCTTTATTTTGACTAGCCAACATGTAATAAAATTTGCATGATTGAACTTCGTTGTCCTTGACTTTGTGTTAGTTAATAGCCGCGCCCAGTAGTCACCATTTTGACTGATCAGACTTACTGTATGTTAATTTTCAATTCGAGTTTTTTTCTTCGTATTTCAATGTTAATCTAGATTAAATAATAAAAAGATCTTTTAGAATAAAAGAGAATGGCAAAAATTCAAAAAGTAATTCCGATTTTTGACCAGTAAAAATCCCAGTGAAAGGCACCACATAAATTCCATTATATTCTTAATAAAAAAATTTTATCTGCAAAGAAAAGTAGGAAAAAAGAGACTTTCTCTAATAATAAGCAGTCATGATTGATTTGTTGACGTCAATACTAACTCACTACCTTTTTTATGGCTGGCCTCAATTTTATTCATTACGGTTGACCCTCATGAACGAAAAATAGGGAGGAATAGGGAAACAGCAAAGATGAGGGATAGAAAATATATTCAACCCGAATTACTGGTGATAAGTTATGAGGGTGTGGATCAAACTCTGATTCTTCACAACAACAGATTTATATTTTATATCTCCTCCATTCAATTGACAATAAACGATTATGGATAATGGCTCTGATAAATGATTTTATAAATGATTGCATTACAATGCAAATTAAAGGAAAAAAATATTGATTATTCTGAAAATAGTTAAGTGTTATCGCAAACAAATTACAAGGGTTTTATATTGAAACGTTTTTTTCTTTTATTAAAATTATTTTTTAAGATATAATGAATGTGTAATATACACAAATATGTCTAATCATCACAATGAAATTATATTTTAGGTGGTTCACAAAGCTATTTGAAATCGGAATTCTAATAACTTTTTACATAGAAGTGGATTTTTATCAATGTCTCGTAAATAAAAATGTAATGATTATTAATGATTATAACAATTTTAACCTTTAATTATATAAATTACAACAAAAGTTTTATATTAAAAAGCATAGTGTCCGCTTGTTTATTTCGTTTGATTGTCCCCTCAGAATGCATTTTCCAAAACATTTCAATCAAGATATCTAATGCATATAGAGATAAAATTGTGGTTCAGTAAATCAATTATAATTCCATAAACCATATAAACCATAAATCTTTATAAAGTAAATTGAATAAAATTATGATTTTTTTCCCTCTTTGACGCATGCCATTTATCATGATCTATTTAAAAGGCAAAAATAATTAGGCAGAAAGTACGTTTGTCTCTTTATTCGTAGAAATTTAGTAAAAGATTATAAATAAATATTTTCCTTTTATTTATTTCATGTCAGAAAACTTTTCGCACAATTTAACCGCAAATATGCATTCTTACTCAACAATTCCTTCTTTAGTCGTTCTTATCCTGTGAGCTGCTTGACGATATTTTAAGCTATTTTTCTTGCATTTTGTGAAGTCCATAGAACATTATGATCCCTAAAAACATATTTTTCATATGTGATGAACTTGTACAATATATTTTATATAGGCTAACGTCCAGTAGATTTAAATACAATCAATTTTTATAGTTATGGAAAGGATCTTCAGAAACATTAGATACCAGAAAATCGTAATGACGTCCGTGGTTTCGCATATTTATCATTTTTGCTGCCGTGACTTTCGTTTAGGTATATTTAAAACTTTAGGAGTTAAAATAAGTTTATATTTTTAACTTCTAAAATTTAAAATATATCTATTTTAAAATGTTATATTATATAGTCAAAGCTCTGAACAATGGCCACTGTTGTTTGGAGGTAGTTTTTATTGGAGGTTCGACTATACAGACACTGTTTTGAGTTTGTATAAAAGCTGAAATAATGATTAAATTTTTTCTGTTGACTCCCATAGATTTAAATTAAAATAATTTTATTAAAATGTTAAGTATAGAGTCTATTAAAAAAAGGATTTGAAGCTTTCAGTTAAGGTTCAATTATTGTGTAATTAAGCCCTTTTTTTTAAAGAAAGTTGTTTCAAATTTAGGATAAATTTTATTTACATTTTCCAATGAAGTAGAAATCTCTCATTGTCATCTTACTTGTTTAGCATTTTATACAGAAAGATTGTCGTATATAAAAATTTTTAGATTCATTGTTCTACCACTACTACTACCACTACTAATTTATAAATATATCTGATAGTCATATAATATATTACTTCAATTTAATAGTTGCTAACATGTTTGATAATTATGCGACTTTTTAAAAATTTTTATGAATAGGGATTTAAAGTCGCATCCTTTTTATTTTAAAGATAAAAAAGAAAAAAAAGGTAAATGTACTCTTTTTATTATTTTATATATAAATGAAAGTATCTCACTTGACCATTCTATAAATATAATTAGTTATTTTTAATCACTCTAATATAGATATTTAATTATTACTAATAAATATCTAAACTAAGTTATTAATTGGCAAAAGTTGAAACTTGTATTTTAATTTACTTCGATAATTAAACTTTTATTTGAAAATTAATACGGAATTAAATAAATATTCTATAACATTTTTTACAGAAGAATTATTTTCCTTTCTTTTATTTTGAACAATAGTTTCTCGAATTTATCATACTTTGCTATATGGAATTTATACTAATGAAAAAATATCATCGTGAAGCTTTAACGATCGATCATTCTTAATTAAATGTCGGACAAGTTACAGTGAAGAATCTCCCCTGCGAAGTTTCTTCTGAGTAATACAATCGAAATTAAAACAACAAACAAAAAATAAAATTTAAAATATTCTTTTCAAATAATTTTTGCAGATTTTCGAAACTTGAATAATCTCTACAATAAATATAATAAAACATATACAATATTTACTTTATGAGAATTTTATGAAATACAAATAAATTACAAGGTTAAGATAATAAATATGAATTAACATAATTTATTTCTATATAAAAATGTTTTATTGTTCGCACATGTACTGTACAGTAATGATTATTTAACAACACACCACACACACACACACCACACACACACACACACAAAAACTATGATTTTAATTTATGGTATGATAAATTATTGGCATTTTTAAAATCGATATAAATAAGTTTAATACTTATGACTTATTAATTAATTGTTATTTTATTCAGTTTAATTTATAATAAACGAAAGTTTTAAGATGAGATGTTGATAGTAATTATTTATCATTTTATTTTCTATGAAGCTTATCATGATATAAAGACTTTCAGATTAAAATTTCATCAGTAATTTTAACATAAATAAAAGTATTTTTGTAATGAAAAAGAAAAAAAAAATGTTTAAATTCATATGCAGGATGGAGATAATTTACTCCAAGTAAAAAGGCAATTTTTAATATTTGTTTGATAGAATATTGTAAAAAAAATAATAATGCAGTAAAGATTAATGCAGTGTTTAAATGAAAATAATAAATTAAAAATATATAAACATTAAATATTATTATAATATATATTATAAATATTAAAATGTATTACTTATATTCAGTTCATACGCGAGTTAAGCTGTTCAATCAGAAATTATAATAATTATTTCAATTAGTTGAAGTAAATTATCGAATATGATTTAAGGCATAATCTAATTAATAAAAAGTGTAAATTTAATGAGGAATAAAGTTTTTATTCCTTATTTATGAACAAGCAAAACGTTTTGCTTGTTCGTTTGTCGGTGTTATATTATATATAAGATTTTCTCGGTTAAATATTTAATTTATTTACGTCCAATATTAAAAAATATATAATAAACAAAATTACACAGCTTTTAATAATTTATATAAACGGTTAATATCATTGAGTCGTCTTGATAAACACTTGAAATTTTCGAAATATGTTTTTGAAAAAGAATTCCTTCGATGAAAGAGTTTATAAAATATTTTAACAGAAAACATTTTTGCTTTCTATTTTAAATGAATGATTACGTGAATTGAATAAGAAACACTTCAAAGATAAGGATAAAAATATTATTATTTTTCATTTCCTCAAAAATAAAATTAGTACAAACGTTTCCCTATACAATGTCTGTCTTGTTTCAAAGAATTTTGAGAGGACTGAAATTATTTAGTTTTAATCATATCAGTTGTCTGTTTCAACACTAAAACTCCGTCAATAATGAAATGATTTCTATTAATTCTTCATTTTTGCCCTTTATAATAACAAGTAAAATTATTTAGTGTCTCTTCTTTTCTTCTACTTTTGGCATAGAAAGTTGTTTTGTTGATAGAGCGTAATTTTCTATTACTCTGCAGGGAATATTAAAAACTGCCAGTGTTTTCTTAACAAATAGCTTTAACAAGTTTTAATCAATTTTGTTTCATAAACTGAATGTATTCCCCACATGGTTATAACTTATGTCATATATAAGTTTTCATAATTTCTAAATATACCTGTAACTAAAAAGTTATTTATCGATCATATAAAACATGATCTACACTTTGATATGAATCACATTCAGTTTTAATTTGTTTCCTCTTATAATAATATAAATTTTCGTTTAAAATAGCGCTTTACTTGACAGATGCACAGTATAATTACTTTATATAGAAAAGACTTTCTTGTATCATTTAAAGATTTGTAGATATATTTTTATTAATATTTAGAAAATTATAAATTAAATTCGAAAATGTTTTTAACAACTTGAAATTATTATTTAACTTTTATATTTGTATTAAAAGCAATGTTTGTTCGTAAGAAAGAATTCGATTAGGCAAGACGAATGAAGATTATAAACATTTTAAGGATATTAAAAATCAAGAATAAATAACTTTTAACGTTTACGAATTTTCCACGTCAAAATCAATTCGGAAAAATCTCGGAATATAACAATTAAATCAACACAATGCTATGTACAGAATATAATGGAAAAACTTAGTCGACAATACAGCATCTGAAACTTACGATTCTGAGATCAGAAATTTAATAATCCCCAAAAAATTCAATTTTCCCGTAATTTCTGGATGCTAAACCCTATGAGAAAAATAAACTGCTTTACGTACATCATGTGTGCTACTGTAGTGACGTCACTTTCGGGAAAAAACGTGTTCGTGTTGCGAAGGGCGGTTGGCAATGTTCCACGAGTTGGACATGCAGTAGGCATTGTCGCATTCAGTCATTGGTGAATGCTTAGCTTCATATGTTGCAAATAAGGTAGGTTTTAATCGAAACGCCAATTTTAATTAAATTTAATTAAAAATTTAAGCGTGCTTTTTATTCTCTTGGAAATTTTCATTTAATTAGTTTTATAATCGAAAAAATAGAAAACAGTTCGTTCTTTGATCGAAACGTCGAAAGATAAATGTTTTTTGATAAAGTTTTTATTAATTATTTTATCTTTTATTAAATAAAAAATTAATGAGCCTTAATAACAGTATAATAATTATTATTAATGTAAAGAGAAATAGTTATTGTTTAAAGATATTTACGAGATATCAGACAACAAATGATAGAAAAGGCGTGTCTATGTACTGTACAACAGTAAAAAATCAAGGCCGGCTGTCATTGCTGACTCTTTTTTTTTTATTTCTAATTGTTAAGTATTCAGAAAAATATAATATAAATTATTCCTTTGATAAAATATCGAATTAATCTGTAATTAAGTTTAATTATTGATAAGTTAATCAGATATATTTATCAGTATACAATATAAATGCAGATAAATAATTCATCAAGGGTAGTATTTAAAAATCAAATTTGTTTTTTTTTAAATAAATTCACATTAATAATTTATATTAACCATAAATAGAAGATCGATTACGAATAAAATTTATTATCTGTTTAACCCAGTCACGTGTGCAATTAAAGTAATTAAACTCTTTTTTTTTAAAATAAAACGTTTAAATTATTACATTTAAAAATAATTTATCATTTATTTTTTCGCTTAAAATTCAATATCTTTATTATTAACATTGATGACATGATAAAAAAAAAACATAATTTAAACTATTGTGGATAATTTTAGATGTTTATTATCGAAATAAAAATCAATAGAGCGTAATTTTCTATTCTCAATATTTAAGTAAATTGAGTAGGCTGACGAGAATCGTTTTAAACAATAAATTGCAATTTGAAGAGGAACTTTGATTTAACAAAAGCAATTAAATGTTTAAGTCTAACAATGTTAAGAATCTAAGAAATTTTAATATCATATTACTCTTTAAAATCAAAATCTAGGTTTATTCCACGGAATAAACCTAGATTTCGATTTTAAACGAATTACGACTAAATTTAGCATTGTAAAAAGTAAAAATGTTGTATATTTTACTGCGTATAATCCTACTTAAATATACTAAGTAATATAAAAAGTTCTACGTAAATATTAACAATTAATTAATATCAAATATTTATATTATTTTTTTAACTTGAAAATTTAGTTTTGACAGATTATATGATTTACTTCTTTGTATTCCAAATGAGAAGAATCTCATATTATATATATATATTTTTTTTAACATAAATAAAATACTCATTCATTTGCCAGAATTTGGATTTTTTCCAACGTATAATTGTAGCAATTCTGCGATGTTCAACCTTAACCTAATTTTTAAGATATAAAAATCTATAAGCTATACAGAATTGAAATGATGTAATTTAATTTTTTTTTTGTTTTAAATTAAATAGGAATTGGCAATGGGTGATTTACTTTAAATATCTTATTGTTCGGGTTAACATCCTTTTCTATTGTATAGCCAAATAGTTCAACGACTTTTAAAAAGACAAACTGACGACAGGTGGTAGGGAAAACGTTAAATAAAGAATTTTAAGCGGTGTCTTTTTGCACAATACTAAAAAAAAAAAAGAAAAGAAAATTATCAATAGATCCAAGTGAATTTGAGTGTTAGACCGCGAGTGTCTTCCTGTCACGTGATCTCTCGGTCTCTTAGCAACCGGTAAGTATTGTCTGCGTATTATATTAATTTTATATATTGTACTGTACAGTACTGTACAGTACATATATAAAAATATAAATTTATTCTTTCATTGACTTTTTAAAGTGGGTTGATATACATTAAAAAATGTATTTGTTCTTTTTAAGTAACGCCATTATTTATTTTCATAGCAACCGTTTAGTTACAGAAATACAGTTTACAGACCTATGTTTATGTTTTATATACAAAATTTGGGAAATTCATTTAGCTTAATTGGTTTTAAAGCGTAAAAGTGAAGTTCAGAATCCACGTATTAAATATAAATGAACATTTTATAAGAATTTATCTTCTTAATATGTTATTTTGAAATATTATAATGCTTCCATTGCTAATATTAAATGAATACTGAGAACACTTTGAATGAATCTCTACGTTTAAAAAATCTATCTACCAGATATTCATTTTAATATAATCGTGTAGGCTATTTAGCCCGAAAGTAAGTTAATTTAACGCCGAAGATATTCTAAAATGTATAATATCCATAAAGTTATTTCATTAATACAACGTTGTGTTTAAAATTTAAATTTATGATAAGATACATTTCGATTAATTGGGGTAATAGCAATCTGTTAGCATGTATATATATATATATATTGTTTCCACAAAAAGCAATCGAATCGTATGAATTTAAATTATATATTGTAGGCCATTCGCTTGACTTGTTTTTCATTTATTAAAAACACATAATTACGCATACAGGTATGTGATCTAGTTATTGAGTTTTTAATTAATATGTCGTTAAATTAAAATGTATCAAGCATCAAATTAATTTTTATAATATGTAAAATAAAAGTTCAAAAATTGAAATTTTGAATACGAATTTATTAGTGAAATGGTCAATTAACATAAGTCGACGTTATATTTATGATGAAAATGACGATATTGTGTATAAAATTTTTTACGTGTAAATTTCTATGCTGACGTCACACAGGGTACTACGAAACATCTTCGACAGTTCTGGCACGGAGACCGGATTATAAATAACCGAAGAGGACCATATGATGATTAGAGCATGCGTATTGTAAGGCCATCAACGTTGCGATAACTTTCAAAGATTTGCAAGCGTTAGTCGCATGTTTGAAAAAGGTAAGTTAGAAAAAGCAAAAAAATAATTTAATTCTTATAAATAAAAATTTAGTTTATTGATCTATTAGTCAAATTACTCGATATGCAAATATAAAGATTAAGTAGAACTAACTATAAAGTTTTAATTTAATTTACGAACAATTAAATCACTGTAATTCGATGATATTTATGCGGTTAATAATAAAAAAAATTACATAGCTTACGGTATATTTTATTTTTAAATACCAGATAATTTTCGAGAAATAAATTGTAATATTATAGAAAATATATAGTTATGAGAAGACGTCTGCTTTTATTGATCAATGTTTATTGGATTTATAAATATTTATTCGTCTCTATCAGTTCAATGTTCTATGAAATAAAATAAAATTAGGTCGATATCTGTTAGATGAAACCATATACTTCGAGGATTGATTCTCATTTTATTTTGAATTTCTCTTAATTAATACAAAGATATTCATGTATAATTTTATAATATAGACATTTAAATAATGCTTAAATTCAAAAATATTTATATATTTTTACATCAAAATGAAGGAAATGTAATATTTTAAAATATTAAAAATGAAATTTGAATTTAATTTATGTAAAAATGTATATATATATTTTTTTAATTTAAAAATATTATTTATCTAAAAGTTAATAAATTTATTAATTTTTAAAATAATTTAGTTACATAAAGTGATATTTTATAGAAAAATAATAAAGTATTTTTTAATTATTTTCCATATTTTACTTTAATATGTTTATTTTTGCCAATTTAATAACTACGATTACAAGATAATTTATTGAAAATTGATTTCCTAGTAATTTTAATTCGAAAATATATAATTAGGCATTAATCTAAGAAGCAAGTTGTGCAATTCCGTCTGGCATTTGATAACTACCGACGAATGATGCATTGAATTGAAAGAATTATTTCTAAATATCTTAAACTGATATAAACAATATCTAAATAAATTTCGATAGTAGAATTCTATCTAATAGAAAATAGAAATTTTTCACTGATGTACTATTTTTTACAACGAGAAAACATGTAAATACAACGAAGAAAAGTCGAATTTTAACGAATCGAATATGTTATGAATAAAAAAAAACTATTAGAATTGTTAATCTGGGCATTATCACATAAAAAAAATTGAAATAATTTTAAAATGTTTATACAATACTTAAAATTGTTTTGTTTTGTTAATTATCCTATATTTATTTTATAATATATTATATTTACATTCTTGTATTTACAAGATTTTTAATGCATTTGGAATGTTAAATATTTATTTAACTAGATTTAATTTTTATGCAAAATATAATTTTTAAATTAATTAAATATTAAAATAACTACATAAGTAGTGTATCAACTCATGAAAGAACATAAGCATGTGAATAAATCTTATATATTAGGTTACGACTTTATAAATTAGAATGAATTAAATTTGTTTATTTCTTGTATGTAAACAATTTAAAAAATTTATTTAATTATCTATGATATTATTTCTTGATTTCTATAGCGATTGAATCAACGAAAGAAAGAGTATTAGTGTTGTAGTTATATAAGGACATTCTCTGCTTCAATCAAGTTAATCTTATCAACATTCATCTGTATTCTTAATAGACAATGCCTATCGTAAATTTAATTTAATTTAAATCTAAACAACCTTTTCTTTATTTATCGGATAAAATATTACCGGAATTTAAATTTGACAGGATTTAAATTGTCATATAAAATTAAATTTTTGAAAATAAATATTTATTTAATATAAAAATAATCAGTATAAATTTATCTGAATATATAAAACTGTAAAATGGTTTATTTATGGTTACATAAATTCTAATAATTAATTAAATACCATAAAATTTTTGCTATAAAAACATTGTTTTTAAATAAGCTTCTTTTATCTCCGCTTTTATTAAAAAATTTTTAAATAAAAGAAACACAATTTGTATTAATTATGATAAATTATGGTAAATTATTGTATGGCAATTAATCGTAATTTTTCCCTCTAATAGCGTGACATTAACCCTAGGATTGCGAAAATCCAGAAAGGAATTGTCCAGTTAATTATAAATAAATAAATTTAATTTAATAATTTCGGAATGCCCTTATATAATAATTAATACCATTACTTGTACTGATGTTAATTGCAAGTTTAATGTAACATATCAAACTTTAATGGGGTGAAAGGAGTTATATCAATGGAGAATAACTCAGAATGTATGCGTAAATAAGTTACGAAATTAATCATTCATAAATCTAATTAAAAATATATACAAAAATAAAATATAAGATGAATGAAATGCTATATGAAACTAATAACAAAAGTTATTATAGGTCTATTCTTTTATGTATGTTATACGTTTATAACATACCTATACCTATTAAGATTTTATATTGTCCATAATTAAATTTAAATTCGTTTAGTAAAAATATTAATTCAGTTATATATATAATTATTTCGATACTCGTTAAATACCTAAACTCTAGATAATTACGTGAAAATCTATTTTAATAGATTACGAATTGACTATACACATAAAGTCAAATCTCAGAATAATGGCCACTGACGGGAATATAAAAATGGTTATTGGAGGTTCGATTGTAGAAAAATTAACGTTGATTAATCTGGTTTAATTAATATTTGTTCAAATTAAACTTACGCTAGTGATTAAACGTACACAGTAGTTTAGTGATGTTAGACAGCAAGACTGTGTGAGAATTTGGTCTATTTTTATATCTAATGTATAAAATGTTCATGTTTTTAGTATTTTTCATTAAATAATAGATTTTCTTGTGGCTGCATTATTCCCTGTAGAAAGAAACACTACCTTGATGCTAGATATATCTGCTGCAAAAAACTCTTAAATAGATCTGCGGTATAAACAATAGATCTAATGCTATATACAACCACTATTGTAGTTTGATTATATTTTATTCAATACTTGGTTATTTTTAGATACTAATTTAATTTTATTCTGATATAGAATTACTGTGCTTGGATTTAGAAAGTAAGATTCAGTTTATATTTAATTATCTAACATAATCATTTTAATTTATCATTGTGTAGATATGTACAAGTTTTGAGATGTGATAATTAAACATTGGAGAGAAAAATGGCTCGTTCTACTCGATATGCAGTCAGTTCCGTGGAGGAGATGACATACAGACCAAAATTTCATTCATACGAAACTGCAGACGTCACAATGACTTACGAAGTAATGTCAAATAATTCTACTAAAGACGATGTCGCTCCTTTAGTTATGTCAAACGGAACATCACAAAGAAGAACATTTTCAATGTATGAAACAAAAGCCAGTCCAAAAATAGATCCAGATTTTCTAATCGCTTGCAAAAATTCGGACGAAAGCGTATTAGAACGTATTGTAGAAGAAGTACCATCTTTTCAAACAATTAACCAACAAGATAGATGTGGAAGAGTAAGTATATTCTAAATATATATATATATATAAAATTTCTTTTATATATACAAGAAATAGAAAACATCTTGTGAATTGTAAACAAGACTGCTTTGCACGCAATATTTAATAAAGTCTATGTAGATTACACGACACTACCATTTAAGATAGTCATCCATCAAATATTGTAGTTCAATGAGTGGGAAGACAAAATAATAATAATCAATAAATGAAGCTTCTGTTAGGAAATCTATTATCATATTAACGTTTGTCGAGAGTTAACATTAATATTCTATTTTAAAAACAAATATTTAAGCTATTCCTTCAATTTAAACTTTGACATTTTAGCTGAAAATTGAAAGTTTATATCTTCTATATACCTATATTATATATAATTTTTAGTAATTGTAGAGTAATAAAACTTTTATTACGTTAAATATAGGACGTAAGAGTATAGCCAATTAATTAAAGATTACTTAACATTACGTCTTCACTTGCATAAATTTAAACAGGAAATTTACGATAATGATCTATTTTTGATAGATATGTATTGATCACTCTAAATTCTTACATTAATCGAAAATATAATTAATAAATAGATGAAAGAATTTATTACATGTCAATTGTTTTTCATGTCATGTTTATATCGTTCCCTAACTTATAAGGATGACCTAAGGTTGATAAACATCTATCAGTTGGACAAAAATACTCCCAAATGTGATTTGTAATTCAGGTCAGCAGCTTACTATCCTCGTTCTTTCGTCGTACGCGTTAGATAATCCCAATGAATATTGAAATCAAAAATACTTTTATCGTTTATTATATAAATGATTCGTGCGCAAAATATTGCATTATAATGTCTTTTTAAAGGCGAACACTCGTAATCATTTAAAAAAATGTTTAATAACCCGACAATCTGAAAAAACTTAGCAAAAACAGACCGGCTTTTAAAATTAAATTTAGCAACAGTTTGTCATATTTTACGAATAAATTTTAAAAAAATAATAGAGTTATGCATATAAATAGATAACACGTGACGTTTAAGAATTTTTTAATATATATACACATGTTAAAAATACGCTGTTTTTAATAAACCGATTTTAAAGACAAAGGTCAAGTTTTTATAAGGCGGAAAAAACTTTATAAAGTGATTATCAAGAATATTGTCAGTAAGGTGCCAAAATAGCTTCTATATTTATCAAAATCTAAAAATAATCAGGAGGAACATTTGTCTCTTTTCAATTCACATGACGTCATAACAATTCTACCCTCCATAAATAGGTAAAGTTAATTTACTTTCGCTGATAGAGGTGTCATCCTTGATACTACTATGACCTTACCAGAAGGCCAAGAAGAAAAAATCCAATAGTGAAAAATAATTAGCCATACTCAATGAAGCTATTTTATTTTAGACAGGTTTATATCATGTATGCTCGAATGGACATCTAAAAATGTTAGAAATTTTGGTTCAGCTCGCTCATCTGGATGTTAATCTTGCGGACAGTGAAGGAAATACTCCACTTATAGCAGCTGCACAAGCAGGTAAAGCATATTATTATTATTTATATTTCAGATTTTGCATGAATAATAATTTTAAAAAAAACTATATAAATATAATAATTAGACAAAATGAATTTATCTGCTTATTTATCGTTTTGCGAAATTTATTTATATCAACAAAATTAAAGTATTGCGTGTTCTATAGGGAAAACTGTTAATTCATTCAAAAATGAAGCAATGAAACAATTCATTGAAAAAAAGAAATGAATTCACGTAACAATTTTTCTGGGGAATTTTAAACCGGTTTATACAACACTTGCTGGTATTTAATTCATTTCTTTCCTGTATAAGCCTATATATCATTCTTTTTATAGATGCATTAAATTTTAAATTGTAAATTTATCCAAAACACAGAAACAATCGATCGGTACTCTATCAAATTTTTATATTTTATAATAAGATAATTTACTTCATAAATATTACATTAATTAAATTTTTAAAACTGCTTTTCAACGTAATTTATTGCGTTAAGGTGGTCATAAGTCGTGGTTAGTTTACGTTAGGTTCCAAGTAACGCTGAAATTTCATTGATTAAACGAAAAACCTCGAACATTTCGAAAATGATAATTCAAATTAAAAATTAAAGGCTACATTTTGAGGAGAATTTTATATATATTACGCCATAAAATCTTTAGAATTAGAAAATACACCAAGACATAAAATGATATTATATTTTAAAATGCTAAAGCAATAATTTCACGAATGTTTAGTTATGTTAAATTGATAAAGTTTCTTTACAGAATTAGATAGAAAAAATAACAGTAAAAGTTTATAAAATATTTAATTTATAGTAATAAAAGCTAATATAATAGTGTTACTGAAGCGATTAAACAGCTAAATATATTAAACCAAAATTAAATTACAGGTAATTTTTAAACGGTTTAAAATAAATTTAGTATAAAGAGAATTTGTTTAAATAAGCGCTAAATTTTAGATAATTTTAATGGCATAATCTATTAAAATATTAAAAACTAATTTAATAATTAATATTTGGAAATTTGAATTTAGGTCACGTGGAGATTGTTGGTCTGTTATTGGATAAATACAAGGATGTATTATTAATAGATCAAAGGAACGTTTTTGGAATGACAGCCTTGATGAAAGCAGCTCTACAAGGAAAAACAAAATGTGTAAAGCTTTTGCTTTCTGCAGGTTAAATAATTTGATTACTATTAGATTTTAAACTAATTATTTTCAAAGAAAATTTTTAACTTAATAATGAAACATTTAAATGCAATTTTTTATATAGTAACACGATTGAAATAAAATTTAAATAATTTAATATTTTCAATATTGAAACTTTTACATATTTTAAAATTTCATTTTGACGAATATTCAATAATAAAGTAAATTAATAACGTTTTGTAATATCCATTAATTATTGCAGGTTAAAAAAAGAAAAGTTAAAATCCACTGTCATTTATCCTTTATTATGCGGTATTTTAATTGATAAAAATAGTGTTAAATTGAATCGATAGATGGCGATAAAAGCTAACATTTATTATTTAGTAACTACCGCATTATTCTAACAAGCTTTGATGCTTAAAATAATTTTAACAAGAAAAATAAGTATTGTTAAATAGTACGGTATCGAATACACTTCAAATAATACATAACTAGCAACAAATAAAATTATATTAATAGAGTTTTTAATGAATATTTATACTTTTAATATTAAGATTTTGGTAGCTTATATTTAATTGCGTTTTAGAGTTTAAGCACCAAAGTTTACATTAAGATTTAGAAAAGTGGTATAATGGAGCAAGCTAAGATAGAAAATATATTAGAGTTTACTAATAATAATTGTAATATTTATTATATATGTTTGTTTATTTAAGAAAAAGCTTGTTACAAGTTGACGAATTAGCACACAAAACAGATCGTTCGATTATTCAAGTATTGTTTTCGAGTGAATTCTTCAGCCAGATATTTAATTTGTAATAAAAAGAATATTAAGAATTTGCTTTGATGGCTTGTAGGGCGCTTAGCCATTAAAAAGATTTGAGTTCGAATCCGATCCATATCATATTTTATCATAGATATGTCGGCTTGGAGCATCGTTTCTCATTCATCATCATCTGTGCTGGTCGATTCCATTATGCTTGCAGTGTGATCACTAAAGCCTATAATATGCTGGTATCTCGCATTAACATAATTCAAAATTAAATAGTATCAAATTGTAAAATAGTTTTGTCACGTAAACCTAACTTAATATTGAAATTCTGCATAAGATCCATAGTCAGAATTTTATGCTTCTGTCAAAAAAATTGTATACAATGGAATAGTTGTAATTCGAACTCCAGACAATGTGAAAAATTTCGAATTGTTAAAATTTGATTACAGTATTTATTTTGAATATAAAAATAGCTTTCTTTGTTTTTTTTTCAGCATTTGGCAGTAGTCTATATTTCTTGGGAATATAGTATTTTGTTTTTATTTTTTTCTACTCCTTTAATCGCTTTAACTTGTTTAGCTAAGGATAAATTTATGCAGTTCTACGCTTAGGCACCGTAAAAACGTAGCTAAACAACTACACTATGTAAACTCACGTCTGTAAAATTTTGAAACACGTGACAACTTTGCCCACGGTTTCATCCCAGGAGTTTACAGAACCCGTGCATTTAGGGGAATTCCCGGAAAGCATTCGCGCTATAAATCAGTTGACTACATGCTACTTTCTATTTTCTACTTTCATTTTAAAATATAAAATATAAATATAAATACACTGGCTCCGAATTATCTAAATTTATACCAAAAACATTCGAATTATATTTTTTAACGCTAATTTAAATGCAAGAAGAATAACAACGGATTCGAATTAATCAGACTCGGTTGGATTAAAACAATTAATAGAAGCATTTTATTTAAACCATTATTTCCATAATTATTGATTTAGGTAAAAGGTAATATTTTTATCAATCACATCACAAATATGAATTTAGAAGATATGATTAAAATATTTAAATAAATAATATTAAATCGACGGAAACTTCTTAATCTAGGAAGCGTTAATATAGAATTTATAGGTATTTTTTAAAAATAAAAAACAGGATGAAAATCTTATATATCAATATTTGATTGTATTTAAACTTGCATAAATCGACATCACCGGGTATTTATTTAAATGTAAACTTTAGTATTTTTTTTCGGCGCTTTCTTCTGAGTTTTAAACAAAATTGCATCAAATAATTTTTATTTGCAATTAAAATAAAGAAAGAAGAAAAGCGGGAACCGAAAACAAATCTTAGGGAGCGGGCGAGTTTTACTTCTCATAATGGGACTAACAATATATAAGTTTCGCTGCTTTAATAATTACTTAAAACTAACTTAAACAACATAAAAATGAAGCAAAAACTAAAAATAATAATTGCGAAAACATTAAAATATAAAATTTAAATAAAGAATGGAGCTCTTGTTAGCAATAAGTGCACTCGCCCCTATCTTCTCCTTCTAGATTCGTCGCCGAAGAGAAGAAAGCTTACTATTTTATTACAAAGAAATGATATGCAATAAAATCTGCAAAAAAAAGGGCAGTCAGCAATAGATTACTTCAAAAAGTAGAACTCACGAGAAGTAGCGCGAGGAGTTTGGTGCGGTTGCGAGTCAGACTTAGCGACGCCGTAAACAGTTGGTGCCAGCTTTAGTGTCGACGAGTCTGAGTCGCGATGTCGCCAAACTTCTCGCACTACTTCTCGCGAGTTCTACTTTCACTTATTAATCTCTGGTATATCTATCAGGAAAAAACAAATAAATAATTTTTTAACTAATAGAAAACAATTACCTATTATTGAAATTTAAAAAGATTAAGTATATGAAATGAAATATAATACTTTTTAAATCAGTATTTTTATATATTTATATTAGTATTTTCAGACCAAAATAAACTAAAAATATCTCTTAAAAGCTAATTACATAAAGGTGAAATTGTATTTGTCTTCTTTACAATTTTACATTATTGTAAAAAATAAAATAGCTTAATAGTAACTTAATCATTTAATATAAACAATCATCTTGAAGATTTTGAAGTTATAAAAATCGCATAACTTAAGGATTTTTACAACTATTTATATGATTTTTAGTGCTTGCATGTCGTAGTCTTAGTTATAATTTATATATAGGCTTATACGCTTACTGTATATCCTTTTATAAATTACAGTATACTGTTATCCCAGTAAATTGGTACGTAAGAATCTATTAATGCTTTCCTCCTATTTTCATTTAATGAAAAATATAGTAAATGCTCCAAATAAATAGCAATATATTGCCCTATTTTCGAGTTGTTGGCCTCAATTTTGTTTTCTTAGAAATCGTTTTTGTTATAATTAACAGAAATATTTCTTATTTTTCTGAAGACGATTATGTAGACGTAATTTAATTAAGTAATCAAATACAATATATCGTGCTCTCATCTTAATGAAACTGCGCTGATTATTTAAACCGAATTTACGCAAAATAATGCTCACTAGTCCGCTTAGTTATCGAATTCAAGTGTAAAATTTTAAATGTAATCTTATATAAAACTGCTTTAGTTTATTGAATTAATGTAGCAGGAAATTATTATTATTTTTTTCAACTCGAAGTTTAAAATATATATTTTACTATTGTTTTCAATGATAAGCTGCTCTGTAATAAGCTGAATGTAATTTTATAAATTATTTAATGTAGAATTTTTGTTTTAAGGATAATAAATCTGTATTAAAAAGTAGTGAGAGATAAATAAGAAATAATAAAACTTAAAACTGAGTAAAGGATAATTGAATTGTGGATTTATAGATGCTCGAATAAACGTCGGACTTTCTTAAATACATATTTCCATCAACAACCGGGTATTTGTAATTAAAGTATCCCTATTCAAGGAAGATATTTAGCAGTCCAAATGCAACAAATCATGGCATGGTAACATTTCAAGGCATGAATAAGACACTTCCGTAAAAACTAGTACCAAGACGTGCACTATGGCATTTTTGGTGATTCAATCAAAGAATATGGAGTATCATTTGTGCGAACACTTAAGCCTGAAAAGTGTGGTTTATCGAGAACATGTTGCTAATCTGGCAGCCTTGAAAGACAGTATCACACTGCATCTAAGAAGTACCATAGATAATCAATTACGATCAGCCATTGAAAACGCTGTTCATCGTCTTCAGATTTTCTAAGATCTGTGCATAGCACGAGTGTATCGTATAAATAAAATGCTTGTTGCTTGCAGCGCCCAAAGTTCTGTAGTGTCGAGTTTTGGTACTAATTTTTGTTATAGAAATGTCTTCTGTAATAACAAAAATTAACTGCTAAAAATTTCTCTAGATGGCGTTGAATAGGGAAACTTTAATTATGATTACTCGGTAAGTATATATACATATTATATTTATACATATTATAGTTTATTTCATTTAACACGATACAGCAACATTGGATTTAAAATGAAAATTAAATAAAAGTTAGAAATCTGGAAAATTAGTTATAAGGTAATAAAAGCTAAACTTTATTATCCGTAAAGTTCAGCTTTTATTTCTTGATCGAGTTCGGATTAGTTTGGAGTTCTGGGTTTTCAGTGAGTTTTCCAGTTGTGATGGGCCCATCCCCTACTACCCAGGCTATCTTGGCTTTGGTAAAGAGCATAAAAAAGATCTTAATGCCCACAGAACAGGAAGAGTTATAGAATGTTTATTTAATTCGATACTTTTATTTATGTTAATGTTACAGATAAAATAAAAATTTTAAATTCTTAAATTGTAAGATTTGTAATGATATACAATTTGTTCTTTTTTCTTCACAGGAGCAAATCCTAATTTGTGTGATCCACGTCGACAATATTGTCCTTTGCAATGGGCACGATTCTGTTGCAGATATTCCTGCGCAGAGGCAATAGAGAAATTTATGAAAACAAATAATAAAACATTTTTGCACAATAAATTATTTTCTACTAGTAATAAGTGGAGTAGTGACCCTGAAATAAGAACGTCCATGCAAGAAGTGAGGCCGCCAAAATCAATGGAGAACAGTTGGTTCAAGCAAAAATTGAAAAAGACATTTCGCTACGCTGACCATAAGACTAGAAAGAGCGGTGAGGTCGGTGCGTTAAGTAACATTACATCTTCAACTGTGATGTGTGCCTCATCAGCCATTTTGCAAAATATAGAGTGTGATCAAGCATACAAAGAAATAATAATACCTAAATTAGAAGTTCTACACCATAACGGTAAATAAACGTGCCTTATCACGTCATCTTTCTATTTGGAAGAGAAGTACTATATTCTTGGAACTGCACTTCATCACTTTTATCTTCTATACCTCTTCGATAATATTTTGTTATATTCCATTTGTTATTTCTTCGCTATCTTGTACGCTTGATGCCAAATTATTTCCATCATCTATCTACCTATATATATCTACACACATATATATATATATACAGTATTTACATATATTTATACACACGTCTGTGTGTTGTACACTTGGTAACACATTTACCGGACTTAAATAAACTTAAATACTATTAAAGTTCACTAATTGTTCAAAAACTTGAAACTTAGTACTTAATAACACCTATGAATGATTACTAAATTTATTACTTTTCATTTTTCTAAAACGAATAGGTTTTTTCACTTTTGTCACTTCAATATTTAATTTATTTAGAATTTTTTAAATTTCATAAACAGAAAAGTGTAAAGGTGTCATCCATTAATTACGTGTACATTTTTAAACCGTTTTTGATCCTCTCCCTCCCTATTGTGTACAACGACGTACCTTTGCAAACCCCTCTTATATTGAATTACGTGTACAATACCTACTGACACTGAACAAATAATTTTAAAAAGTTTTGCAAATATTTTCAAAGAGATAATTTATTCACACAGTTAGTAAGTAGGCTTATAAGAACAAAAACCCTCCTCCTATTAAACTGTACACCTAATTAATAGACGACCCGAAATATCAAATATAATAACCACAGATATCTAAACGTACAACAGATTTATTACACTGAAAATTTTTAAAATATATTTTTACAGCCATGTTTAACCTTTATATAATTTTTCGATAAAAACGAATTGATATTTTAAAAAGTCTGTAAACAATATTATTTATTATCTAACATTAAAACATTATGTTAAAAAAAAAAAAAAAATAGAATATATCATTATAAGATAACAAATTTGTTAAACAATTCCAAAATAAATTTATATAATTTATAGCCGTGATAAGGGCTGTAATATGTTAATTGGCCTATTTATATATTATTAACTTTTATAAGAAAAAAATATTTTTTCGCTAATTTGTAACAGGCGACTTTGAAATTTCTTAATAAATAATCTCCAAGAACTATTGAATAATGCCATAATTTCATTTTCAATTTTTACACACCGAGGAAAAAATATTGCAGAAATATTACATTCTCTAAAATCAATTGCTATTATGTCACGTATAGAAGATTAACAATACCACATAGTACCAGACTCCGGCAAGCTCGGCACCAGAAGTGGTCCGGATTTTTGGTTTTTATGGTTTTCCGGACACGGGCTAAAAATATACTTAAAATACAAAATAATAATGAAATGTAAAAACAAAATTATATTTAAAACATCGTATGCTAGTAGTCATGCAGGAACTCTCATCGTGAGAAGCGTACGCCAACGGAAACCAAAACAAGATGGCCGTGCTGGGAAGTACAGCTGTACTACAGCCAGCCAAATTCAAAACGAGCTAGTTTCAAAAATAGCCGATTTTCTGTAATAATTCTGTATTTCTGGATATTTGGTTCAGAGTAACATCATTCTTTTAGTTAATTAGGTTAGTCGGATGGTCCCGCGATGCGGAATTCGAATCCTGGTAATTTCTTATAATTCGTTGATTTGTTATCTATCGCGATTTACTTAAACTATAGATTAGGCAACGCGACATGTGGACGATCTGGTGAGGGAAGGATTTTCAATGGAAAACTGGCCCCTATTAGGTGCTACAAATGAAGAAAACTCCACGTGGTCATCCCGTGTAGTTTTCTTCACGGTTCAGGTCGTGTAGATTCGCGCCTCGCCAATGGGATGGTCACGTGGAGTTTCCCGGGTTTTATTTACGTTAGTAACACCTAAATAGGGCCAATTTCTCATAAAAGACTTTCCGAGAGGCATAACCCCCATTGGCAGATCGCCAAATTAGAATCATTGGATTAAGTTTTGAATAAATTCCTCAGTATGTAAAAAGTGAACAATTACGATGCATCCTCTTGAAATAAAATTAGTATAAATAAAATATGACAATGAAATAGCATCATTTGTAAAGTTTTTCAGAAGTATTTTTATATAAGATTATCATAACAAATAAAATTTAAAAATATAATTGAATCCGCTGATTAGCATATAGGCAATAATAGCTGATCCATAGCATTAAGTAGAATAAAGTAAATAAGAATAAAATTAGTGAAAATTTTGATTTTATTGCTTTTGACATTAAAAGGACATATTAAAACAATTAAAACTATATAACTTGAAAAGGAATATTAATAATTAATAAGAATTTATCAAGTGTTGTTTCCTGATGTTTTTCAGCAGTAGCGTCATTAGCGCATGACTTAACATAAGAAATGCAAGCAATTTAAACTAATTTATTACACTGCGATTAAATAACTATTAAAGTTTAAAACACTGATTTAAGATTAGCGTTATCTAGTATATTGTATGAAATTTATACTATAAATTAATTCACTAAAACTAAAAACAACTTAAATGAATAATAATAGAAGTTATTAAGAATAAACCGGTATATTTATCCTAGAACAATTGTGTTAGCAATTTTTATGCCAGGCACTTTTTGGAGCGCCGTACAAAATTATTCAATTCGTGATTTTCAGAAATTTGAATAAATAACGATAACTGAATAATTACATGTGTATAACCGATAATGTTTCGTTTTATAAAGTGCAGTAAGTAATTTCGTATTGACTGAAGTGAAGTACAGCAAGCTATGAATATTTCAAAGGCGATTTAACAAATTATACTATTAACACTTCAATCTTTAAGCTATGGTACGATCGACACAATTAGTTTAATATTAAATACTTGAGAGAAATATATTAAAATAGAACTTAAAGAATTCATATCACAAGATTAAGAACACAAAGAAAGCCTGTAACTCTATAATACCGAAGAGAAGTGTGGTATTTTTAAATGTTATTTACAGGAAACTTATAATTCACTGTACTTCCCGTTTAACACGAGTTTTGGAAACTAATAAAGTAGAAAATATTTTACCTGTTCACAGAAGGTAGAACCCATTTTAATTGATATAAAAACACATTAATATAGTCCTAGTATGATGGTAATAGACATAATAGACGTTTTGTCCATTAAGTAGGCTACAAACGTTCGGTATCAGCATTAAATCCAGTGTCTATTAAACTCGGGTTTCATAGTAGTTCCTTCTGCAAAATTTTCTATCATAATTAAAAAGTATTCGTTCTAAATTATATTACGAAAATAAGAATACAGAATATCGCATTCCTTGACGTCCGCAAAACGCCGCCATTTTTATGTCAGCTGGTTTGATTTCGTTCGATGATATTTAAAATTTAAGAGATGCACCATTGTTGTGATGTCGAATGTTAGAATCACCGCGACAAAGGTTTTAAGTTGTTTTACCTCTCTCAAGAACTCAAAACTTTGGAAAGATGGTGTTTTAATATAGGTTAAAAAACAAGGCTACGATTACAAAATACGGAAAGAAAAGGTCGTCGTTCGATAATTCATCTTTAATTAAAATACTTTTAATTAAAGACAACTTATCGAATAATCTGTGACATTAATCTGTTAAAACAATGCAAATGACTTTAAAGGCCAGTCAAACATAAGTAAACCTTCGATTTGTAGTGTTTGACTAGCCGCTGCTTACTAAAGTGGAGTAAAGATGGCGGCGCTTGTCTTGAATGCGTTACTCTGTACTGTATTGTACTGTACTGTACTGTACATGTATGGACTCTAGGTCAATTCATATAATTTTTTTTTTTTTTTGTATTTGTAAATGTAATTTTGAAGCTTTATAAAAAGTGGCATACTGAAACGATTGCACTAAATAATAAAAATTCTCATTTAGTTCTAGTAAAAAATGCAAAATCGATGTTTTTATGTAAATATTGAAAACAATATTGAATTTTTATTTCACAAATTTAACTGTTATTGAACTTACATATTCGAAATCAAACGAATCTTTCAAAATCGTTTTATACTTTAATTAAATTAATAAAATTTATTAAATATAACACAAACGACGTGTATATGCAATACAGACTTATCATTTTGTTTAATGTGTGGAAGAGAAAGTCAAGATGTATTTAATATTTATAGAAGAACAATCAAAATAAATTGAAGCTGTTTTTTTTCCTTACATGGTTATTATTCTGGAACTTCTCCACATTAATTATCTACGTAAAATATTCAAACTCGAGAGAACGGTGCCAGGTTATTCTATCAGAGCAGAAACAAATAGAATTCAAATATTTCCTGGGTTTTTAAAGAGATTAATAAGATTTTACTACCGACTTATAAATACAGATGACGAAAATATAAAATTTTTACACCAACAAATGTATCAAACAAATGTCTTAAACCCTATCAAAGATATTTGGCAATACAAATTTAACAATACACTCCAACGGTATGGAATTTCAAGTGCCTTACTAGACGAATCTGACATAAATTGGAAAAACGGTTACACACTACTGATGAATTAGGCCATATTGCATTCAATAATTCAGGATCAAGAATCAATACTGAAATTAACCTATCATCCCTGGTACTCTGAGATCTCAAAAATTCCTTCTGATTCCAGATTTATTACAGCCGATATAAATATGAATATTAAACGATTATGCTTACAACTCCGGCTTAATAAATATTCCTTACTGCTTAATAATACATATATAAACTTTTCCAATCAAAACTGCTATTGGTGCAAAACAAACAACTTTTCTATTATTCATCTACTGAAGGAATGTACAGTACAGTTATTAATAATTATCGTCAAAAATATCAAATAATAGAAATACTTGGCATGAATCAAAACTTAAATTATAAAACAAGAATTGGAGATTTGTCAAAGAATGAAATGTACAAACTAAATAACTTTTTTACTCAAATTACCGATATACGTAACAACGATGTTAGTAATCAGGTCTCAGAGAACGACAATCAACAATAACTTCTTATATGAATAATTATAGTTATCTTTTTATTCAATTTATGTATAATAACAAAACTACCATATAATGTACATTTAAATATTCGAGTTTCTTTCATGTTCAAATAACCCCCTGTAACAAGGATTTTTCCTTAGTATAATAAAGAATTTGATTGATTGATTATTCTGGAACTTCTGTCTTTTCAAATTATTCCTCATGAAATTCAATGCAGTTCTGTTATCGTTTCCGCTTATCTTTAAAGACGTGTCGTGAAAGTTATTATGGATTTAAAAAAAACACATGTTATTTGTAAAAATCACACTGTCCATCCTTTGAGATGTTCTTTAGAATCGCCTCCGATGATTTGACCACTGCTATTGTGGACAAGAGATAAAGTCACAAAACTCTCAGATTGCCAAATCTAGGATGTAGTGTGGATGTTTCTAGTAAAAAAATCGATTACCATGTTAGCAACGTATGGGCGCGCATTGTCATGATGTAAATGCCAACAATTGAAATGGAGAGTAAGACGTTTTCTGCAACAACCGTGTATGCAGAACTGGCGGGTAATGGCGAAGATTGTTGTATACGGCTGCATAACATGCCGATACACTATTTCTTTGCAACAAAGAAGGAAATGACTGTTTCCACCTCCATTTCGCCGTAGACGGACAGCAGACTACAATTGCTGTGCACTCTTTAACCATCAAATAAAGCGTCATATTTCCGTGTAATTTTTTGGCAGTTGCATCAGATAACTGGTTTTTACATAATAAAGATCTCAAGATGACCGAATTTCATTTAAATGATAGAATTCGACCACCGAGTCCTGCTTTCCAATCCTCTTGTAGTATTAATTGACCATTTTTACAAAGCCAATACCAAAATTTATGCAAAACTGAGTTTAATTTATAACAACAATGATGACGTTTTGTAAGCTCTGAAATCAAATAGAATTTTTGAAAAATTTCCTGAAGAAAAATATCTTTTTAAAAACATGTTACGTATAAATTTCCAAGATGAACTGTTCAACATCAATAAAATAATAAAATTTCTAAATCAAAATTAACACTTAATTAATTGTGGTTAATTAATTAATTAATTAATCAATCAATTTCCGATTTACAAAACTACAACGAGAACAATGCGTAATTAACAAGTTCGTAATTTCATAAAATAATGTTAGATAATGAGTCAGTCTTGATGAAAAGTTGGAAATACTCTACGTTTCATTATAATAAATAGAATACCAATGGTTATCTGTTAATAAAAAGACTAGTCTCCAGAAAAATTCAGCCGAATAAATGCAAAATTTGTCTCTTATAAGAAAAATTGAAAACATTATCTTAATATAAATGTAAATAAATAGTAAAAACTGAGGTATTTATTCTTATAAAAGTAGGCCTAAAATCAAAAACCGGATAAAAAAGAATCTGTTGGAAGCAATAGCTAAATTTCCAGACTCAAATCGTGAGATAACTTTGGTAGTGTTTTAAAAGTTCCTTGTACTATCATATCAAAATATAGAATATGTATCTTTTATGAATTACAATATAACTATTGAGCTTTCGATTTCGTGGGAAGTCCAGTCCCACTTCTAGAACTAGAAATGTTGAAACTGTTTCCAGAGTGGAACTGTTTGTCTGTTGGACTAGGCAATTCTGAAATGGTAGCAACGAATATATAAAGGAATTAATAGAGCATTTTCGTTTATTTCAAGTTCAAATCCGGATGAAGAGTTTACTGTCCCGTGAAAAGCCGTATAAGAGAATAAGGTTAATGTTACCTATGGTTTCAAAATGGCAGCTCGTCTCTGATTCAAGGAAACAGAAGAAAGAAAACAGTGGAAACGCACGTTCTAATCTAACCTAATCTATTCTAATAAATTACCATAGTTATTACCAACCAAATTATTAGAATAGGTTAGGTTAGGCTAGAACTGCGTCCCCACTGTTTTCTTTCTTCTGTTTTCTTGAATCAGAGACGAGACGCCATTTTGAAACCATAGGTAATATTAACGAGAATAATAAGAGAACATGTGAAGCATATTTGTTATAAAATGATTAATTTATTCTGTATTGTTTTAATAAATAACAAAAATCGAGAAGAAATGCCATTAAAGAAAATAGGTTTCCCCGAGAAAGAGCTAAATTAATTATCAGTATTCTATTCGCATTAACTCCACAGATACTTTATACATTTAGAATTATCTTACTTTTTGAGAAAAATTGTAAATATTTAATTTTCTAAGAAATTTAATTTTTAAGAACTTATTCACTTATATCGTTTATTATTATTATTAAATGTTCAAAAGAAAGTTGTTTTACTAGAACGTTAAATTGTATTATAATAGTAAAATAATATTTTTCTTTCGTACTTTTATAAAATGTTATATAAATATTATAAAAAAAATTCATCTTAATTTTACAAAAACAAGAGTTAATCAATATATTTTGTAATTATTTTAATCTATAAATGTTCTAATATTGTTTAAAAATGAAATATTTATTTATTTATAAATATTATTTTTAATCATATAATTCTAATTAAATATAGACTAAATTTTATTTCAAACCTCTGAACAACGGCCACTGAAGGGAACACAAAATGGCCGCTGTTTAGAGGTGACCGTTGTTGGAAGGTGGACGTTTTGACAGGTTGGACTTAATTATTTCAAACTATCTTTTAAATTCATATTTAAAAAAATTATATATATTCCTGTAAAATTTTTGATCATATGTATTAATATTTAATCTTATTTTCTATGTTAATAAATATTTATATACACAACAGTGGAATATATACAATTATAAATAATATATATATATTTTTTAAACCTATTTAAAATTTTATCAAAAAATATATTTGCCATCTGTCGACAAAGAAGTGGATTAGAATTATTAAAAATTACTATATATATATAAAGTTTTTACTATATGAAAGTTTTAAGATGGAAAACATATACTGTAATATATATTATAAATATAGATTTAACTTTTTAATATATCATCGTGACGATATAAGATATATCAAGGTGCAAATATTCCAATAAAAAATATATAAATAAATGCTTCGGGGAGAAAAATATGTACATATTTATAAACTCGATCCAAGATCCAAAAAATTCAATATTTTCATAATTCATTTATTCATTTTAAAAATAATAGCGTGTTTCTCCCTTGTTATAGAAATCTACAACTTAATTTACTTATGGTAAAACCATTGATCTGTGGCTTTTAACTGATTAAACTAATTTGTTTACAGTGGAAAATCACGTGACTGAGTCACAAACAAGCAATTTTTTCTTGGAAATCACATCAATAATGCGGTATGCGTAAATGAAGTCATCTCGAGTTGAAAACAGGAGTTTGGAAGTGCATAGCCTTCGGGTTTTTTTCCTTCTCACTTTGCCTACCTTCCACTCATGGATTTATTGGAAGATCAATAAAAAAAAATTTTTGAAGGACAAAGAAGAACGGAGAAATAACTTTCTTTCTAAACTGAAAAAAGTTTTATTTTATTTCATCCTGTTGATTATATCCAGGCGCCAAGTCATATTTTAAAAATGGATAAAATAAACGAAAAAAAAGGAAAGGATATTATTATCTTTACAGTATAAGCCTACATTACGTAGAGAATACCTTTTATAATATCAATTATTTGGTATTATAAAAAGTATAAAAGATTTAAAACTAAAATAAATTTTAGTTTAATTATTGTAAAATCTAAATAGCTTATTACCGTGATTTTTTGCACGGAAGTATTAATAATGAATAAAAATGTTTAAATTACAATTACTATTTAACTAATCAGAGAAAAATACTTAGAGTTTTGTTACATAAATAAACAATAAAAAAATGTTGAATTTAAATTATTTTTGTCGAAAAATCTGTAGTTATAAAAGAAAACTGTTGCCTAATAACACGCTTCGTTTATTTTGAAAGGTTACTAAAATAATTTAGCCTTCTTTTCAAGCCTCATTAAACGAAGAAAACTGAATAAAACAATAATAGTACTGTATTTATTCGAAAGATGGCGTGAGATGGAATAACGAAACAAAAGCCTACGTTTAGTACAGTTTTGATAAATCGACTTAATCCTTGAAAATATAAAAATAAACAAGACGACAAAAGTATTTCTTAAAGGATAAAAAACTTTTTAAGTCTGCACTCGGTTATGCTTCAATGATTTATTTGTGAAGAAAAACAGGATTTTTTTTTCTGTTTAATATTTCAAAACTTTTAAGTGATTACTGGGATTTAAAAATTCCATATCTTTTATATATATATATATATATATATTATTACATTAATATCATTATAAAAATCCCTAAAGAAATAATTCGGTTTATTTGGTCTGCTTAACTGTATTTAGAGAAAACCAAACATCAGATAAAAACTAAATAATAGTAAAAAATCCTCTTGGGTTGTAATAAAATACATCATTATAAAATCACTTTTGCTTATTTATTTAATTGAATTAATTTTAATTCAAATTAAATGACAGCAGCTCCAATCGATATATAAAATTACTCATTAAACGTTAAGTTATGTTTCTATATTGGGGGAATTTATTCTCCGTACGTGATAATTTCAACGTTTTGGAGCCAATCGATTTTGTAACGGAAATTCCTAAGACAAGACATCGTTTGGAAAGTTGTTTTGGTAACTTTGGCTTGTTATAATATAAAGTAACCTTTGTTGTACTTTACTAATTTTAAAAATAAAAAAATAATTATTCATAAAAACTAGGTATATAAATTATATAATGTATACTGTAGGTGCTTATATCTGAGTTCGTAGTTGTAGATTATAATGTTATTCTATAAAAAAAAGTCAGCTTGGGATTTAATCAATATATTGAAAAAATAAAATAAGGAGTAGACAGAAAGAAAACACATTATTTAAACAATGAAATGTCTCTTATTATCATTATTCTGTCAAATCATGAATTCGATAAGATTAAAGTGATTAAAGAAAAACATTTTTTTAACTGATCAGAAAGATCTTTTACCTAAATATTAGATATGATCTGGACATTGTTCAATTTTTATATATTTTTTTCTTGACTACTTTAACCAAACTCTCTGATCAATTTATCGTTATTTCTGTAATGAATATCGTAAAAATAATCTAAAATAACTGAAGTAAAAAATGATCACATTTATCACGTAACCTACGCGATATTAATTTAAGCAGTGTAAACATTATACCTATTTTTAGCTCTTAGTGTTTTGTATTTGTTTCTATAGTTTCAATAATAAGAACTTTAGTCTTATTTTTAACTTAGATTAAACTTTAAGTTAAAAAAAATAAGACTAAAGTACTAATTATTAAAACTATAGAAAGAATAGACCTGTTTCGTTTTATGTTTTTAATTTTTTAAATAGTATTTATATAGTAATTTTCGCACTGTATAACTATATCATTTTGTATTTTTGACAAATATTTAGCTTAGTCTGGAATAATATTTTTCCATAGAATTATGTAAGTATAATATCTTTTTCATAGACTTATTAGTAACTCGTTACCATCAAAAGGCCACGTTATATACTCAATGAAGATATTATTGAAGTCTTTCAAACTTAAATAAAATTTATAATTCTGGATCATGTAAAGGTAACCGTTAAATTTTGTGAAATATAATTTCAATATACTTTTTCATATTCATTTCTAGCATCTTTATTATTTTCTTATAACACCGCATCTATTAGTAGCATGAAATTATACATTTAGTAAATAAAATAATGTATTATTTTACTTAGTAAATGCTTTATTTTATTGATATAGGCTTAATATTAATTATCTGTTAATAAAATAAGTAATATTTTAATAATAAACGTTAGAAGTTCATCTAATATAAACAAAATATGATATTTAATAATTAAATCAATGTGTAATAAAACCAGAAGAGTAATAGTTGATTCAAGTAATGAGATATAAACATATTTTCAAAAATAAAACATTAAATGTATATATTATTATGATTAAAATTAATAAACGATGAAAATCGCTATATTAAATATTTTATTAGGAAATAACTTAACATATTTCTTACTTCTTGCTTCAACAAATACAGAAATAAATACTCAGAGGGTAATGGATTTATTTACCTCATTCAATGTTACAGAGCGGCCTTCTTAATAGAGAATCTCAAAATGACAGCTACAAAATTATTTATATCACAAACGATAGAGAATTCCTCGATATAAACTGTCTTTCTATTTATCAATGATCTTACATAAATCAAATTAAATTTAAGTTACTTAATAATATAACAGAATAATAAAATGTACTCTATTATATAGTATTTATTTTCAAATATGTTATTTATAAAATAAAAAAAAAGCTTGAATTATCTATATTGAATTTGAGAGAACGAAGAAAATATTTTTAATATAAATCTAACCTTACGTTTTCAAATAAATATGTAGATCTATTTTATAAATAAAAGTATTCGGATCATTTTAATCGGCCAAATTTCTATTGAATTACAAGAAAAATGATAACTTAAAACCAGGAAGGATTAATTAATTAAACTCTTTATATGATGTTTACATTATAAATTAACCCTACGACATTTAAAAAATTGAATATGTAGGTAAGCTGAATCGACTGAAAAATAATGCAAAAAATGCGAATTATTTAATTTTTTTCTAAAAATCTAAATTTTGAAATGTGGACAGCGTGGCAATATTGAATGGAAAAGTTTGGAAAACTGCAGTTTATATATGAAATTATCGAAGCGGTTTCTGGAAATGTAATTTTTCCGTAATAATTTTACTACAATTTCGTGAAAATATTTTATTTTGGAAATCTTTATTAAACTAAAAACATAATTGTTCGAGTCTAGAGTTTTAAAAGTTATCTAATAACAGTAAACATTTTAGCTTAATTATTAATGGGTAATATTCTTTATAATCTAAATTTTTTCAATAGAAAAACATTTTTACTTACTGAATAAATACCTTCATGTGTTAACGGATTAATCATTTCTTTAATATACTAATTAACACGAGAACACAGAACCAAGAATCATACTAACTTTATTCTAAACTATTTTACATTTAATATAAAATTCCCAGTACTAGAGCTGTTGTAACAATTTGTTTAAGTAAGACGTAGATTTTCATTCATCGTAATTAAACTAAATCAAAAGAACAATGTTATTGAATTAATAAATACTTTATGTTTTGTTTAAAATATTAAAATAATCCATTCTAAATACCAATCAACGTAAATAACTATGGCCTACTTTTATCTATAATGATTAGTGAGGTTTAATACTATAAAATATATGAAAAGTTCGTCAAATTTAAGAATTGATTCGTCTTTCTCAACAGATTCTTGTCTTAAGTTTTGAAAGAGGATAAATTATTTCATAATCTGGCTGATGATTTTATCAATGTATCTGCCATTTATAAAACTCTGTAACTTAATTGTTTTTTCTAATATATGACAGCCTTAAATTAACATAAAATTGATAATATAATCAAAACTTTTATTAAAATAAATCATTTAACAATTACACTTATTTGTTTGAATAAAAAAAATTTTCTCAAATCGTACTTTGAAGCTAACAGTCAAGAATATATCTTATATATAGATAAACTTATATTGACCTCACTGACTCTGACAGGTTATGTTTGAATAGAAACAGACTTCCTACAGAAAAATAAAACGAAATAGTCGAGAGGGACGTCAAATGCATTGCCAGATAAATCCGGAATTTTGAAAATGTAAAATTTGTGCTACAAGTCAAAGTTCAACTCTAAACGAGTCATAAAATGTCGGTGTTCAATTAACTTATGGGCACTCTCGATTATTTAAGTCCCCTTATTTGTAATGTCGATCATCATTATTAATTTGTTCCACATTATTTGAAATTACAACGTTTTATTTGTTTCGCCAATGATTATTTTTTTATTGGGCTGCAATTTAAAAAATTTGTAGATCTATAAATTCCAACTGTCGTCCGTCTGTCTGTCTTTCCTTATTCTCGAGAGCGGAGTTAGATAGATGACCTGCACGACTCTATTGTTAAAGGAAAAGTATGATGTACAGGGGCAAGCCACTACTAATTTGAGATGGCGAGCATATATTTTAAATTAAATAGATTAAAAATATAATTAAAAATTGCAGCCCGGCATTGTGTCGATGTCACAATAAATAATTGCTCGTTAATTTTTAAAATATTATATTTAGTTATTTAATCAATATGTTTAAAGCCAACATTGTTTATAAAGAATTATTATAAATTGCTATCGAAGGCAGTAAAGACAAAACTTATAGTAATTTGTGTGCTAAAATATGATTGCATTTTAGTAGATGTATTAATGTTTTATTTTTTGTTTATATAATGTCTAGTCTATTTAATTGATATATTAATAATGAAATTTTTTTCAATATATCTTTATTCTTCTTTGTAATATATTAATAACAAAATAATTTTATTAGATGAACTCAAAAGCTTAATTGAAAAGTAAAAATCTAATAGAAAGGACCAAATAAAAAAAAATTTAAACGAGTTTGGAAAACAATTTTGTTTTCTCATTTATCTAATTTTGTAAATGGTTGGCTGATGGAATACGACAACGCAACACACGAACGATTTGTCAAGAGGTGCCTCCCGGGAGGACACTCTATGGGAAATTGGCTCCTATTTAGTGTTTGATACTCGAAAAAAATCCGAAAAACTCCATGTGGCCTGTCCATTGGTGAGGCGCGAACCCACGACTAACTACCAGTGGTTTTTTTTCCCACTCGGCTATTAGTGGATAAAACTATTGGAATAGAGCTAATTTTGAGAAATAAGCAATTTTTTTCTAATTTGATAATTGTTGTTTAAAGAAAACAACGATTATCAAATTAGAAAAACTTGTCAAACAAATCAGTGAAAAAAATTTAATGTTTTAAATTTTAGATTCACATTAATTTTCTTACTTTTCTTTAGCACCACTTTTTAAAGTAAAGTTTTTATTTTTCTTAAATATGATCGCACAATAATTTCAATTATTTATGATAATTTAAAGCTGATATATTTGAAATATTATGTTAAAAATTTAACTTTTGAAATATTATTTATTACAGAAAACGTAACTTTGGGCAAGAGTTCCATAAACCAAATTTTATGTTTAAAAATTTATGATAATTTAAATAATTTTAAACCAGTCAAATAAAAAAATATTCAAGTTACATAATTTAAATAATTAAATGTAATCATGCTGCTGAACCAATACAAAAGCAGCATGGGTAAATTTTTTAAATCCGTAATCCGGATGGCGAGGCAGTTAAATGCTTTGGGTAACTCAGGATTGAATCCAAACAAGTAAACCCCTGAATTTTTATGGGAAATCTTTCTGAGACAGGGAAAAAATCTATGTACAGTACTTTAGATACGATAGTTATTCGTTGTATGAAAATAATTATTTATTAATATAATAGTTTTTTAACGGCTTATATAGTAGATGACACTGCGAGAAGAATAGAAAATGGCGACTTTAAACTCAACATATGGTTTACGTAAAATTGGAATAGTGACAGTTATACTTTGAAGTGTTTTTCGTATGAAATTGTTGCCAATTTGATTGTTTTGATCTAATTGTTTTGTAGATATAATAAATTAAGTAAAAATATTTGAAAGTGTACTTTATGTAGACCCGAGAAGAATAAAAGTAGAGCCGTCGAGAGGGGAAATTGAGGATTTTCTTCCGCTCCAGAAGAAAACTTAGAGGCGTAGTGGATCCTATCCCTATAAAATTAACATTATTTTTACCAACAGAAAATAAAATCTTTTTTAAGACTGATTTTTATTTATAAACAAACATTCTACGTATTTTGTTGGTTCAAAAACGAAAGAAAGACTACCATTAAGAGGCAAAAGAAGTCCGTTCTATCTCCGGGCCCCATACATGCTTTCGACGGCCCCGAATAGAAATACTAAATCTTCTATTTAGACCACATAGTCATTGCAGATAGAAAAAATCGTAAATTACAAGAGTTATACTAATTCAGTTGTTCTGTTGAAAATAATATAGGCATATTAAATATAAATTTAAAATCGATATTTCTGATTTCTTCCTACACTTCTACAACAGTTGTACCATCTCAATCTGAATTAAGGAAGAAATTAATTCCTGAGTTTATTTTAATTAAAACAGAGTTATCCACTCAAACAGATATAAATTAATACAGTATTTAACTGATAAATTTAAAGCATTTACAGGTAACTTTCAAATAACTGATAAAGAAAACGAATTTATTGTGACATTGTCACAATGCCGGGATGCAATTTTTAATTATATTTTAAATATATTTAATTTAAAATATATGCTCTCCATCTCAAATTAGTACTGGCATTGCCCCTGTACATCATACTTTTTCTTTAACAATAGAGTTGTGCCAGTCATCTATCTAACACTTTTCAGGGAAAAATTTTGAATTAAAATAACATAACTTTCGGTTTGCATCGGAAATTTGTATATAGTGAATCCAGGCTTCCTGTCTCCTAAGGTTTCCATATCTAGTATTAACTTTTATTTATCTAATTCCGTTCTCTAGATTAAGGAAAGACAAGCGGACGGACGACAGTAGGAATTTATAGGTCTACAATTTTTCAAATTGCAGCCCAATGAAACTATAACTAATGATATAGAAAATCTGTAACACGATAATATTAAATTAGTACTTGATACTGCTTACAAATGTTTATTCTTTTGCTGAATTTCATAAAATTATTATTGTAACTGCTTATAGTGAATTAACTATTAAAAGGAAAGTTCTAATTGCAGTTGAACTTCGATTATTTCCAGACAAAAATAATTAATCTAGTCAAGTTATAACAACTCATAGCTAAAAGTATTTACTAATGATTAATAATAATTATATAGATATTAATAATAACACTTTACTAGTGTAATCTATTTTATAGTAGTGAATGTTAAGAAAGGAAGATAAAATTTGGTTTTGTATATTGAAAATGTCACTGACTTAGAAAAGATTTAGAATGGAATATTTGTTGAAGCATCAATATAATCAGAGCACTTTTGCCGTTGAAGGCACAGGAAAGAATGCCGCCTTTCCTAATTCTGTAAATAGTGTCGGAATTAGAAAGGCCTGATGAATTAGGTTATTTAAATCAGTTTTATTTATGTAGACGACTTCATAATTACCTTTAAATATTGCAGTATTTGGAATTATTATTTTTGTGAAATTCTGATACCATTCCAGCCAATTTTCCCACCCCTCAAAAATCTACCGTTCTAGGCTCGGGCCTACTGTGCCTATTTAGAAATTTAGTCCTGGATATGATTTATTTAAGCCATTTATACTGAATTCCACTATATCTTTTATTATAATAAAAGAGGTCTTAATAATAATATCCTATAATGGCAGAGCTGTGAATGTAATCTTAATATCTTTGTCGTCACTGAATACTGGACAAATGATTTTGATCTTCCGTCTATCATTCCCGAATATCATAGATGAATATCCTTCTTAAAAAACATGGTGGAATTGTATTGTATGTGAAGGAAGTATGGAATTACAATACTATATCAGAATTAACCTTTTCAACAGATTGTCTCGAAGTATTAACTATTCAAATAAGTAAGAAACAGCTGACAATCTTATATTGTAGTCCATCAACTGCCTTTTGTTGCTTGAGAAGAGAAATTGAAAAAGTTTCGGAGCATTTTTAATTTGTTAATAGAAGCACTTACTCTAAGATATATATAATAAGGACCTTAGTATGAATTTATTAAATAATTATTTAAATCTTATGGATTTAATCAGGCTTTATCAGCTTTCAATAATGATCAATATATAGTAAATAATCTTACAAGATTTGAGGGAGGCTGTTATTCTCTTCTGGATTATGCTTTAATTAATCTATTAATCTGGATGGGATGGAGTTTTATGTGCATGGCGAGCTTATATATTCGTCAAGTTTATATATTCGTCAAGCTTTAATTTCTTGGAATTGTTTAGAGTCCCAAAAATAATATATCCTAATATTGCCATGGATTATTTTTATATCTTAAAACATTTTAAAATAAATGTATACCATTTATGAAAACAGAAGTAACACAGGAGCAAAATCGTAAAGACTTTTGTGTAGGATTCTATCTACCGATACTGAGACTTATCAGAAAGAAGAAAATGACATATAGGCTTTTACGTAATAGTAATAATCAAATTCCTACAAACGTAAAGCAGCAAATGAAGAATAGTCCAAACGTATACGTACTAAAATAAATAAAGATAAAATCATACATTATAATAATCCTTTCGCCAAAAGACTTACGAGATTTCTGAAAACTGGTAAACTCTTTACCTTTTAATCCGTTAACAAAAGGAAGATCTAATACTAATAATCTAATATCTCGAAAAAACTGTCATTTATGTCCTTCCAACATGTGTAACCTTTTTGTTAAAACTTATAGTTCTTGGCAGGGATTCTGAAAGACGTGTGACAGGTTCTTCTCATCATATATATTCTTCTCATCATATATCTCCCAGTTAACTGCTTTCAGGGGAAACTGATAATACGAATAGCTTCTCGGATAAGTCTATTCGTAATTTCCTGTTTATAGAGCAAGTTGACCCAGTAGAAACCTATAATGTAATCTTTAATTTAAAATGAAAAATTCTTGATTTTTATTATATTACCAAAGAAATATTAAAGTATGTTGGAAAAGTTATTGCTTAACCTTTAGCTTGTGTAATTAATCTATTTTTTATTAGTGGTGTATTTCTCAACTATATAGGCCTATATTATTATAATATAATGGTACCTATATTTAAAAAAGGTAAAAGGGAAATCTGTAAGCAATAGTTATTAGTTCCTAAATATTTGAAAATCTTTTTCTTCTAATACTGTAGAGTGTAGATTAATCGATTTTCTATCTAGTAATACATTGATAAACCCTAACCAATGTAAATTTAAACAAGACTTCTACTATCATTAGGCATTAGCTCACTACGATTACTACATTAAATCTAACTTGGACGAGTCAAAGATATATTTCAAGTTATATTTTATTTCAAAACAGAATTAATTCTACTAACTTAAATAACAGTCTAAATAGAAATAATATGCTATTAAAAGATTAGATTATATAAATTATTTTGATCTTACTGATTACAAACTCTGCTGGCTTCCACAAATTCAGACCTTATTTACATATATTGCTAAAGTTTACTTATTTATTTATTTATTTGCTTTTATATAAATAATGTCATTGGGCAAGAAATTTACAAGAACTTCTAGAAGAATGAAATACTTATTTGTACCAGTGTTTAAAAAATTGTATCGCGTCAGAATTGAATTTATAATCTCATGTGATATTGTTGTTCGGGAATCAGCATTTAAGTATGTAATTGTATCAAGCAGTGTCCTAAGTAGACAATTGCAACGAATGCGAAGGCACAGGCCTGGACGAAGATGGCCTTAAAGTGGGGTATCAAAAATATGATGGATAGTATACTTTAATTTTAAAATTTTAAACTTTGCCATCGTGGGCCAATTCCGTAATGTTTTAGCTAAATTTAAAAAAAAAACTAACCGAAAATTATGATTATTTGCCTCTAAAAGCATTACCTGTACCAAAGAAACAGAAATTAAAATATAATTTATTGAATTTAATAATAATTAACGTGCATTAATTTATTGTGATATGGTCACAATACCGAGTTGCAATTTTTAGTTATATTTTTTATCTATTTAATTTAAAATATATGCTCTCCACCTCAAATTAGTAGTGGCTTGCCCCTGTACATCATACTTTTCCTTTAACACTAGAGTCGTGCCGGTTTTCTATTAACTGCTTTCAGGGGAAAATTTTTGAATTCCCCTGGAAGCAGTTAATTTCTATTTCTATTTCTTTATTTTTATATAATTTTTAAAATGATTTAACTTTATAGAAAGCGAATAAGATTCATTAATATATTTACCAAACTGGTAACACGAAAAAGTTATATATTTTTGTTTTAAATAACTGTATAAAGAGTTAGTGACCAAATGAATAAAACCACCGAACTTTATCAATTACTATTTTTAAAAATATATTATTTGATAGTTCGCGCCTCACTAACGTGCTTGCTGCGTGTAATTTTCCATGTTTTCATCACGTCTAACAGTTAAATAGGGTCAATTTCCCGCAGAAAGTCCTTCCAGGAGAGTTTTTCTCTATTGACAGATCGCTCATATGTTGCATTGCCTTATTCCATAAATCCAAATCCATAATTTTGTAAAATGAGTAAGTCACGCATGGTTCAATTTTAGAGAATGGATTTGTCAATGAGAATAAGTTATTATTTTCATAATTATAAGCCCATTTCCACTTAGTAAAAAGTAAAATATTTTCTAACTTAGTTTATTTTTTTGTTTAATTTTTTTTATAAATGTAATATTTTATTAAGGTTAAATATAAAAAATGTTATGTATCAAAAATTAAAAAGATATTAAAATAAAATTTGAACTCTTGGGACATTCTCTTTAAAACAGAAAAATAAATTTTAAATATAAATAACTTGCAGATTATCTGTTTTGTTATCAATCGCGCATTTCTATCCATTATTGCAGAAAATTGAGCACAAAAATACAATTTGAAATTGAATGCATATATATATCGAGAAAAACACAATTTAGTTTAGTTTATTTGACTATGCTACCCAGCTTCCGAATATTAATAAATACTTTTAGTTTTCGAATAATATTTTGTATTAATAATTAAAAACCAACGAAGTGAATAATGAAGACAAGTTAAATTTCGTATAATGTATTTTTTTTATAACTGCCGACACCAAAATATGGTGTTTATAATGTAATATATAACTGATATAAGCTTTGGAAAAATACGTTATTTAATCACCAGAAGCTTATCGTTACTTACAATGTACACATCATTAAAGCTACTAAATTAGGCTTCTCTAATAATAATAATCTCTTTCTTCAGAGTCTCTCTCTTTTCCGCATGATATCGTCCGATATACTTATACTTTATTGATCCAATTTACTAAAGCAATTCACAATGAGTGATCCAAAGATGCAGTTTCTAAGTCTTTAGCTCTAGACCACATAAAAATGCTATTGAAAATTAATTAAAATTATATTAACATGTAAAATTATAAAAGTATCTTAAACATAAATCATTTTTTCAATTTAATACATATTATTGCACATAATATTTTATAAATGTTTCAAACCATAATTACAAATTAATTTTATTGTAATATAATTATATTATATATAGTATTTTACTATAACATAAACTATTAATTCCACAGAATATATATTTTTTTGGTAACGTTCATTAAATTTATATAAATAACTTGAAACCACTGTTCTAAAATTCAAGAAGCAATCCTTAGCCCTAAAGGTTTAAAGTTACTTTAATTTTCTTGATGAATTTTTTAAAAGACGATTTAATATTCACTAGCATTGGTATTTTTTGAATTAAAATATTTAATATTTGGACAAAATATTCTCTAATATAAAAACGTCAATTAAACATTTACAGAAATATTCTTGTTTATCAAGTTTTTACATTTAAAGAGATTCTATTAAAGTATTATTGTATTAAATATTTTTAAATTATTAATTATTTTATCTTAAGTTTCATTCTCACTATTTTTACTTTGTCATAATTATGTTTAGAAGTTATATAATTTATGTTTATTTTGTGTCTTGCAAGATCGTTTAATTCATTAAATTTAGCTGAAATGTTTTTAATCAATTGTCTTTTTTTATTCAGTTTTCATTTTACCTCAAGTTTAACTTTCTAAACTTTCTGTCAACCCTCATATGTCATATCGATCTTCTTTCCTATTTCCACTTCGCAAGTTATGTTGGTTATATATCCATCTTCCATCGTTTTCCTTTATAAAGATGAACTGACAAAGAAAATATTGGAAAAACGTCTACCATAATATTGTTTTAAATATATTTTCTAATGAATGTTTTAAATATTTCATAAATAATTTCAACTAACGTTATCAGCTTCATGTGAGAATTTTTACCAGAAGTTAATAGAAAAAAACAATTAGGAACCAGCAAACAAAGTCAGATAATAACCTTCGTTATTTTAACGGTAAGCTTTGACCAAAAGACACAATAGTTCTTCCTCCAACATTCTACACCATTAGAAAAAAGTTTATTTCAAGGTTATTTTTAGATCATTTATTTTTTTCTACAAATTGGAGATTGGATAAAAGCAACATTCATTGTCCATTTCTCGCTAAAAGGGGAATTCAGATAACTTTCTTATAAAATAACGCATTTCGCTTATTAAATATTAACGTTTGGAAATGTCAATGTAATTAGGACTCATACCTTCATATATCAATAATATATATATATTTATATATAGAGTTAATTTTTTGATTTCGTGAGTAATTATTTTAAAAACATATTAAATTTTAAGTGAGAGTAACAATAGAATTTTCAGACTTTATAATTAAAAATTAAATGAAATTGATCTTCTCTATTTCATTTAATTTTCTATTTTTCTCTATTTACTTTATACAATTTTAAAACTAAGAACAGCTACTACGGTTTTATTTATTGACAGTAAGCATTGTACTGTATCACATACAGTACAGTACATAAATATGCATATCTTCATCAACAGGTGGACTTTTTCCTATACGACACCAGAACACTTTCACGCAAATGTTTTCATTTCTTCATTAATACATGCATGTAAAGCTTACGTGTAAAACCCTTGTGTTTATTTACAATAAACTTTATAGAATATACAAAGTTTTTCTTGTTTTACTGTAAAAAGTAATAATTTTTCAAGTATATTCGGTCAAAGTGTAGGGGTAAATGCAAGTAGAAAAATTTACGAAGCATTACGCCCATTTAAATTTTCGTATGAGTCTAAAGTTACCGATATCCGAGAATCTGGTATTTTCAACTGAGAGATACAAACATTCTTCAGTCAATGTTTACAGAAACGGACTAAAAATGCATTAATTTATCTACTTGAATAAAAGGCCTGTGTTAATAATTAAAATTTAATTTCTAATTATGGATAGGTATGCACTCATTAAAGCTGTTCGGTGGAAGGTTAATTTAATGTTGTTAGAAATTATTTTGCATTAAAATTGTATATATTTTAGAAAAGAAAATGATGGAAAAATGTCTTTTTGTCTACATAAAAATTTATAATCCACGTTTATTTACAAATTGAAATCTTTTATTATAAAAAAAAGTAATTAAAAATATAATCTTTTAGAATTTTTATGACTAAAAATTATTTAGTTGATACAGGAAGAATAATTTTAAAAAATTTAATTAATTTCACGGTTTAATTGAAATTTAAATCAAAGCAAATAATTATTTAATTAAAATATTATTAATATTCTGTATCTTATACGTATGTAAAAAAAACAATTAGGTACGACATTGATAAATATAAAATCAAGCAAAATATAAACAAGAAAAAGGTAGGCCTATAAAGAATATATTTGTGTACATTTAAAACTTAAAAAAATAAACTATAAAATGTTTTACAGAAAAAATTCTGCATTTTAAACTCTTATATAAATTATTATTACGTGTTTTAAGGAAATATATCGAACGAATCGATCGTATTTAAATATTATAAACATAAAAACTAAAAATATCTAATTTTGGATAAGAATATAATATATCTTTGCAAGGAGTTAGTTTTAAAAAAAGTATATTTAGCATTAACAATCCTTAGTAAATGCAGGACTGAGATATTAACAATTTGTATGTTAGTATCATTACTTATTGGCTTGTACGTGTCGCATGCGATATGAAAAGAGGAGATAATCTTGCCAAATCTTTACCGCTATATTTACAGAAGGAGTTCCAAATTTCTCCCTTCCATTTCCTTGAATGATTGGCATTTTCTTTCTACAAAGCCGTGAACCCTCTCGAAAATTTCAGGATTATTTATCTCAAAAACGGTTACTTTTTGATTTATGTTTACCAAGATGATGTATCAATATATCACCTACCAAATAGAAAATGCCCAAGGCGTTTTTAAATTTAATCAAATAAATTATTAAATATTAATTGTTTGTATTATTTTACTTTTTATATTTAAATATCAGCTTACGGAAGAACTTACTTTCAAAGATATTTAAGTAGCTAAATAACAGTTGTTTTTTTCAATATCCATGTTGAAAATTCGTGTAAATATTATTTTTAATTCTTTTATTTTTATTATTAATGGGAAACTTATGTAAATTTGTTTTTATTCTTCTAAGCATACAACCAATATCGAGTTGCGAACAATTAACAAAATGGAAGCTATCATTTTTCAGAACCGTAAATTATTAACTTAAAATTTTCTTTTAAAATAAATTATGTAAATGTAATCTTTGTAGTTTTAGATGATTTTTTTAAAATATTTCTCCATCATTTTATTAATTAATAAATATTGTAGTATTAGTTCCGCCATCTCCTATGCATCTCCAATTAATTGAGATGCGTCAAACTAAATTACTTTAAAGATAATTTTAATATTATCGTTGCTTAATATAAATACGTTTTTAAATATTAATCTTACATTTTTTATCGATATATTTATATTAACTTTAACGAATTTATAATATTAAATAACAACGTAGAACTATTAGTATTTTAAAATATTTTTTTCTGTTATCCGTATGAACAATATAAAATATTTCATGTAAAAATGAAGATATCTTGACGATATTTTAATTATAATTAGCTTTTCGGCGTGAATGTTAAGAAGATGCTATTACACTTTCCACTCAAATTAATTAGGAAAATCTAGGGTGTCTCTGAGATCTGAGGTTTATTACTCACTTTCTCTAAACTGCCTCTTGAGTAAAACGACCGTTGTCCATTTGCTTAATACAGTAAATAGATATTGCATCGAAATTTCTTAGCTTCTGGGGTGAAAGATGTCATTCCATCTCATCATTGCATTCGAACTTCCATTTACTTTCATCACTTTCCATACAGACAAAGTGTTCTGCAACGGTTAACACATTACAATTGTTTAGCTTATATGATGTACTTCATTATTATATTAACAACCATTAAATTTTATTAGGTACTTTACTGACTTGCATAATGAATTTAAACGCTTATTTCAAATAATTCCCGCACATATCATATACTCGTACAAAATTAACTTCTATTAATTTTATATATAAATATTTTTATCAAAGGAAACATTTAACAAATATTAAACATTTACATAGAAAATTAATTAATTTATTATCTAAATATATTTCCTAATTGCATATAATTCTTTCATTCAATTTATTCTTATTTATTTATATTTTTACAATAAGAAATAAACTTCTAATATAAAACTTTAATTCTATTCACATTAATAAACTATTATTCAATTGTAAAGGTTTAAAATATATTTTTAATTTTTACAATTTATTTAAATAAATATAAATTATTTTTTTTCCAAAGTTTAAATATTTAATTTTTGATTTAAAAGAAATTAACTTAACCTATAGTCTACTATTTGTTTGGTTGCCAAAAATTCTTTGAATATTTTTATTATAGTCACATTAAAAATCGTTAAATTTAATGTTAAAAAAAGACAACAAGCAAGTGTTTTATCATTAAAATCAGCATAAAGTATATATTATACCGTGCTATTATATCTTTTTGTAAACAGTCAAGGATTATTTAATCAATATTTAACTCGAGTCTCAAGATGATAATCGATTTCTAACGATTCGTATGCTTTCCACAATGTTTATCTTTCTGCGAGTACTTTGTCACTTTTTTAATCATTAATGACAGCTTATCCGTTAATTTCACATCTCATAGATTAAAAATATTGTTGTACTTTAAAATATAAACTTTAACATTTGATTAAATACATAAAATAAAAATTAAAATAAAGTGTGCTGTGTAAATTTGAGATATAATTTAATTAAATTGAAAGTCAGCTTCTAACATTATAACAAAATAAATATAATTAAAGTATTAATAATTAAAACGTTTATAAATGTAGCAATTTATTAATTTTTATCATTTGCAATTACTTTTTCATTATTGGAATTAGTTAAATAAAAAATAATCGTAAAATTTAAATTAAAAAAAAAAATTAAAAAATAAAACAATAAAACTGATTGATTAAAATTATTGTTTTGATATAAAATTTTAACTAAATTAATAGACTTAATTAATGGTTAGAAGTAAATTTAATTAAATTTCCCCCACCAGAAATGCTTAAATTGATTTCGATTTTGAAGCAAACGGAGAAAAGAAAATACATATTTTGCATTAAAAGATAGAATTATAGGCTATAAACTTATTTTCATTCTGTGGGTCCTAAGAAGGTCTTTTTTTAATCACAGTCATCACGGGCTCGTCCAGACCCATAATAAAGACGAGAGGTTAATGAGTGACGAAGCCCTATAAATCTGTGATAGATTGCTGGGGATGCTCGCTCGGATTCTGAAGTCATCCAGAGCGGTAGATTGATGCTTTAACCGACTCGTCCACCCGGATGCCAAATATACATACACTGTGTATATATACAGTACATGTATGTACATATATTCAATAAGATCAGTATATATTTATTAATTTATTCACGTTCTAAATTGTAAATATTATAGTATTTGCCTATAAATTATGCCTATATGCAGTACAATACCGTAGGAAATAAATAAGTAAATCTATGTAATAAACATTTCTCTTAGAACAGAAAAGTTTATAAAAATTCACATTAAGAATATTAGATTATTTCATATAATCGGATTTTTTTTTATAGGATAATATAATTTTAACGATGCTTAGAAAATTAACTAACTTTAAATAAAAAAAATACTGTATATTATGTAATAAAATTTAAAATATCTTTTACTTTTTGAAAGTCAGTTTTGATCTGAAAGCAATTTTATTTTGAAGAGTATCTACTTATTACAAGATACTTCTGACAGAAGAGATTTTTATTTGATGTGATACAAAACTGCAAGCTTAGCCAATCTGGATGACTCAATTAATACTTTCGTTGGTGTTTTTATTTAAATTTAAAATACTTAAGGAAGAAAATACATTTTTATTTCAATATAGAAAAAATTACTTATTAATTTTTCATAATTTTAAAATGCAAATTTTAATTAATTAATTAATTATGTTGTTTTAAAACTGTCTAAATACTTTCTACTACTAAAAAATTCTCTATATTAAAATTATGAAATTTATAACAGAATAAATATGGAAAAAAACGATTCAAATTTAGATTTTATTACAAAATTAGTTACGAATCAACACTATGAATTCTTTTAAAGATTTGTTTTAAACGAAAATATTATAGAATTAGCTTATTAATGTAAAAATTTATTTATGTAAATAATCTTAAAGACGAACAGAGAAGTGTTTTTATAAAATTATCCTTATTTAATAAAAGAAAGTTGGAAGAAAATGAAATCTATTCTAAACTTTTTTAAAATTTTATTTGTTTTTTTTTTATAAATGTAAAACAATTTTGTTTGAATAACAATGTGTTGATCAAGTGTAAAGAACAGCACATTTGCCTTTACTTTTTTTTCTTTCGAGCACAAAAGATTCGTTTTAGTTAAATTCGGCAATTACTTTCTTTAAAGACGAAGAAGCGATTTATCTACGCATCACATCATTTTGAAAATAAAACTAAATAAAATTCTTTCAGTACATTCTAGAAGCTTAAGGTCGCATTTATAGAAAATAAACTAATTATCCATTTTCTAATAAAACTTTGACAAAACGTCTCCCTAAAAATTATCTCAATTTTCTTGGTTTTAACCAAAGAATACAAATTAGGTCTATGACGAAATTCCTTTTAATCCTAATTACGAGAAGAACTGCCGATGCGTTAGAATGGAATAAATAAGTTTCATTTATTACGTTAGTAATGCATTAAAATAATATAACTTAACATTAAAGTAATTAAAAGGATGATGAGTGAAATAAATCTTTTAAAAATGATCACATAATAACTCATTGAATGTTTGAAAAATATAGCTTACAAAACAAAACAAAAAATTTTTAAAGTTGAAAGAATAAAAGTAGAGTTTTATATAAAGCTCTTTTGAATGATATTTTAATTGGGCTGCGATTTAAAAAAAATTACAGTTATTTATTGTGTCATTGTCACAATATGGGACTGCAGTTTTTAAATCATGTTTTTAATTTACTTTATTTAAAATTTATGCTCTCCATTTCAAATTAGTACTGTAGTGTTTTGCTTCTGTGCATCATACTTCTCCTTTAATAGTAGTGTCAGTCTGACCTTCCAGGGAAATATTTTTGAATTGACCTTCCAGTAGACATTGACCGTCCAGTTGACCTTCCAGGGAAACATTTTTGAATTGACCTTCCAGTAGACATTGACCTTCCAGTTGACCTTCCAGGGAAACATTTTTGAATTGAAATAATGAAAGTTCTTGTATAGTTAATCGGGTCTTCTTGCCCCTATGGTTTGCATATCTGATCTCGTGTTTCATCCACTAACTCCGTTCTCATGATTAAGGAAAGACAGAAGGACGGACGACAGTGGAAATTTATAGGTCTACGATTTTCTCTTTTTCAAATTGCAGCCCAACAATAATTTAAACCGCGAAAAGAAAGATAAAAGCTAAAAATTAAAATAATTATTTCATTAAAAAATCTTCAATACATCTGTATTAATTTATTTCATTTAAATTTAATTACGCGAAATCTGAAAGAAATCCTTTAATTATTAAATTTATAAATAAAATTTTTTACAGTTTTCTAATTATCGTATTCAATTGAAAACTTTTTTCTCTTACTCTAGTTTAATTCTTGTTTATTTTAATTATTTTAAATGTTATTAAAATAATTCCAATGTTTATTTAAAATATAATTATTAAATAGATATTTTTTAAAATTTAATATAAATTATGAAACTTGATATGAAAAATAAATAAGGAAATAATTTAAATTCGTTATAAACTGTGGAAATTTATAGGTCTATAATTTATTTCAAATAATATATAGGCCTATTTAGAAATATTTTGTTTGAATAATTTGTACACAATTTTCTGTAATTGAGAGTCGTTTTACATATTAAATTGTAAATATTGTATATTTGCTTAAGAACTTATGCCCATATATACAGCTGAATGATACAGAAAATAAACCTCAGGGCCGAGTGGATAAAACCACGTTGAATACTGGCAGTTGGAAGTGGGTTAGCACTTCATACATGTGGAGTTTTTCGAGTTTTCTTCACATCTTTAACACCTAAACAGGAAGGAGTTTTTCATACAAGTCCTTCCGACGGCATCCTCTTTGCCTTATATGATTAATTAATGTAAGGCAATAAAAAATCCCCAGAAATTTTTCCGGAAGATGGTCTGTTCTGGATATGTCGGGCCCCATCCTTCAACACCCGGCAGGCCCATTGTTGAACCTGGCCGTACCCGTAATGAGTTTGAAAAAAGGTCCTCTTAGTGACTACGGATGGAAAGAATTTAAAATATATATACAGTATATACTGTAAATATAATAATTCATTTCGTACACTATATCAATTAATTAAATATGACCATTAAAAATTTATATACGCCTATTGTTAAGTTTAGTTTAGAAAACAATAATTTAATATTTTATCTTTACGTATTTTTTAATAAAATTAATGATATAATTTACACCGAAAAGGTAAAAAGAGCATAACTGTGTTTTATATTCTGAAAATTTACGTTGTTTACTCGTAGTCTTTTAAAGAGTCAACATTTTCAAAGCGTTATATTTTAGTTTTATACATTGATTCAAAACTTTTTCAAGATTTACGCCGTTAACCGAAGAACTGCGATTGATCTATCGTTGAAATTAACGTTGAAAGAAGAGAGAACGATCGTCAGATATATCAAAAATAGTGAGTTTTATATAAAATTTTGTTTATACTTCCGACACGTTCACTTTAGGAGTGTAGCAAATGTCTAACAGAAAATGTTTCTGCTGATAACCTACTACATCCGGTTTGTTTTTATGTTTAAGATAAGCAATATTTTCATCAAAAACACGTTAAATATAGTGTTTTTGATGGCAATATCACATAATAGACCTACATATTTATATTAAGCATTCACGAACAATTAAAAGTTATATATTTGTTGTATAATTATAAATATTCTTAATCATTTTTTCATTTTATTTTCATTTACTAGATTATAGCACAAGTAGATTTGTTCTTTTTATGAGCCGTAGTGTTCATTCTTCACAATATGAAAAACACAAACAAGATGAAGAATCTTTTAAATTATTTCTTGTTTTCTAAGATGGAAATTTGAATTTGAAAGATGAGTTTATATGTACAGTTAGAAAGTTTCCATAGAAATTTATTCTAAAAAATCTTGTAGTTTTTCAAGTGTTTTATGTAGTAAAACACTTGAAAAATACATTATGTACAATACTAAATAATACATTATGTATCTACTTGTTTTAACAAAGTGTAGCTCTGTTAAAACAAGTAGATACATAATGTATTATTTTTCAAATATATTAATATTTTACGTTATATAAATTTATTATTTAGAAATAATATCATATATTTGTATATGTAATACTAGTACATTAATGTTTTTATTATTGGTAAATTTTAATTACGTTTCAATGAAAAAAAATATAGTAAAATCACAATAATGAATACGGAATCATGCGAGTAATTTTTTAATTTAGAATACTTTAAAAATATTGTAATACAATTTACTTTAGTAATACTTTAGAAATGAAGTGATTAATTTTCACGAGGTTTCTATATTGCATATAATTGAATATACAGTAGTTGGGCTACAATGTAGACCTATAAATTTTAACTGTCTGTCCGTAATCTCGAGATAGGTGTCCGGTATCGACCGGAAGTCACGTGATTTCAATTCAACAATTTTCCCAAAACGAAGTTACATAGATGACCGGCATGACTCTGTTGTTGTCAGGAAAAGTATGATGTACAGGGGCAAGACACTAATAATTTGAGATACAGAGCAGCCCGGCATTGTGTCGATGTTACCATAATTTTTGCTCGTTCTACTTTAAGAAATAAATTTAACCTAAAACTCTAAAACTAAACAAATTATATATATTAGAAATCACATTAATATATTTAAAATAAATTTACTTTATAAAGGAATCATTCGATAATATAAATTAAATAGTGAGATAAAATTTTTAAAATTACTCCAGCGTTATAAGATTTACACGAATCTTTTTTAATGAAAGGTCTTAGAAAAATTTTAATAATAAATTTATCTTTTAATTTATTTGCATGTGGACACTTTATTGTTGAAGACACCGCAGTCATAAAGCATCCCTATTAAAAATCGACATATACAAATATCATTGCATAAGCTTGAAAGGTCATCTGATATCTCCACTAAATTTGAAATTCATAAACTATTTTAGCCACGTATTTATGATAAAATCCAGATTTTTTCAATGGATTCACAAACACTGCGTACATTTTCCTGCATTTTATCATAAATTTAAACACTATTTTATGCTATTTCGGCTTTCTTTACATCATAAAATAATAGTAATGATTATTGAATACGTTTAAAAATAATTGAAAGAAAATAAAAATTGGTAGAGTTTGATAAAGAAAAAAAAATGAAAGTAGGAACGGGTAATTTTTGAGTTAAATCTCTGTTTAAATTTCAATTGATAAAATAATCTATGTTGTTTTAAAGAACATGCATTTTTCTTTTGTTGTTTAAATAATTAAAAAGTTTAAATAAAAAATCATTAAAATATTGGGTTAATGTTACCTATGGTTCCAAAATGGCGGCTCGTCTCTGATTCAAGGAAACAGAAAAAAGAAAACAGTGGGGACTCACGTTCTAACCTAACCTAACCTAACCTATTCTAATAATTTGGTTGGTAATAATTATGATAATTTATTAGAATAGGTTAGGTTAGGTTAGAACGTGTATCCCCACTGTTTTCTTTCTTCTGTTTCCTTGAATCAGAGACGAGCCGCCATTTTGGAACCATGGGTAACATTAACCAAATATTGATATAATATCTAAATAATGCTACGATTATGACGAAATCAAGTATTTATTTTTATTTTTCACAAGTAAAATAAATTAGTCATCTTGACAATAGTAAAAAATTAATATACACTATCAACATCAAAATTTTATTAAACTAAATTTATTTTTTAATAATACGTATGTTTTCCACACGATAAATTGATGTTTTAAATAAGTATTCAATTAGATTTAAAGATAAATTATCGAGAAAGTTTTAAATTAAATTAATAGAAATTAATATTTTACTTAAACGATAAAACAAGCATTTATAAGCTTGTTTTCTAACTTCCTAATACACAAACACATTAATATAAACGTATATTATTGTCATAAATCTGTTGTAATCGTTTAATTTTTAAATTTAGTGAAATATTATTGAATGATTAATCATTATGGGCAATCCGATAACGTAAAATAAAACAAAAGTAGCCTGGTTAGAGAAGAATTAAATGGTAATAAAATTTCGTTAGTGTATTATCAAAATTTTTTACCGAAGATTTTCGAAGGATCGAATTATATACTATATTATAAGAAACATATATAATTAACAAGCAATTAAATGACAGTATTATTTATTTTATTTAATTTATCTTTTTCTCTGACCACTATGGAAAGAATTGCAGACCATAATTGAAGTGCAACTAGAATCGAAACTTATTTCTGGTTAATGAACTGTTTTTCATTATATAACGCATTTGATAGAGGAAAAAATAAACACCACGTTACTCCATACCAAAACGACAGTTATAATAGAACATGAACCGAAATTCGCTTTGAAATTTAACACGTACTGTACAGATTATCGAAAACATTCCCATTCTAATGAGAAATTTTTTCACACGTTTCACTCATTACGGTAACTTATAATTATCTAAAATTTCGTTCGGTCGTTTTCAAAGTCAAATCAGCATAATCGACTAATAATACAATTTATCTGATAAATAACTTTTATCGATCGATAATTAGGTCATGAAAAATACTTTAGATAGATAATATATGGTTACTACAAGCAAAATCAATCAATGTACTCCCAAGAGAAAACATTATTTTCACGAAAATGTGAATGTCATAAAGCTTGGTCTATATATTTTTTTTTTTGCAAATTAGACAATTATTTAAAAGATTTCTTTTTTAATTACTCGTTATTTTCCATGTTCTCATCTTATATTCAATAAACAAGTTGACATATAAATAAATACCGGTGACATCAAGTTATATCAAATATTTATATATTTTAGTATTTACAAGTTCATTAATTACTTATAATATAAATTTAGAACTTATTGTGTTTAATGGAAAAACAATCAGTCTCGATAGTAAATCATTTTTAGAAATACCGATCGCTACAGCACAATAATCAATCAAGGTGTTTGTATCCTGACACGAAAGACATCTCTTTTAGATACAGAGTAAAGATGTACATGTTCCCACAAACATAATTAATTTCCATGAGGATTGAGATATGCTATATTTGTAAAACTATATTATAAGAAAAAATATATATTTTAATTAAAAATGACTTTAATTAATCCGAGAAAAGACAAACCGTAACGAAGCATTCAAACAATGTAGAAATTGAAGAAATCAAAGTATTAGCTTTCTTGTAACCTGCTGAGTTATACTTCTTGTCCAGATGTCATCAGAAACAAACTTCTGAATAGAATAATGTATTCCAATTCTTGCTTATCTGTTTGCACATAAGTGATTCACATTTGAATGAAATCTCATCAGTAAAAGGACTTTCAGAATTTCTGGAGAAGAATTTAAATATAACTTGAAATATTCTTTTCTCTACCGAGTCTTAAAGACGACTTCGGTATAAAAATAAAAAAATAAATTAAAAATTGACTACAGACTTGATCTATCAAACTTTGTTTTTCAAATTATTGCGACATTGACATGTAATTTATGCTGCATTTGATTTAAATTAAATGAGATCATCTAGACATTTGTTTCATTACCTTCTAGACATTATCTGTCAAGGATTATTAACTGATAATTAGGCCTATATAAATTTAATTTTCACTGACTTTCATTTCATGCTTAACATTTAGGCCGATGTGATTTTAAAAATAAAATTTTAAACTATAATAATTGAGAACAGTTGAAGGATAATATCTTTAAATTTAAAAAATGCTATAAAATTGTTATTTTTTAATTTAACTATCAATTATTTTATAAATTAGACAGGGTTTATATTAGTTATTTCATAGTAAAATATTAAATATATATTTAAAATGTAAGATTTTTAATTCATATATATTATAACAGTAGCCTCCCAGATACAACAATACTGATAAAAATAAAGAAGAAAATATAAAAAAACAGTAAAAAATATAATAAATATATAAAATTCGAAGCATATTATAAATGAAAACAATAACGCTCGATTATTAGTTGTAAACTATTCTCTTACATATAGTTTTAAATTTATTTATATCTAAATGATAAATAGATCTTAAACTGTGCTTCTAGTAAAATAATATATGTTTGCTAATATAATAAATTCTTTTAAAAATAAATTGTTTTTTAAAATATATGAATAAACATTATACTATAATCTATTCTTGAATATTCATATTCAAATATTATTGTTTTAATAAAAATAGACAATAAAAAAGAAAGAAATTAATTCGTTTTCTTTTATTGTAGTTTGCTTACGAGTTGGAATATGAAATAAATCATATAGGATTAATATTTTCATATATAAAGAAAGATTACGGAATTTATTGATAAAATGTATCATATGAAAAAAGTCGTAAATTAATATACAGTATAAGATGCCAGATTGACAACGTGCAGACTTATTTGTACTTCAACTAGGAGAATCTGACTTCGATTTGTAGCCAACTTCCCTTCCGGAAGGCTTTTCTAAATGTTTCTATAGTGGAAAATGATTCTAAGAGGCGTATTCCTTGATCTTCTCATCCAAGAAAGGCTTGTTTTTCCTGCTCAATTGGACGAAATAAAGTATAATTTTAACACGTGTTATTTATAATATATTGTAGGCCTATATATATATATATTATTTTTTTTTTAAATTTGGTCAACAATAAATTTATTACTTTTATTAATAACGTAAACAATTTGGATACGTATAGAACCTAATTTGCAAAATCCTCTTGCAAAATCGCGATGGGGCACGTTTTATTTTAAATAGTTATTATTATTATTTTTAAGTCAGATAAAGGAAGAAAACCGAAAATAGTTGACTAAAATATTGAAAGAAAATTCTGTCAACATCAATTTTTTACAATCAATAGTTTTGAAAATATCGTCCTTTAATGTTGTCGCATGCGCCGACGCATCATTTAAACAAGCTTCGATAGAAACTTTTCGAATTTATTCGCAAAACTATACGTGTTTTATACGCCATTTCCTTTAACAATTTAATTCTTTTATACAAATGAAATTCACTTGTATGCGGACATATCATAGGTCTATATCGTTATAAATAAAACTAGCATATCCTAAACAATATCTAAACATTAAATACCTCAATACAGAACTTTTAATTGTTTTTTTATGTAATAACAATGTTTTAAAATACAAATATTTTATCAATTTTTATATATTTTTTCCAATTTTTAAAATTATATAAAGACAATTTCGTGAAAGAAATTCAACTTTAACCCAAGAAGCAAACAAGGATTAGAAAAAATTAGGTGAAGATATGTTTGTTAATTATGTGTTTACATTAATAATATTTTCTAAAGTAATTAAACTTTGATTAAGAGAATATGCTTAATAACTGATTACAATTAATTATAATAATTGTTATAATGATATATAAATTAATTAATTGAATAGTTTGAAAACAGATAACAAATAAAATGTAGGTATAATTTTAATTACAGTCAAACCTCTGAACAACGGCCACTGACAGCATAAAAATGGCCTCTGTTTAAGGGTGGTCGTAGTTGGGAGGTGGTCATTATTGGATGTTCGACTGTATTACTGTTTTATTTATTTATTTTCCTTTACAGGGGTTTTAAATTATATTTTTAATGCCAAAACCACAATCCAGAATAATTAAACAAATTAATATTTACATTATCGTTTAAAGATGTTATCTTTTATATAAACTTCTTCTATTAGGTTAATATATTTTAAAGTAATCGATATAAATATGCAATAACCGTCATTTATATTAAAATTTCAATTTTTTTAAACATGATGTATTATGACTTAAAGATTTTTATTAAGATTAAAAATAAGATTTTTATGTAATAAATAATAAATATAAAATAAGACAAAGTAAATTTTATATTAAAGCTGGCATTTAACAAGAAAAATATTACGTGATAAAGTTATACTAATTAACGATTAATTTATTAATATGCAATAAAAAAAACAGCAATTAATTTTATTTGAGTAGTTAAGTGTAAATGTAAATGTGCTTATGTGTATAATTAAGAATAAATAAAGTTAGAAGAAAGCATAATATCCTATTCTAAAATTAAATTCATTTTCAGCTGTAACTATCGTAACTGTATTTGTATGACGTCAAAGCCAACATCCGATTGGTTGGTGTTGTGCCCTCTCACACTGTGCCTCGACTATATAAAGAGTGACATATTCGTTGAACTTTCCTATCCAGATCCACAAGTAATACTTCATTGCAGAGCAAAAGATTAATAAAGCTGTAAGTAATTTTTAATATATCTTTATGTTTGTACAGAATGTCTCAGTGTTATTAAATTTTAAAAAATAAGATTTTACACTCCAGCATGAATTTCTGCTTAGATGTGTTGCGCCGCTTAAAATCTTATTTTAAATAGTATTTTTTTAAGTTTTAAAATGTGTTATTATTTAATTTTATATACAAAATTATTATAAAAATGACTTATTTGTTTTTTTTTTTTATATCCTTTTCTTCTCAAAAAGTTTTGAAAAGTTTAACGAGCAGCAAACTTAAATTGATAATTATATGACAGTTATTAGAATAGTTTAGTGATATATTCAATTTAAAATACCTTAAGAAATTTATATTTAATAGCATAAAATATTTTTAAAATATATTATAAAAATGATTATTGGAAAACTTTAAAAAAAATTAAAGTTAGATTCGTAGTATTTTATTAAAAAATGTTAATTTATACTATATAAACATAATTTTCTATTATTAAAAGTTTTATGAGGCGTATTAAAACTAAATATACCAGCGCTTTATAGATTATATTTATGGACGTCGAATAGATAAATTTACCTTTAATTATTTTTAAATATATGTTGATCAATAAAACTCATTACAATATAAGATTATTTAGATAAAATTTTGCAATTAAAAAATAAAAATGTATAAAAATAAAATGAGTCTTTTGAAGATCTAATCTTTCGAATAGGTTTCTCTCATCTTAAAGAATAAAAACCTAATCTATAAAACTCAATATAGTTAAAACCCATCAATATTTAAAATTTTAAATTAATTTTTAAACTACTGTAATAAGTTTAGTTAAGATTTAAATAAAACTTATTCCAATTAATGCAAAATAAAATTTTATTTTAGTGGATTTAATAAGATATTTCATTTTACTAATTAAATGGATTCATTAAGAATTTTAATCCACTTTAAATACCAACTATTAGAATTAAATAGTAAACTTTAGATTTTTTTTTTAAATTTTAATAAATATTATAAAAGATATCTTATTAAAATAATTACCTTTTCATTTATATATTTCAATTCAATAAGATTTATTTATTTTTTGAATAAATATTTAATTCAACGAGAATAAACGAAGAATGAAAGAGATTTAATTTTGGAATCATTAATTATAATATTTTATATAAATTTTAATTAATTTTCTTGTTTTTTAAACAAAGTACGAACCTTTTTATTAATATTACATAAAGGTATACACGTATTTGTATAAAGGAAGACTATTTGTAAAAGGAAGACACGTATTTGGAAACAATTATTAATAATATCTCCTATCTAGACGTTAAAATTGCAGGTGATGTTATTGTAGTACATTAGTACATTATATCTTATCAGTTAGCTTTTTATAATGGTTCCATTCAATGAAAAGCATATGTTTATGTAAGGATATCGCTTATAAAAAGTTGCATGTTGAGACTTCATCGATTATATATGCTTACAGTAAGCTTATTTTTTATGCATAAGCAAGAGTAATTATCCTTAGAGTAAACATAACAAGTAAAAATCGATATAATAATCTCGAGAAATTTATAAAAATAGGCCCTACGAACTTTTGACGAAATAAATTTACTAAATTTTAATCCAAATATTCACAGGGGAGATTGTTAGCTACTATGTCATTTTTTTTTTCTTTTATAAAGTAAGCAAATAGTTTATTTATTTTTCATATTTAAACGAAATACATTTTTGCAGAATATTATTATTTATCCAAAAATATTCAATCTGTGAGAAATATATTTCAATAAAATGCTGACGTTATAGAAAACCACCTTTTGGTTTATTGAATCTTCTCCGAAATTAACTTTTCAGTTAAGAATCAGGTATTTAATATCCTTACATATCGGAGAGGATAGTAAAAGAATAAAAATAAAAAATAAATAAATAAAAAAATATACAAGAAATGGGTATATTTTCTATCCGGAAAAGAAAATATTGTAATTTTACCTTTTATGAGTGTATTCCGAATTGTTTGCCTTAAAGGAAATAAAAGCAATAAAATTTTTTTTATTTATTTTCTATAGAAAAAAAATGGGAGGAACATGTTTAGATTTTAGTAAATACTCAATTTTGCTTGTAATTCTTCAATATATTTTTGAATTTGTATTATAAAATCAATTTATTTACGGCAAAACTATTTTAATAATTAACATATATAATCGACAATGTCAATAGGTACGTTTATAGAATATTTGTTTTATATTAATATTAATTTGTTTCTTTGCGTTATTGTTCTAAATTAACGCTTATATAAATATCTTCTGGAAAAATAAATCATAAAGCAAATAAAGATATCAAAAACATATTCTGAATATTGTAGCTTTGAGCTAAAACCGCAAAAGCTATAATATCAATAGAAGGTTAAAGAGTAATTAGGAGCACGTCTTTTATACTGTTTATTCTATATAAGTTAAAGAAGTTCTTTTTGTTTGTAATTGTTACCGTAGAAAATGACTTTTCTATTTACTTTTATTTTTTAACGAAAAGAAAATAATAGTTTCTATTGATTCTTTCAAACTTGAGACAGATTGGAAACTCAACAGGGCCATTGGGGATAGATGAGCTATTGTCTTTGCTCATATCTGGGTTCTTATTCCTTAAAGTAGCTTTCAAAAATTTTTAAAATGTAGCGTTTTATCGATTTTCACACGAACTTCAGATGTTAATAAAGAGAATTTTGCCATTATACCTGAAAAACTTTCGAAAAATCTTGTAAAAGTTTTCCTGGAAAACTGAATTATTAAAATTCCTGAAAATTATATTTAGTTTGAATAATTTTAGATTCACTGTAGTGTGAACGAATATTTTTAGTCTAAATTCAAAAACATTTATAATTATTTTTATAAATGCGTGTTTAAACGTTACCGATCATAATTGTATTTTAATCGTTAAACTGACAAAATTATTAAATAAATTTCTTATATTAAAATTTACACATTAATTCTATGTATTATACATTTTGATAAATTTTAAAGATAATTTAAATTAAATAAATGGATGGATATTCACGTTTATAATTATAGTCTGGCTTATAAACAAATTTACATTAAATTTGCATAACTTATTAAATTGAACATAAATTAAAATTTAATTCTAACGAATTAATTTTCAAATAAATTTGTCTTCTTTAAAGCATTGCTTTTTAATTGACTCGTAAGCATAATTAAAGACAATATATATTGATATAAATTATAATTTAAATTCCATTTATTTCTATGCCAGGTATTTAAAATAGCAAGCAAGACTATGTCTTATATTAATATATTTATTATAATTTTATTTATATTTAATAATATTGATTTAAAATCGTAAGAGTCGAAAAAAATATAATTCAACTATGGGCAAATATTTTATCTATTTAATTCAAAGCAAAATAATCATTAAGGCGGGTGGATTTAAAATGTTCAAATCTAATTACTATAGAAACCGACACATTCTACCCTTCTATATCGACCTTCAGGTCATGTATAGTCTGTATAATCGAACAGAGTATTTGTGTTTAATCACGTTCTTTCTTGGAGAAGCTAACTAAAATATTGACAGAAATTTCGTGCCAGAAGGGAAGACAGTTATAAAACGCACAAATTTTCGAAAAAAACCTTAAAAATTCGATAAAATTGTCACAATTTTGTCCTACGGATATAACGTCTTAACGACTACACAGTTTTTCTTACTTCTTTAAATACGGATTCTGATTTTTTCGGATCAATTTCTGTTAAACAGAAAAATAAATAAAAAATAAAAAAATCGATAGATATTCGTTTCATTATCATATTTAATTTATTTTATCTAAAAAGCACGAATATAAAAATTTAAATATAAAAAAATTAACAATTTAAAATGTATCAGTATATTAATTAAAAGCTTAACTAAAGTAAAATGATTTTTTAAAAAAATTTCACTAGTCTAACTAATTAAGAATCCCTAACAAGTTAATATCATGGGCTTAAAGCGTTTAAACCTCTCAGTAAACATTAACTTTAAAAATTATAGAAGAAAATGTACTCGAACAAATCATTTCTTTCCTTCTTTTCACACAATAAAAACACCCACTTCTTTCTCAATTTACTTAACATTCAGACTTAGTCCCGAAAAATTACGAATTGTGTTTCACGAGTTTATTAGCCGTTGATGAAATCTCATGTAAATAAATAAACTTTACTGTGCATATTAATGTAACAGTTAATAGATTGTCTGTAGTAATTGCTTCCTTAAGTAAACTAATTGATATTTATTTTAATTAAGGCAATAATCTGCGAAACGATTTACTAAAACATCCCCTTTATCAAAAAGTTAATCGGGAGGAAATGTATTTAACTTTTATAATTTTTTAATTTTAAATATAAGATTTTCTAATAAATATTAACTAAATTATACTAAATTTATATATTATACATAAACGATATTTTTTCTATCGATATTAAAAGAAAAAATATCATAAATTTCACTTCATTTTCAAAATCAGAGGATAATCATGAAAAACTCTGTGATGGTAGCAGTTACAATCATCTGCTTCGTCTGTATAGCAGAGAGTAAATCTGTTACAGAAGAAGAAAAAAGAGGATTCAGAAACACAGCATTATCAACGGCTCGAGGTTTCGGGAAGAGAATGTATCGAGAACCAGTTCAATTCCTAACTGATTTTGGACTGGATAACGCCGATTCAAACAGGTGATTATTGTTCAAAATTTACACAAAATTATCTCTTTGTTGTTAACAATTGTGCTTTGTATTATCTAGTGTGATAACTGCTAGTTGGTTGGCTGAACAGATTACTCGAAATCCGGCTTTAGCTAAGTTTATTGTGGATAAAGCTGTCGATTTAAATGGTAACTGTCAAAATTATGTAACTGTTAATTGTATTCTCTATACTGTAAAATTATATATATATATATGTTGTTTTTTTTATTACAGGTGATGGCTACATCTCCGAAGAAGAATTATACCACGTTCTCTGATTTATCCCCAGAGCAATACTATGAACACCTTTTCCAATCCTCATGTTATTTTGAGTCATGCTCAAAACTATTGAAAGATAATCCCTTTTAACATGACAATTTTCTTGTCCTGATATTGACTAGATGTGTCATCTGTAAATATCAGTGGATGTAATTTCTTTTAGTTGAAATATAAATGGTTCTTACCATTTATCGGATATTGTATAAATTTCTGTTTGAGTAAAGTAAATCCAAAAAAACATTTAGTTTTAGTAATGGATTCTAAATCCCTAAATTCTTCTGTGAATTTTCTTTACACTTAGAAACGTAACTTTAATATTGGCCTTACAAGTAGAAAGAATAAAACGAAAAGTATTTAAAAATAAAATCAGAAAGTGGTAACTAATTATGAATCGTGTCCATTATTTTTTAATTTAAAAAGTTTATTAGATCAATTAGAAATATAGAATAAATGTTTCTTATTGTCACTCAAATCTTATTGTTAGCAAATAAATCTAGAATTATTCAAATTTTATATGAGATTAAAAAATAAAATTAACCCTACACACGACTAGACGTAACTAAATAATTTACATTAATTAATTATACTGTTCTTAATGAAAACTCACAACATATTTTCTTGATTTTAAAATAATTTTAAAAAGGAAATTATTACGGAAATGAGATTATTCAAAACACGTAAGCGTATACTTTTGATTCCTTAATAAACATATTTAATCCTCCTTAATATTTTCGAAGTAAAAAGCAAGTAAGTTTCAAGCAAGAGAATATTTATTTATAATTAAGTGTTTTTAATTGTTAATACGAAATAAACTCTAATATTTGTGGATAATCTTCTGCCAGTAAATATCATATCAAATTTCATTAAAGTAGAAGTATCTTCGGTATTATTGGCAATGATATACAGTATAGGTCCTATCTTAGGATAACAAATGACATTAAACATCTTAATTTACTGATTGATCAGGCACACAATTGATTATGCAGACACCTTTATTTTTTTTTTTTATTCGGGAAGTTTGTTTATTTGTATACGGCAACGAAACTCGTAGGAATCTGCCAAGGGAAAACTGACACTTATTTAGATTTTACAAACGCGAAGAAAACCCGAAAAACTACACGTTGGCCAGGCGCGAACCCCTACCATCAGCAGTTTAATCCGCTCGGGCACTGGTGGCTCGGGTGAATCTGACCATTAACGTATTTTTTTTTTTCTATTGTAAAGGAAGCTTGGGATAATAGGTCATAGACCTCTTTCCCCCGCTGAAAGAACACTAAGAGGTTCGTTAATGTGATCAACATAAGTATTAATAGGAGTTGGAGAACAGCATCGGATTTAAACTGTTTAAGACATTACATTTAATTGAATTCGTGCGTTTTTGTAAGAATAAGTAAAACTTTATTTGCTGTATTAAATTAATAGTATGAAATTTGAATGAGAACAGAAATTGACATATAGCCTAAACATATTTACAACCATTGACAATTCACCAAGTTTAAAAACTACATCCTTAATACTATAAATTCTATTACTAATTCTAATTTAGTAAGTGTAATTAGGACACAATACTATCAAGGAAGTTGAATTTTAAAGCAGGCTACAAATGTCAATGCAACTTTAAATATTAATTAATGTATTTTAAAATTTATAAACATAAATTAAAACAATTTCTTACAGGTCTGTAATAATCTTTCATATACTAAATTAATAAATGTACTGTACTCTACATCTATTAATTTAAAATTTTTTAAATTTAATTTATAAAACATTAAATTAAATAAATTTTTCCGAATAATTGATAATTGAATATATTCATAATATTAATTTATAACAAATTAAAATATTATACGGAAAATATATTATATCTAATATACAGAATCGTAGCAAAAATGAAAAAAAAATATTGATATCCTTGTATTACATATCTTTCTTTTTAATCTCTACATATGACATAATGAACAACTTATAACTCTCTACATGTTAAACATATCATACATATCAAATATCTTACACAATACAATTATAATATAGCTTATTACGAAAGATATCATCGGAGATATCTTATGATAAGCTTTATTTCAAATGATATGGAAGCTATATTGTCTGATTATACAATTTGTTAGACAGCTAAAATTTATTAAAGAAACTATAAAATATCTTTTTTATAAATGAACGAGTTTATAAGCGCTTAATAACAATTAGTATTAATTAATATTTCATTATTAATTTTCCAAGTCATAATTGTACTTCTTTATTATTACTAATTATTCTCAGTAGTGAAATTAAAACAACAAATTAAAACATCCATAAACATTTTAGATTAGAAAATATAAATACAGTATATTCAAAATTCTTTTTAAATTCTAATAAACTCCGTAATTCTCTCCTTTCGATATGAGATGGGACTATTTTAAGTTATCTTTAATAACACACTCAACAAGTAAAAAAAAAAAAATATAGCTTTAGTATCGTAGCTTAAATCCATTGATTTACATCAAAGTGTCCACGTTAACAGTGTCAATATGTGAAAAGATTATTCAATTTGTAAGCATGTTATTTTCAATAAGCACCTCTCAAATTACTATAAAAAAAATCATTATTTTATGGTCAATATTTCGGTTAACACAAAAATATGAATATCGTGATTAATGTAACAGTTTACTTGAATAATAACAAGAAATTTGATCTGTTCTTCGGAAAACTGAAAGTCACAAAAGTTCTCTTTTCCAATTTGTGTTTTAAATTGATTTAAATTAATTTCTTTTCGAAATCTGATAAAAATAATTCGAAGTAATATATATATATATATATATTTTCGTGTCTATTTTTTAACATAAGAAATAAAATAATTCCAAATATTCTTTTATTTATTTTTTAATTTATTTATTTCATCTTGCAGAAGTAGGAATGGAAATCGTGTTAGAGGAGGCAGTGAATTTTATTTTAGTGTAACAAATCATACAAAAGATGAATGACAAGACAATATATTAAAACGTCAATTGTCTTCTAGCAATAAAATTTAATCGTAATATTATAAAATTTTTCAATAACTTTTATAAAATTAAAATTTAATATAACATATTATTAACAATATTGCTTTAATTACACATTAAAGTTGTTAAATACATAAAAGAAAGCCGAAAGTTGATCAAATGATACTGGAACGAATTGTAATGTATTTAATATGTCGACAGATTAATATTAGCAAATATTTGTAAATAAGACAATTATATTTTAATAAAAATTGAATAAAACATTTATAAGATTATTTGCTCTTTCCAAATTTATTTATATTACAAATAGAAGAAAGGAAAAATATTTCAAAAATAAGCAGTCCTATATACAACGATAGAAAGAGTTTCTAAAATCGCTCTGATTTATTAAAACTTTACAGGAACAAATTACGATAATATTCCATGAATTATTATTTACAGAATAACTCCTAAAAGGAATTATTTATTTTTCTTAAAGATAAACTTCTATCATTTAGAATTATTTAATAAATTCCAAGCAAAACGTAAAGTCACATCGTACAACTTCTACTCTATCTGATTAAGATTTTACTTCCAGTTTCTGAAAAGATATTCAAACAATTTAAAAATTCTAAAAGAATAAGATAATTATTTAATTATCACGGTATAAATTGAAGATAAATTCTAATATTAAGTGTGTGTGTGTGTGTATATATATATATACATACATATAATATAGTCTACATATATATTATAGTTTTATAAATAACTTGCAGCAACAAATTTGATAGCTCGGAAAATGGATTCGAGTATTCGAGAAAGCTACACAAATTTTCCGCTCAGGAAATAAAAATAAAAAAAAGGAATTCGAAAAGTGAAGTTATGTTGCAAATCTAAAACAGTTTTTATCGATATAACCTAGAATCATATTTTTCGGTCAACAGAAAATTGTGGCAATCCAACTTATTCTTTTTTTTTTTTTTTGGTTTTTAATTATTTGGAATTTCTCAGTTAATTTGTCACAGCATTTTTAAAACGAAATATTTAATAATTTTATTATATTTTCAATATAATGAATTCTACATAAAATATGTAGCTTAGTTTACGTAAATAATAGAAATCAATGTATGTTATCCGTAGCAAACCTCTCCGAAAATTTCATTACAGTAGTTAATAAATATTACAAATAATTGAGCTGAAATATGAAAAAATTGTGGGCAGACAGTGGGAATTTATACCTATAAATTCCCACTGTCTGCCCACAATTTTTTTATATTTCAGCCAGGCTGCTTGCCAGGCTGTCTGTCCTTCTTTAATCTCGAGAACGAATAAAAATCGAGACAATATATGGAAGGTTTATGGATAGGAGGTCCCGATTAACCATAGAAGAACTTCCAGTTTTCACCGAAAGTCACGTTATTTCAATTCAAAAATTTTCCCCTGAAAGGAATTAGATAGACGACCCGCATGACTCTATTGCTAACAGGAAAAGTATGATGTACAGGGGTAAGACACTACTGATTTGAGATGGAGAGCATATATTTTAAATTAAATAAATTAAAAATATGATTAAAAATTGCAGCCCGGAATTGTGACAAACGTAACAATAAATAATTGCTCGTTTTGACTAAAAATTATTCGAGAATAAATAATTTTTGAGGTTAAAAAGAATAATCATAATTAGTTAATTATCTGACGACTTTATTCGTTAATAAATGTTAAATTTAAATATAAAACTTCCAGTTCAATTAATGAAAACATCAAATGCTTAATTGTCATGGAAGGTTTATTTTTCTGTTAATAAATTAACAATGAATTAGGCCACTAACTTTGCTGAAAGTCGATTACTTTTCTACAGATAAATGTCTTTACTTCTGTATTCTTTTATCAAACATATAAAACATAATTACACTTATCGATAAAATAGTAGTCAATTTTAGTAACATATTACTCCACTTTTTATGTTAAAAATCATTTATTATCACGCAATTTATAAGCATTTAAATTCATATAGCAACTAGGTTATATTTTCGATGGAAGATCACAGATATTAATGGTAAACTTATTATTATTAAATATTAATAACACGTAGGCTACCGTAAAGAAAAAATTCCAGATGATTAAAACTAACTTTAACTTTTTAAGTCATTAAAACTAACGTTTATAAAAAGTAAATTAAGTAGTACATTTTAAAAATTTAATTATGCTAATCTTAATTAATTCTTTAAAATAGATTTATTTGTTTTATAGTCTTAAAACGTTAAAGAATATAAAATAGCTAGAATTAGAACTGTGCACATTACACTACAATATTAAAATATATATATATAAAAAAAACCTAAAAATAAATTAAAATAATTTTTTTCTTAAACATTTAATTTCTTTTGAAATTATTTAACTTTTTCTGATTCAAATTTCCAAAATAATTAAGAAAAATTAACTTTCTCTTTCATCATTTTTGAAGAACTCCTACACTCTTACTTTTATCCTGACCTATTATGTCATGAATTAATATGGTATGGCTCAGGTTTTAAAAAGTATTTGAATCGAGTAGACTTAAAAACTATTAATTTACTCATATTTTAAATAAATAATACAAGCGAACAAAAATTTATACTGATTTTTCTTTATAAAACAAAGCTAAATGATTTTAAGTAGAGGGGAAAAAATTATCTTCGAGTTGATCTAGTTGTACCAGCAAACGTACTCTGTGTTGTGTACTACTGGTAACACACGTGATTTAAATTGTCAATTAGGAGGATAAATCGCCCAAGAAAAATAAAAAACACCACTTTTAACTTAATTGTTACTAATTAGTTTCATTTGAACTTTTTTTTTATAAAACTTTCTTGTAAAGACAGAAACATTTTATTTAAAACTGTTATGTAACACACTAGTGATAATTAAAAATTACAAAAATGTAAATTCTGAAATAAATCAAAGGTTACTTATTAATTAATATTGATATTGATTAACTTTAAATCATTTATATATCTATCATTATCTCAGATTTTAATTTGATAAAATAAAATACAGTACACTAGCTTGAAACAATTGCTTATTCTTTAAATAATGTCAATTTATATTTATAGACGATGTTATATTTCTTATTTCACAACAATAATGTAGGGCGTGTAAATCGATATTTAATTTTAACAGATTAAAACTGCAAAAGTAATTTAATGTTATCCTTAAATGTTTTATGGATCTAGGAGTGATATATGTGATTTTACGAAAATAAGAAAGCTGATGATGATAAGAAGTACTCAGTAGAATAAATGACCCGCATCTTGTTTTACGAATCAATACAGTGACAGATAGTCAATCTGCAATTTAAATTTGGAATTAAGTCCTTTATCCTCTCCTAATAGCTTGTTTTATTTTTTATTTTTTCGGTTATAATTTTCATTTCTACATACATTATACTGATTCAAAGCTAGCAGTAGTTGTTTTTTTTTAAATCTTCGTTAATATACGATTTGAAAATGAAGTTATAAAATTGAAATTTTTTTTATCCTTTTCTATTATTATCGATATTCATTTTGCATCGGAAAATAAAAAAAACTGTTTATAAACGATGAACACGAAATATTATCTATGAATTTTTTAGATATTTTATTGAGATTTCAGATGAAATGGAAGCTGTTTCATATTCGACGATGCGAAAATTAATAGATATTTCCAAATTTTCAATGAGTTGAGTTCGATGTAAAACGAGAGATTTTAATCCAAAATAAGGTTTACAGAAACAAATTTTCACGTTTTTAAATGTAAATTTTTTTCCAAATTAACTTATTCGATATATTTTCAAATGTTATTTCGCATTAGCTTTTATCTCTTTTCTTTTGCTTTTCATTATTATTCTTCAACCTCGAAATTTTTTCCTTTTTTTTTCAAAATATATTTTCATTTCCTCTCTATACAGTTCGCAATATTATTGAATGCTTCAAACAGGAAATGTTTTATAAATTTCTACCTGTTTTGGCCATTTTTAACTTTTCCAAAGTAACTTTTTATAAAACACGTTACGTAGACATATCGTAATTGTTTTATTTCGCAAAATTTTACATCAAATTATACAAATTTTGCTGAATGTTAAAAAATTCACATTATAAATTCTTTTAAAACATTTTTATAACTGTAAATGCTGTTATCATATAATTATATCACGTATATTTAAACTATATTACACCTACTACGCACACGAACATTTATACGTATTTAAATAAGTTGGAAAATTATATTTAATGTGAAATTCAATTTTAAATATTAGAAAACATTTGTATAAACTACTTCTACAACATTATTTCATTTTTGATACATTTACATTATTTTTTGATGCTTAATTTACCATAAAACCTATACACTTAAGCGTACTAATTATTATACACGTACTAGATAAACAATTTATTTTAAATATAATATATAATATAAAAAATAAAAATAACATAAAAACTCAAAGACTAACTTTAATATTTAATGTAAAATATATTTAATATTTATTAACATTGTTTACGTAAATAACTTCTTGTTACTTAAAAATATAAATCATATTTTATAAAATTATTTATGGTTAAAAATTGTATTTTTATATGAAGTAAATTTAAAGGAAGGAACACTTTAAATTTGTCCTTTATTATATAATACCTAACACAAATTTTAAAAATATTTTAAAGATTTAAAAAAAGAATGATAACTCGAATGAAAAATTGATCAAGACAAGGATCGATGGAAGAAATAGATGAAGGCTAATAGAAAAGAAATCTGATGAAAATATTGAAAGACGGAGATGGCCGAAGCAGAATACAGTATAAACTTATCTATACTTCTGGATTTTTACGTTATTATATTCCAATTTATCTATAATGCAGGAATATGACTTGTTTCAAACTATATTCTAAAGTAAAGCCACCAGAAAAATAAACTTGACTTCAGCTACTTTGACTATTTCTAACTATTACAATTTTAATGTTGAAGTGTATATAAGTGAGTTTTACCCCTCTCTCTCCTATCATATGTGAAATTAAAGTTTTGTTTTTATAATTAAGATTTATGACATACATATTAAAATTCATTCTTTCGAATAATTATCATATAAAAATACTTAAACTGCTATCAAATGATTGAAAGACATTCCCATTTATGTAAGAAAATGAAGAAAGGTCTATTTACAGTTGAGCATCAAGTGACACAATCATCCATCATCAAGAACTGCTGTTAAACCAGCAAAGCCATCGGATAACATATTATTATGCTGTTGGAAATGAAAAAAAATCTATTCATTTTGGAAAGATAAAAGTGTATTTTCTTTTAAGAAAAAAAGGGAGAATATTGAAGAATGTCACCCTTGAGAATTGAAATTCTTTTGCATTGTCATAAGAAGTAGATGCAGTGAAAAATTGATTTTATTTACAACAATATTGTTTAGGTATAAATGCTTTTCCCTTTCACAATCAGCTAATTTTCTTTACACTTTAAAAAAATCAGCTTTGTAAACTTTTTCGATTAAATTTCTTTAAATAATATTATCCGATTAAATTTTTATCACTTATTTTTATTTAAAGAATCTAAATTATTAAAAGTTATGTTTAAAAGAATTTATAGAACTTTGAATTTTCATTATTATTTAAAAGTATTTTTAAAAATTTTCTTTAAACTTTTTAAATGAAATATTTCACTCATTTTAAATATTTCATAATTACTAATTTCTTTTTTTTTATAATTACAAAAATCAGTTTTAGTAATTCTGTTTATCTTTTAAATTAATCTACTTTGTTCGAATTATAAATATAATAAGAATTATCAATTAAATTTTAATGTAACCTTTATTGATTATTATAAATTCAATTATTTAAATAATCCTTTCGATATTTAAATGATTATCAACGAACTTTTTATAGTATAACAATTTATTTTCCTGTAAAAAACCGAGAAATAAAATAAAATATGTGAATTTAAATAAGGAAAAAAATTAAGTAATATTTTTAATGATATATATATATATATAAAATTACTGTTAATTTTAACTTTAGGCAATGTACGTTTTACTTGGGACAAGATATAATTTGATTTTGATTAATCGTAAGGCAATTTAAGCAGAAAATGAAAGAAAAGTTTACATAATTTAAAATTTCACATTACTTTCGAATACGTAAAAGTACCTTTCGAAAATCTATAATGGAAATAATAACTTAATAAAAAACGGATAACATTTACTGTTAAGGTATTTTACAAAAGTTAAACCCAGCATTCAGTTAAATTCAATAAATTTCAATATTCGGATAAGTAAAGAATCAAAGAAGGCAGCTGAAAATTATTTTACATTTCAGCAAAATATTAATTTTTAAATATGTTATTAATATAACAAATGAATGCATAAATTACTTTCGAATGAATTATTTTACAATAATAATAATGAATAAAAATATTATGTCATTAAAATAATAAATACAGTAGAGCAACCATCTCTAACTAGCCGCCATTTTTTTTCAGGAACGTTTCTTTTTGAAGTGCATATAAAATAATCTTAAAAGAATGGTAATTTTTTTATGTTCTCGTCATTGTTCGGAAGTCTGACTACATTTTCAATTTGACGAAAACGAACCATGTAAGAATTTTTACATATTTTAAATACATAATTTGATTTGAGTCATTTAAAGTAGAATGAAATATTCAATAAATTTATTTATTTTTCCAAATGTATTGATTATATTTATGAAAATATTTTGATAACATTATAAAATCTTCAAAGTTTTGTCGTACATATTCTTATTACAGCAAGCCTCGAGAGAAATTAATTTTTCGTACATTTTATAATTCTTTTTTCAATAAAATGAAATGCTACATTTTATTTTGGTTGATTTGAGTGCAATTCTTAAACATCACTTTAAATTATCTATCACTTTACAGCACTAGTTAATTCTTCAAGCACTTTACTTCGTCGCAGAGAAGAAGGGATTCTCTTGCCAACACAAGAGATCTAGTTCGATTCTATTCTTGATTTTCGTGTCTATTCACGAGTAATCCAGGCCAGATTTGTTTTCACTTTATTTGGACGTTAAATTATATAATTTAATCTTTCTAAATGATTTATAGTCCCGAAATTTGTACGTAAAGCACTTTTTATATTATAAGTTTATATGTCATTCGGTCCTTATTATGTATTCCGAAAAGAATTTCGTTATAGAATGAGTATAGGAGAGCAGATGCGACTTTTAATTTTCATGTTTATGACCTGGCAATTATCTAGTGTAGCGTGAACGGTGAAAGAAAACGAACACGCAGTTGAATTCTTTTGCAATTTTATACATTTTTGTATATTTTATAAAGAAGTATCAAGGTATTTTGTTATAAAAATACAAACTAAAATATTTATTAGCGAGACCAGCTAAATGTCTGAATATTCACGCAGACACTGTATAGAGTTTGTTACAGAAATAATGATAAAAAAATCTTTTAGTAATTGAAGCTAAAATTACAGCCATGTTGTATTTTAACTTTGTAACGTCCGATCAAGTTGAGATTAAGTTGTAATTTCTCTTAATTCTGTTAGAAGAAATGACTTCTAACGAAGGGAGGAGAGGTTTAGCTGATCTGATATTTGTTTTAATGTTTGTTTTAAAGAGAGTGGATACACGAATTGTGCTTTCGAAGGTACATTCAGTAAAAAAAATAAATCATGCTTCGCGAGATAATTTAAAAAACAACTTCTGCTGTTTTAGAGAACAGACTATCTTTTTCAAGTAGCAAGTAAACAATTTAACATACCGGAAAACATTTAAAATTAAAATAAATAATTGAAAATTTATTAATGGAGGACTTTCTCAACTAAGAAAATCAGTAACGTATAGTACATTATAGATCTTTGCTATCAAATTTGCTAAAAAAAAACAAAATAATCTGAATATTGCATTCAAATATAAGGAATTTATTTAGCTTAAAAGGAAAAATGGCAGTAAAAGTTTGGTTGGTTTTTTTACGTGTCGAAATTCTGACCAGGCTATAAGAAAGTGAAGATTTCACGAACAAGGACAAAAGAAGCAACTACAAAACAAACTCTCAACTTTTGCCTAAATAAGCCCAATAACTTTGAAATTTAGACGAAAATAGGTCGCAGAAGAACAATGAGCCTGAAGAAGTGGTCTCCTGAAAAAGTAACAAGAAGTTATGGTTATTATATCATCTGAAAAAAACGAAACGATTATCGTTCTTGTACCGTATGTCACAGCGCAGAAAGTGGCTTTTTATCCCCGTATTTACACATGTTCAACAATGTCTCATTTCTTATATTTCTTAGTGTCTATTTCGGTGCTTTATCTGTAAAATTCTAAGTTTTACAGATAAAGTTTATATAATATACATACTTAAATAGCACTTTTAATTCATCCTGTGTGTCTCTAATTTGTTACTACCACTAATTTTCCCATGCTACGCATCTCTACCGTAGGAGAGATGCCAAAATAAAATACATTATAAATATGTTTTAAACTAATTTTCAATTATTAAAATTGCTATATTTTTAAAAATTACGTTTTATTTTAAAGAAAATGATACTTATGAAATTTTCTATTGTTTATCATTCTTATTCCCACTAGTGGCCGAGTGGATAAAACCACCGTACTAAAGTTAGGGATGCTTAATCTATATTGTAATTCCGTTTTATATGGCCTTTATGTATTTATAAAAATTTCCAAAATATTGACATAGAGTTGCGAAATTTTTAGTATAGAAACCAGTACAGTATATATTTTCTTACCATTTTAAATCAAAATCAATAAAGAGATCCAGGAGTTCTATCGAATTTCTCTCTTTAATTTGTAGATAAAAAAACAACAAATTAAAACATTCGATTCTTTTAACTTAATAGATTTTTTGCATATTTTGACTATTAATTATTCTCATCAATTTCCAAGTTATTTAGATTTTAAAAAATCTCCTGAAAGCAATTAGCCACATTATCTTTTTTAATAGGGCAGACGTGGAGATTGATGTCAATTATCCAATCACCTTTAAAAATAGATTCTTGTTTTCAACAATTGCCTTTGTTATCTTTAATAACCGAATATCATAAAGAAATAAAAATTAATAGCCATTTTTTCCCTTCTTTTAATTAATTTATCTTCGAGAACTTAATTAGTAAAAACAGAAAAAAGATGATTTTCGCAATGAGAAACAAATGCTCCCTTATAATATTAATAGTTTTTCGAAAATATATAATATTTTCTAGTCTGACTTTTCAGACATTTCTAATTATTCTTTGCAAAAACATTATAATAAAGAAGCTTTTTGCAGCCAAAATTAATTATTTTTATTTCTTTATAATGAACTAAAGGCCAATCATTATCTTAAAAGTAGGTCAAAATCTAAATTATGACGAATCGAAATTATTATGGTTATATCTGATAGCAATGAATATATCGCAGATGTGACAGGTGATAACAAGTATATATTTAGTAGTTATCATCGTCAATGTTAAACTTTAGTTTAATCTGATTTAAATTCCTTCAGTGAATACTTTGGATTAGCAGTTGCATGCTTATAATCCTTTTGGTCTCTTATATATTTAGCTTAACTCTTTCTCGTAATACTGAATGCTCTCGTTTACCTTTACTGTTGGTTATTCTTTTACAGTAAAAATCTTGTAAACTATTGAGTAAATATTATATTTACCGGTAATTGAATAACTTTTCCAGAAAAATACATAATTTTTCTATTATTCATTTCGACTAGATACTTGTTTCTTTTATATGTCAATGATATCTTGACTTTTCTTAATAGAAAAACTACAACTGTAGAGGATTTCATTTGTACAGTATATTAATATCTATATTCCATTAATTAACATAATCGCATTATAAATGAATTCCCAACACGTTTGAATTTATTGTGGCAAGGATTTTTGCAATTCATCTTAACATTCGATTTCTAATGCACTTTCCACGTACATTCTTCGTGTTTTTAAGCTATATTTACTGATTTCATTATGTAGAACATCACACTATAAGTTATTGTTATTATTATTATTATTATGTTGCGAATGTCATATTCAGCTGATACTGGTGCCAAGTGTTATGCTAAACTGAAGTCAAGGCATAACAAGTATAACATTAAGTTGTGTTATTGGTATGTGTCAACATCTAGTAACTTCCTGACAATGTGACATATGTTCAATATTACGGCTTCCTGTAGTACCATGTATATGTTTTTATAAAGGTTTAATGTTTCTGGACTATTGTGTAGTGTACAGTACGTGGTATAACATCACAGGAAGAGAGGATAAGGCACAATATACACACTATTTATCTTCCACAGGTGCTTTATTTCTTGGGCAAGTGGAGTGGAGTTACTTGATTTTTTCAGTGTGAGCATTTTTCATGTTATGAGTGGAATGTCAATGTCTATAATATAAGCTATCTTATTGCATTTGTTGTTGAAAGTGATGTCAGGTCTATTGTAATGAATTGTTTTATCTATGATTATGGCTCTGTCATAATATATTTTGTGTCATTTTCTAATACTAAAGTGCACAACGCAGAGCACTTATTTGTATCTGTATGGCTTACTCTATAGTCCCCACTTCTGCGTTATAACTTCTGGCTGGAAAACTGCCCATCCAGCTTACCATCAGCATAATCACACAAAAGTAGTTCATCCGAGACGATCAAATCAACTCGATCAGTGGAATACCTCATGATAACATTGAACGCACTAAAAAGGGTGTCCCCGTCATTAACCCAGCTTACTGGCCTGACATCGCTGATTAACCCTGGCCCGTACAACATATAACCATATTTGCAGATGGCTCAAAGAGCAATAAGACTATTGGATGTGCCTTTGTAGAATGTGCTAGTAATGAAGAAACATTCACATATACAAGTAGACTTGGGGAAAACTGTTCCGTTTATCAAACAGAACTCTGGGCCATTCTTTCGGTCATTAGATGGTGCGACTCCATGTATAATAGAACAGAAATAACCATTTTTACAGACTCCTACTCGTCTATGCAAGCCACTCACAACTTCCAGTGGCGTTCATCTACAGTCCACGATATCTTGCTGGAATTGGCCAAAGATGTCAACAAGTATGCCATCGTTTGGGTCAGGGGTCATGTTGGTGTTTCTGGCAACGAGCGGGCTGAGCAACTTGCCCGCATGGCCTCTGAACTAGAAAATGAACCAAGCTATAATGGCACTCCCCAATGTCACATCTTAAGACAAACAAAAGAAAATGCCTTCATATTTGGCAAAGACAATGGGAGGAGCATAGCGAATGTCTTACAAAGGAGTTTTTCCCTAAGGTCTCAGATTCTACTCTTCAAATTATTGATCAAAAATTGGTTCAATTCTATACTGGACATGGGAAGTTTAACCGATATCTTCACAGGTTTGGCATATCGGAAAACTCACTGTGAGAAATTTGTAACGAAACAGATGGTGTAAAACACTATCTGTTTTACCATCACCACTCTACTTCCGCGAGAAGAAAATTGGCCTTGCAGCCTTGACATATTTGTCAAAGACAAAAACTGTTTTGTAGCATTTAAAGAACTAGTTTATACTTATTTGAACAGAACTACCGTTAATTAGGTCACTTTGTCTCAATGGACTGATGCTTTCTGGAACCATGCGCGAAATTTTGTACCATACCTATTTGGGTACCTTGCTGCTTTTGTTTATTTAAAGTAAACATAATAACATAACATTATATGTGTTAACTGCATTTTTAGTGTCATGATAACTCGTTTCAACATAGTTCAATGCATTATAACTTTTGTCGGACCCGTATTGGGTTCATATTGTTGGTAACATATTGTATGGTAATAATGTTAATCCATACTCTTCTGAATACTGTACTACTGTTAACTGTTTTCTTGTTAAAAGCTATGTAACGCAATAGACTGGGATATTGCGTAAACTGATATAAGAGAGATATGATACAATGCTTGGTAATCGTGTATTCGCATCTGTATTAGAGACTCGATGCAAGAATCTCATCTATGTATTCGTTTATGTATTTATAACATTGTTATTATTTGCTATTATTATGTTCTAATATTACATTAATTCATAAGTGTTCATTCCTTTATATTTGTATTATCTTATTATCTATAAAATGTTCGTATGTGTTTATCATTGATATAATATTTTGTATTATATTATCCTACATTAATTTGTTAATAATACCTGATGTATGTTACCATGTACATTTATGCAAGTTATTTTATGTAAGTATTTGGCTACTCTACAGTCAATAATTTGCCAAGTACATTAACTGAATTCTAAAACTTATATAGCTGTAATCTAACATATTCTTGTTATGTAACCTGTTTTACATGTATTATGCTTGTAAACATTCTGCTCTCAACCTCGGTGGTGCTCTGCGGAGCCGAGGCCGTCTTCAGAAATAAAGATTTATACAAAGTGTATATCTTTTGAGTGTATGTGTAGTTTGTAAGAGATGATGAAGCTGATTCTGTGTGGATGCGTAAAGTTTGATATAGTCCATGTACTGTACATGAAGTATGATAAAGTGAGCTGAACTGTGTTGTTCAGCTCACATTATCATACTCACATTATCAGCTCACATTATCATAACACATATCAACTGTGTTGTTGAACTGTGTGTGATATTGTAACTATATTGTGTTTAATTCAATGTGTTAGCTAAAGGGTTAAATGCAAGGCAGAACCAAAAAGAACTCAAGGAATCTCCTTGAAAAATTCCTCGCTTGATGTATTTTTGATTTGTTTTTATGTGAGTGTTATGGAGGATGAGATGTAATGTTGTTCTCCAGTGCAAGGTGATAAAACCAAGGGAAATAATGAGTTGGGGATGAAGAAGCGAAGTGTGGTGCAGCAGCCAAGTATGTGGGACACTGTTGAATGCTTTTCTGTAAGCAATGTATGCCATATGTATGTTTCTGTGTTGTTTATGAACTTGACATTAGACAATAGTCAACGAGTAGTTGTGCTTTGCAACCTTTGTGATTTTTACGGCAGCCTTCTTTGATGTTGTTTTTTAGGTTTTATGTAGGTGATGTCTTGCGTGAGAAAATTTGGCATGTCTTGTGGATTGTTGATGATATGAGTTAAATGTTTAGCCAGTTCCCGGTGCAGGAATGTACCAGAAATTGTGAATGTTGTCTACACCCGTGCAACACAATGCATACTAGGTGTGTCCCGCATGTCTTTGCTTTCCAGTCTATTTCAGCATTGTTCATGACAACAGTAGACCAAAAGAGAAGCCCAATAATTTATGAGTTTTTCAGTTGTCATGCCATTGTGTTGGGGATCAGTACTGGATTTGGTAGCTTGTAGAGGGAATTTTCATTGTTTGTAAATAATTTATTTTGTTATTTCCGCACAGAGCAAATTTTGTATAATTTGAGTCTCCGTGCTTTCGCTGCAAGTTTTTGTTTCAGTGTGTCAATGTATTCTGAGATGTAGACATTGTGTTGTTCGTGCTTTGTGTGTGTTTTAATTTTCTTAAAAAGTTTTTATTTGTTTCATTAATTTAAGTGTTATTTTGTTATTAGCATATTGTGTCAGCCTGCCTAGCTGCTATCTAATATTGTTTATTTGTGTTTCTATTCTTCTTTGTCAGGCAGGTTTCTGAAGTGTAAATTTAGTCAGTGTTTCTTGGAAAAGAAGAGAGAAAGAGTATGAATCAAACCTGAATCTATTTCAGGCAGTTGAGAAGTGTTGACTTTCTCAGCATCAGTGAAAATAGTAGTGGTGGAACAGTATTGTCAATGCATGTATCTTGATCATGATGGATGATTTAATCGTTTTTGATGTTGGAAGTATTTGTTTGTTGGTGTAATTGTTTTGCAATTTGTTGTTTGATCTGTTCTAGTGTTGTTTTTGGTATAATGTCGGTATAATGTATTTTTGCTTTTTTAATCATCAATCCTTTGTGCAGTGACTGTGAGATGAGGATAACGTTGTGTGAGAATAAGTGATATAACTGTTATCTGTATGTCTGTTTCGAGTTTTGTGATGGTGTAGTAAGTACTAATGAAAAACTCGTTCATTTCTGATGTCTATTTCATTCGTTGGCGTGGTTTACCTGCCTTAATGGATTTCCTCAGAAACATTACGGTTAGGCCGGTTTCAACAAATGGTGTGGACATTGCAGTAGCCATTCTTGGACCGGTGCTTCTTTTACCACTGGTGGTCAAGAGAGACTGTAACATAGTTTTCGAACGTAAGTATCTGTCTAACTCACGAGTGCGGACCTTGTTAACCTGGGCGACGTCCGAGCCAGTATTACATTTGGATCGTGTTATTGCCATTGTTAGATCTCCACAGATGTGGGTTCAGTCACTCTTGGCTTTATTTTACCCCACAGTCCTCACTGGCATGAGTGACCCTATTAGGAGCAGACGCTCCAGCCGGCATAGCTCTGCGGTTCATCAGAATTACTAAGGTCTCTCACCACGGCAAGGTGATGATTGGCGAGGGAGTTATTATTATTTATCAGTAAATAATAATAATATCAATAATAATACAATATCAGACATGAAAAAATAACACAGTTTACATTGTCCCGTCTCATGTACATGGATGATATAAAATTTTATGCATACACACAAAAACAATTTTATCAATTCCTACAAATCACACATTCATACTGCAAGGACATACAAATGGAGTTTGACCTAGACATGTGCAAAACATTCACATAGAAAAAGGAGTCCCGAAGAAAGATGATTTTGCACTTGAAAATGGAGATATTATTGAATCCATGGAGGAGGGCAAATTCTATGACTATTTAGGATTCTAACAGGTCAAACTAACAGTTCATATACAAATAAAGCAAAGATTAATTAAAGAATACCAAAGTAGTCTCTACCAAAGCTATTCTCAGAACTAAAGCAATAAACACATCATCCCAGTACTCACATATTCTTTTGGAGTGATACATTGGACTCATACAGATCTTGAACAACTTTAAAGGAAAACAAGAACAACACTTACTAAGCATAAACAACATCATCCTAAATTCGCCGTAGAAATATTAACCCTTTTACGTAAAGATGACGGATGTGGCCTGATCGACATAGTAAACCTTCACTAAAAACAAATACAGACACTGCGAGAGTTTTTCTACAAAAAACAAGAAACATCACAATTATATAAAGCACTAATTTTAGCAGATTCAAATAACACACCACTAAACTTACTCTCATGTCGTACGGACACAACACAACATATAAAAAGCATAGACACCATTAATTAAGCAATCGTAAGCTTGAAAGGCACTTCATGGCAGACATCCCTGCGACCTGGCCCAGGATTTTGATGACAAAACTGTGTCAAACAGCTGGTTAGTTCGGGGATGCCTCTTTGGAGAGACAGAAGGGTTTATGATTGCCATACAGGAAGAGGTCATAAATACTAAAAACTACAGGAAACACACTGAAAGATACAACACTCACAAATGACACATACAGAAAATGTCACATCATGCCAGAAACTATATAACACATCACTTCTGGTTGCAAGCTCTTGGCACAGACAGATTATTTACACAGACATAATCAAGTAGCAAATATAATACACCAAGAGCTTGCAAAGAAACACAAATTATTAGACATCTACAAACCATACTACAAATACATTCCACAGACAGTATTGGAAAACAACACGCACAAAATGTACTATGACAGAGCCATAATCACAGATAAAACAATTTACCACAACAGACCAGACATCACACTCATTGACAAACACAAGAAAATCACATACATTAGAGACATATCCATTCCAAACATTCACAATGTATAAAACACACTCAGAGAAAAAAATAGCAAGTACGCAAGTACTGTTCTCTCCTCTACAGGTGTCATCCACACAAACACTACACAAAAGCCTGAGAACGTTACAATTAAATAGAAACACATATATCACACTACAGAAGGCCACAATATTGAGCACATGTCATATGTTAAGAAATTCCTGAATAATGACTCAAATATTTAATTTTTGTTTTATTTTGGTTGCTATGCCTTAATTCTGGTCCGGCATAGCGCACAGCAACCGGTACCAACTGAGTATAACTCACTAAATAATAATAATTCTCTGTATAGTCCTATTTATTTAGACTCACAATATAAATACTATTCTTGAAGCATACGTATAATAATTACATGTATGTACTTGTTATACAAAATTACATCAAAACATTCAGGAATATGTGATATATGAAATGTGTAACATTTCTTGTCTTTGATATATCCAGTTTTATGATTCGCTTATATCAAAAATTTCGAATTGCGTTTTGTTTATGTTTATTGTGTGGCTAGTTATTTATGGTGAAAAATATATATATACAGTTTCTCCGGTGTATTTATAGGCTATATATTATCGAGTTTATTTTAACTGAAACGCGTGAGTATTTTATAAAATTTCAGAATGTTTTTAAACCATATCAAATCCTTTAAAAACGTCAGTTAACCTGAGAACTTTACCATAATATTTTCGTATCGCTGTTTTTAGTAAATTTCAAATTAAAAAATATATATACACGTGTGTCTGTGTGATTTATTTTAAAATTAATATAGAGGAAAAAATAAGCCAAACTTTACTGTGTAATTTTTATGATACATCTTACTTATTTAGAATTAATTCTTTTTCAACACGTTATCAGATTACATTGGAAAGAATGAATGAGTTTTATATATTTCATAAAAATATTAATTTGTTGTGGTTATCATTAATAAAAAGTAACTTAAGAAATTAAAGAGCTCTTGCAGTTCCAAGACACAGGTTGCCAATTTCTACTGTATACTTCAACGGAATATTCTCTTTGCATAAACAACGGGCGCTGACGGTTTCAAACCAATTAGATAATTAGATATTTAAACTCGGGAGGAGGTAGTTACTGATAAAAACTCTATTTTTCTTTAATACCCCTCTCAAATTTACTTATGTAAATCAATCATACAGGCATCATTAACAATTTTCTTATTATGAGATTGTTCGCTGGTAATATAGGCAGTAGCATACAATCAGAAAGAACTACTTTTTCGATTTAATCTAAAAGGAAACAAGAATTTATTAATATAGCAAATATTGAGATAGGCATAGTTTCTCCATAGGATATTAAACTAGTTGATCAAAATAGCATTAAGAAGCAATACTATTTTGATCAATTAATCGAGCACTCTTATCGGAATATTCTGAATATTCTCGTTTTAATATGCCATAATTCGAGGGTCATCTACGTCGATCTGCATAACAAAAATGTAGCTTCATTCCAGAATTAATCGGGATCATCATTTACTATGATTCTGAGTAATTCTGGAAATGAATTTTCTTCCCACTTTCTCTCTGGAGAAGAAAGTTTCGGATAGGAATTCGATTATTCATTATCAATTCGAAGAGTGCGAATAAACTCTCGATAGCTTCCAGATACCTTCTTGATGTAAATTGATGTTCTTAAAAAACTTTTTCCTGAAATTTTAAAATCGGTTTTAAATTTTAAAATATAATAATAATGTTGAAAATATATTTTAATTTTTTTTAAATTTGCAAACAGATTGGATTAAATTGAAATAAAGGGATAAAGCGTTACAATACAAAGGCGATCTGGTAAAGGGGTACCGATCGAGAGGACTTTCTACAAGAAATTGGGCTTTATTTAGGTGTTAGATACGTTAAAAAACACGAAAAAATACACGTGGCTGACCACGTGGAGTTTTCCGGGGTTTTTCACCCATTGGTGGTCAGCGCAAACCCACGCCTGACCGGAGACATTAAAAACAACGTTAGTGTGTAGATATATAGCATTTAGCATTAAAAATTAGTTTCCCAGAAGTGGCCAAGTAGGATACTACTGGGAGAATTTGCAGATGTGTTGTATTCTATTGAACCTTGCATGAAATTTCACGTAAAAGAATTTAAAATAAATTTTTAATTTTTAAAATGTTTTCGAATTTTTTAAAATCAAATAAATATTTTTAATTTTTCTATTTAAATTGTAAAATAGTCTACAAAAGTTTCATTTTATTCTAGATGATCTTTAGATAGGGCTGTGTAAATCTAATCTGGAATAAGCTTTTAAGCTGAAAATGTTAGTTTTTGTAAAATAAATTTACTTTTTGCGTGTAGTTATTGAATATCATGAATGATGCAGCCGAAGAACACTGATCAGATTTTATTTTCCTTATTTTATAATATATAATTATATTTTTATAACATACAACTCCAATAATAATAATAAATATTCTACTGAACTCATTAAAATTTTTTGATTTTCTCTTCTTATAAACGTATGTAAAGATGAGAAGATAATTAATGGTGAAAATTCTCTGATTGTTTCATCTTTTAACGTTGTTTTTACTACATTAATATTTCTTATTAATTATTTTTTGTAATTATCATTAAACAGAATGGAAAAATTCACTTTAAATGTCGAGGGAACCTTTATAATTTGTTTTTTTCTTTTAATATGACATGATTATAGCAAGAATATTTAATAATTTTTCGGAAAATTAAACGTTTTAAGCATTTACAAGTATCAAATAATAAAATAAATGCCCAACTGATTCATTATAACTGACAAACATTTTATCTTTTCAATTACTTGTAAGTAAAAAAGTTTTGATATATTTATTACAAATAATGCAAATTAAATTATAATTTATTATATTTTAAATTATCATATCTATAATTCGTCAAAGGGAAGAGAATTTCTTGTTTTGAATATAGTTTTTTACAGTACAACTGTTAGAAGAAACCATTCTTGCTATTTTTTTACTATTAATACATCACAAAAGCTAGAATGTTTGAATATTTAATCAGAGAAAACATTTTGTTAACAAGTTCAATATGTACGGGATTTACATACAAACGTATTACATTTTTATTTGGTCATATGATTGCAAAGATCGAAGAGTTCAATACAAAGAAAAACATAACCGAAACGCTCTTTTAACTCAATTTAAAATGAGTTTAGAAAAATATATATTTAAAATATATTATTTGTATTTTTTAAAAAATATTATTTAAAACTTTCCCATTAAATATAATTCATTAAGTTTATTTAAGATTTTTTTTTTCATCCAGGCTAATTATGTGGCATTTTTATACCAGAGGATTAGTTATTACAGAATTCCTTTCTAAGCTTAAGCAGATTTGTTTATATTATTTGAAAGGTTACAGATTTTTTCCCTTCTGTATATATTTTTATAATGGCAAATTAAAATTTAGAATAAATACTAAAAAGTACAAAAGTCTCTTCACAATTCGTCCTCTTGAGGATCGATTTGCAATAGACGTTAAAAATGCCCTCTGGTGACGGATTATTTATATATTTTTTTATCAATATACAATGTATTTTTATAATTATTCTTGCTTGTGTTTTATTTATAGTTATTTATAAGAATAATATATTTTGACTCATTTAAATATAATAAGTAAATAAATTTAATTTCTGAAATAAAGATGAAATTGATTATACATATACCGATATGAAATATTAAGTATAAAAATTATTTTGATATATAGTTACCGCCATCTGGTGTGTTAAAACTAAAGTAACAATAGAAATATTTTATTTAATTATTTCTTCGAAATAAATATGCTCATTGTTACAAATATTTTAATAATGAAATAAATTTTATAAAATAAAATTATAAATATTAATATCTTTTTAAATTTAAAGTAGTCCCTCACTACCCGGCCGCCCCATTGTGGACCTGGCCATAATGAGCTTGTTAATAGAGATTCTCTTAGTGCCCACAGGGCGGAAAGAGTTAAAAAAGACCATGCAAATAAAAATTCATGCTTCGAATTTAGTCAAATGGTTTCAGATGATTTATGTAATATAAAATATAATAACCAGATGGCTGCGGCGGTTAATACGTCAGCCTACAGCTTTGATACAGGATCGAATCCGGCCGAATGTTTCTCCACGAATTTGTCGTGGGCATTTACTCCTCATAGAATTCCGACTACGACTAATTTCCCATAGGATTCTCGTGACAGAGGCTCATCCAATAAAAAACACTCGTCTCTCACCCATTACCCGATTTACCCCATTTTGTGCCTGGCAGAATCCTGGCAGAATGGGTGTAAAAAGGAGCCTATTAGTACCCACAGGACGAAAAGAGTTTAAAATGAAAACAAAAAAATATATATAGCCTATTTATACGTATATATAATATACACGAAGGTTTTAGATTGTCATTTAGACAAAAGGAAACGTTAAAACATAAAAAAAATTATTCTTTTTCACACATGGTCATAATTGATAACGATCTAAGAACCATTAGTATACGTTGTGATTATCTCATTCATTATCTACAAACACTATCTTTTCAGGACGGATACAACTATGCCAAGTGTGGTGAACAATCTACACTACTAATCACCAGTGTCAATACTAAATCATGCCTGTCATTTTTCAAATCTACAAAAATAGATATGTAATGTTCTTTAAAACTGCCAGATCGATTAAAAAATAAAACGGTAATGAATCAATTTATTAGAATCAGCAATATAATTGTTGAAAATCTCTGCATTAATTGAGAAATGGAGGGGAAAAAAAACCTTTTTTTTCTCGTCCATTATAAAAAAGACCAAATGAGAAAATTTCTCTAGGAATTAATTTTCTTTTTCACGAGCGATAAATTTATAATGCGAGACTATCATTAAAATCTAATTCTTTTGGTTTTTTTTTAACAGAAAGATTTCCTCTTATCCAACTTGATTGTAAATAAATCAAGATCCTACACAACTATTATATATTTTTTTTATCAACATTTGCATTGATTAATTCTCAACAGGATTTTTTAATGCCGTAAATATTCGAGAAAAATTATAAAAATATTCAGAACTAAAATAACTCGAATAAAATTTAAAACTGTTAAAAATTGGTGGAAAGTGTGGTCATTATTAGAAAATTGCGAAAGGTAATATAAATTTTATTCCACATTAAAATTATTCATTCTTTTGAAAAGTCAGTTTTCAACTGTTGTAGTAGAAGAAGATTTAGAGGAACTTTACCCCCAATTAACTCAGGTTCTTTTAATTACGTAATAAATCTTTAAAGTTTTTAGTATAATTGCTCTCTCTCTCTCTCTCTCTGCGTGCCATATCAGAAATGGAATTCATTTCCCCTCGGGTAACATCGCGCACCAGAGAATGTGTATCCTGGGGGAAGTTACAACCGGAGTGGTTCCCCGTTGCCTTCTCTGGTGCGCGATGTTACGCGAGGGGAAATGTCTTCCGGGAGGTTTTGTAAGGGAAACTGGCCCCTATTTAGGTGTTAAAAACGTGGAGAAAACCCGGAAAACTCCACGTGGCCAGCCTGTCTGAGCGTGGCTCGAACCCGTGTTTAGCGACAGAACCGCTCGACCACTGGTGGGCATAATTGCTCTACTGACTTATAAAGTCAAATTAGTAGTGTCTTGCTCCTGTATATCATACTTTTCTTGATAACAATAGAGTCATGCTGAATCTATGTAACTCAGTTCAGAAGAAATTTTAAAATTTTCAAATCACGTAACTTCCGGTCTAGATAAGAAATTCGTAGGCCTATATAATTAATCCTGGTCTTCTGCTTCTAAACTTTCCATGTCTGGTCTCGACTTCCGTGTATCTAAACCGTTCTCGAGATTAAGGACAGACGGACAAACGGCATTGGAATTTATAGGTCTACAATTTGTCAAATTGCAGCCCAGTTATGTATATAAGTTTAAATATTAAACAAGACAATTAAACAGAGGTCATAGTGTTTCTAACACTGTTTAAATAAAACGAATTACATACTTTTAAGATCCGTTGTTTCTCACGGAAAAGTAATCCGGAAGAAAAATTTAGATAAATTTTCCTTTTCTTTAGTACAAAACGAATCGAGAAAATCGAGTTGAGCAACTTTTAACTTTTCCCTTACGGAATCTGGAAAGGACTCAAATCAATAACAATCAACTTGAGATGTACTGTACTGTCCGTCATTGCCATTCAGCATTTTGTCATTATCGCCACGAGTGATGACTCATAGTGATAATGACAAAATGCTGCAATGGCTTCTCTATTTTGACCAAATAAGTTGTGACATCATTACAATAATAGTCAATTCTTGACACTTTTAATTTCTTTTTCTAGATCTAACGAGAGAACGCGTTGTTTATTCGGGACAGAATCACTATAGAATTATTTTTCTGTACTTTTCCGGAGTGAATTTTCCGAAGTGATAATGGAAGTTTATACAGTATTTTCCAGTTTTCAAATAACTTATTAATTAACCATATAATATTATGTGGTTATATAAGAATAGCTAAATCGATCGTGTTAAAAGTTTTATTAAATACACGCATACTGTTAATACAGCAATTTTAATGGGAATTATCTAAACTTGTTTCTAATTATTGTTTATTAAAATACGTTAAAGCATTTTCTGTACGTAAAACAATGAAAAAACAACATGCGGTATAAAATTATCCATATATTTTATTACCTTAATCTATATTTTCGTTAAAAACTGCAATAGTGGCTACATATGGTTTAAAGATCAAAATTAGTTAAAGAAAAATACATATTAAAGTAATGAATTATTATATGTATACATGAGTTTAATTGACATATCCGTATAATCAATCTATGAAAATAAGTTATGTTTAGAAATATACAGAGATTTATAGCGAAGTAAAAGATACAAAATACTCTTAGGTAAAATATTCGAATTACTTTTTCACCTTCTACATGCACAAACATACCATCACCAATATTGTTAGTCTGGCTTAGAATTTTTCACCATGTAGAAATGGGATCGAAATCGCCCCAATGTTTCCATCGAAAACCATAAGGATCCAAATTTGAATACACCACTGGTCCTTTACGATAAAGTTGAATCTATTGTAATGCGGACATTTGATCGATTGAATAACCTTAAAATATATCGTAAAAATGGCAAATAATATTAAATACATTATTTTATATAAATAATCTCCCTTAAAAATAAGCATTTTGAAAAGCTTTATTAATATATTTTATTGGATTGTATTAATTATTAAGACAACACATGGGGGTGATCTGTCAAGAGGTTGGTTCTCGGTAGGACTTTTATGGGAAACTAGCTCCTATTTAGGCGCCGGGCACGTGAAAAACCCAGAAAATTCCACGTGGCCAGTCCGTTGGTCAGGCACAAGCCCTCATTGTTTTATCCTCTCGGCTACTGGTGAGCCACAAATACATGTTACTTGATTCTTAATGATTTCTTAAATTATATTTATTCAAATTAAAGCTGAATAAATTTAATCACGAATTACTAAATTCTCCATAATTTATTACATTTAATTTTATATTTTATTTAAAATTCTGTAATTTGCCATTATTAATCACGTTTAAACACAATTTCTATTTGATGCGTTTAAACATTTGAACAATTTCAAATTTTAAAATAATGATTTCGTTTTGATAATTGCTGAAAGATAAATGAACTTTATCTTTCTGAAACGCGAACTGTTTATATAAATAGTTCTTTACTGAAAGTTTTAAAAGTTTGATGTTTTAAAATAAAATTTGGCATATTTCCTAACAAAATTCGCTTAAATCGCTTGTAATTCAACGATTATTTTATTCTACGTTTATTGTTTATTGTTTGTTATAATTCATATTTATACTTCAGATTTAAATGGTTTATTTTCAATTCTATTTGCCCTGTAGGCAACAAGGAAAATTTTGTCTATAGGGTGTGAGCGAAACCCGACATATCCGGGACAGACTATCTATGAGAAATTCCTGAGGTTGTCCGCAATGATTAGGTCCCCGGTCCTTCAGAGTGGAAATCTCGGCCATCGAGGGGCATTCAAGAGATTTGTTAATTAAAGACAGTAATATAGAATTCCTGAAAAGTAGTCCTAAAGTATTAATAGGACAAATAGGAGTGGAAATGATCAGGGAAAATAGGCTGCTGGTGCTGCAGAATTACTGATCCAAATGTTCAATTTCTCTCCTTTTCATTTTTATGTTATCTTCGCTCAAGTTTGGATACAGAACTATAATTTTATGATTTAAATTTGTTTACTATAGAATATATTTGATTAAGAAACTATCAACAGTCTTACTTAACTATTTAATCAATATAAGAATTATAAAACTAGTCAAATAATATAAAAGTATACGATAGTAATTTATTTTTTCCCATGTTAATACTGTAGCTTTCAATACAACAAAAATTTTGCATTAATATTATATTACTTTTTATTTAGTCATGTAAATACAAGGTAATAATAACAAAGTCTGTGAATTTTACTTTTATTTAGATTTTGATATCTCATTAACATGTTTTACAAACAAAAAGCACGCGGAATATTATCTTATCCTATTGTTTTAGCATTTCTGGTTTGTGAAATGTCATTCTATCTTGCTCGTCTATTGTTAGAATGATTTTGATCAATTACTTAATAATGATCAATGATAATAAATAAATACTTTTTCATAGGATATTTTATGATATTATACGCAAAAATTTGATTCATACAATAAAATTGTATAAGAACGAAACAATATATCTGAATTAGTATCATATGATACACATTATTGCAAACATTTCAACGCTCTGTAATCGAGCATCAGAATTTTTATTTATGCACAGAAAATGAAACCGTAAAATAATTAGCATATTCTTAATAGAGTTTTATAACCAAAATTACAATCAAATTTCAAAAAATGTATTTATTTTTCGTCCGATGTTTATTTCGGAAAAAAAAAATTATATTTACGACAATGCAACATTTTGAAGAAAATGATATGCGGGAAGAGTTTCGAGTTGCATTTTAAATAAAATTGACAAAACGTCAGTATCAGGTGTAAACGTTTTGAAAAATGCGTTCAGTGTCAGCAAAGAGGATGAGCAGTTCATATATTGCTGGCATGAGAGAGGCATTACGGTATCTCTTATAATGTGAAGACCTAAATTCTCTGTTGTGATGTCATTAACAGTAGTCAATCAATTCTACACTTCTACAGATTACGGAAGAATTAAGCTTTTAATCGATATGTCGTAATTTAATTTTTGCTTTTATTGTAAATTTTTGTCTACATTTTTTTCTAACATGTTTTTTTATTGTTGTGTGTATAGCAACATTCATAATAAAACATGCAGTCTATATGTATTATTGCTTACAAGAGTAATTTACTCGATTATAAAAATCAGTATCAAACCATTACATTATGTAGCTACAGTTACGTATCCTGGAATAACTTGTTGATGACTACAGGGGCAAACTGAAAAAATTCTGACTTATATTTCCCTCTTTTCCAGTTAGCACTAGGCATGTTAGCTACAGTCCAAGTATAAAATCGTAAGAATAGCCTAAGTTTACGTGATGAAAGCGAAAGCATATACCTATTTATTATATACTTAAAATTGGCACTGCCGACAAAGCTGAAAGGCTTAGTGAAATCACAGCCTCTCCAAAAATTTCCAGACACCTACTTGTCCGAAATCTGTTAAATTTAAAGTATTAATAAATATTAATTGGATTAATACTTTGTCGCTATCAAAACATTGTCTGCATTTTTCTCATGTTTTCGAGTTTGCGCCAAAGTTTTCTATGTTATCGTAGTTTAACGAGATGATTTTGAATTATGCGATGATTAGTGTGGAGAAAAAAATATTTATTTTTAGTGTTTAACGGTTCCTCTTGGTGAGTATTTTAAATTTAGATATTTTTCAAAGTAGCTCTATTTGAAGCATCAAATTAATAAATAATACACATGAAACACTAAAATTTTTGGAAACGATGTATTAGCGTATTAACTATTAGCATATTAGCGTATTAATGGTCAATTAGCTGTATATGTGGTCACCATTAAAAATCACAGCTTTTTCTATATGATATTATAGTTGCATACGGATCCACGGTTCAATTTTCATGCATTTACATAAAGAAATGAATGAAAATTAAACCATGGATCCGTAATCCTTTTCTTTCTGATATAAACTGTATTACAGACGCTGCCTTAACCAAAGATGGACTTATTGATCTTAGGACAAAGCACTTACTATAGTTGGAGTTTTAACTCAAAAAGCCTTGGACGGTTCTGGTGTAAAGATGGCTACCGTAATTGGCAACATGTTAGCAGTATCCTGCAATCTTATAAAACTTCAAAACACTTAGTTGCTCAAAACTCATGGTTTGAGCCAATGCACAGACTGAAAACTTCTCTTACGATAGATGTAGAATCTCAAAAACTTATTAATTCTGAAGAAAATCACTGGAATGCAGTTTCGTTACGTATTGTTTGTATTATTAAGATTTTAGGAGAAAGTTGCTTAACTTTTCAAGGTAAAATAGACAAACTTTACGAACATAATAATGGCAATTTTTTAAAACTTATTCAGCTCTTGGCAGAATTTGGTCCCGTTATGCAGGAACATGTAGGCCTACGCAGGATTCTGAAAACGGAGAAAAATAAAGCAACTTATTTGAGCAAAAACATTCAAATTGAGTTAATCAACAGAATATCTGAAAAGATTAAAAGTGTTATTATTAAAAAGATTAATCGATCAAAATATTTTTCAATTACCTTAGATTACACGCCTGATTCTGGCAAAACTGAACAAACAACAATGATAGATACGTTTCGATTGATCAAACCAGTGATAATTTCAATAATAATAACCTTTGTTTTTAAAGTTTCATAAGATTTGTTCCTATTGATAAATCTACAGGTTTGGAATTATGTGATATTCTCTTAACCCAATTAATTAAAATGGGGTTACCTGTAAAAAAAATTCAGAAGACAATGGATCAAACGTAAAGGGTGTTCACATTGGACTTCAAACGAGGATAAAAAATTTCAACTTTAGAACCTTTTATGTGCCATGCAGTAATCATTAATTAAACTTTTTGTGGTGAATGATATGGCAAAATCATCACTAGAAGTTGTGAATCTCTTTAGTATAGTTCAACTTTGCAATGGTCTATTCTTTTAAAACACGTAGATGATTTAACGTTAAAACCACTAAGTGATACAAGACGAAAAAGCCGAATAGATGCAATAAAACCACTAAAGTATCAAATAGGCAAAATTTATGATTCTTCATATAAACTAATATACACGAAGATTCAGATATGGACACTTCTGCACGAGATGAAGCATCGGGTTTTATTGAATCAGCTTAAAAAGTTAAATTTGTATGCAATTGCAGTTTGGTATAAAATTTTGAACCGAATTAATCCTATTAGTAAATTAATGCAATGTATAGATTTTAACTTACTTCTGTAATTGTTTTGCTAAAAACCGCCAAAGAATTTTTTAAAATTCTCGGTCAGATAATTTTTTATCCAAGTACTCGTAGATGCCGAGGAGTTAGACAATGAAACTGATATTGATTAAAGTTTTAATACCTCTGCTAAACATCGGCCAAGATTTGAAAAGAAGCAATTCGATTACGAAAGCCGTAACGAGCCCTTAGAGGATGCTAAAGAAAAATATAAAATTGATTTATTTTCGCACTATATATTGCGCTATAAATGCACTTGATTTTCGTTTTTTCACAAATTAGTGAACACCATAGATTTTTTCATTTCTTTATAACATCTACGAATTAAAAAAATGTTCAAAAATGAACAGATAGTCCACTGCAAGCATCTTGCAACGATTTTAACAGGTAAAATTTCTAATTCATCAAATATTGATGAACTGGATCTATCTGTTCTTAGTACCCTCCTCTCTAAATAATTCATCTATAATTCTTCTATAGCTCATCACTATACTTAAACTTCGGACCTAATATAAGCATTGCTCTGTTAACGTTGCCAATAACTGTTACCAGTGATAGGTTCTTTTCCAAATTAAAAATAATAATAAATGATTTAAGATCAAGAATGACTCTAAAACGACTTAGCACTTTAACTGTGCTTACAATAGAATAAGATTTGTACAATAAGATTTATTTTCGACAAATTATCAGAAACTTTGCCGAAATAAAACTTAGGAAAATAGTATTTAAAATTTGTTTTATATTTTGCAAAATATTTTGTATTGTTTTGTATTTTTTTATTTTTACATTTATAGTTTCAAGCCAGTCCTGGCAATTCTATGAATGCTACTCTAAGAGATTTCTGTTGTCCGAATCGACTTGTTGGGGTTAACTGCGAGTTCTTTACGTGCCGAATGTTGTCAGGTTTGCATGCTGTTACAGGCTTTCCTACAGACATTTCTCTTGTTTTCCGAAAGTTCTTCACAGCTCTATTCACAACTCTTCGTGATGATGAATCTGGTGTCTGAAAGTGACGTTGGAAGGTCCTCCATAATCTTGAGTATGGATTCGATTTTGGGGAAAACATTTTATTTCAAATTTCACCCGCTATGGCAAAATTTGGCGCTGCTGTTTCTTAATGTGCACATTATGTAAGTTTTGTAACAAATTTCGGGAGTTAAGAAACAAAGTACAATAATTTTATTTGGTCTGACGAAAATCCATACGTACTGTACACAAACATATTCCCTTGCACTTACTAAAGGTAACGGTGTGATGTGGTTGCACAGCATCCTTTATTACTGATTCTTATTATTTTGAAGAAACCTCTACGTCTGGCCAGTAACATACTTCGTTAATGCTGTTAGATACGGGGATACAATACGTTCCAAAACTTCGCCATTTTAGTATCGTTACAGAAAAGTTGTCTGAAAATCACTATTTTTATGCAAGATGGTGCACCCTACATATTGGCTTGAACGATTATTCTCAACGGCATGGGCACTACGATCACTATCTGAACTGAACCTCTGTGACTTTTGGTTATGCTGCTATCTAAAGAACTTTCTTTATCAAAGGCAATGTTTTCAACATGGAATTATCGCACGTGTTAAATTTTACGTTGCTCTGTTGTATTTCGCCGTTGACTGCGCTGTGCAGTAAATGCAGTTTTTATAGCATGAAAATGGAGAACATGTACATTTTTGATATTATCTAATCGTTAATTCCACATTCCAATCCGTAACTGAAATAAATTATCGCGCATCGTTTCTTGACTTCCGAAATTCGTTAGAAAACTTACATAGTGTTATACGCACGTTAGAGGGCAGCAACGTAAAATTTCGCCCTAGCGGTTGAATTTTGAAAAAAATTTTTTCTCGGAAATAGAAACCGCATACTCAGTACAGTATTCATACTGAATTTGATTGAGATTTGTCCGATAGTTCTTTATGCAGAGAGATCTGAAAACCTCTAATTATGATCACCCTATATATTATTATACAAAATATCTTAGAAATAGATTATTAAAGCGTTTATATTAATAAATTTCAAATATTTGAATAATTATACGAATTTACAAGTCTGTAAACGTTATCGAAAAGATGAGATATATTTTCCAAGCACGTACCGTACTTGATTTCCGTGCAAATAAAAACATGCTCTTATATGTGAAAATTGTTTGTTTTCGCTGTTTTTTTTTAAACACATGTACTGCTTCTTTTAAAAGAGCACACCTCGCATACAGAAGTATGCTCTTATGTGTGCCAGCTTGTTTTGGTTTATACTGCTGTGCCAATGTAAGTTAAATGTAAATGTACAGTACTGATACAGCAACTATGCAGTGACATCTCTGTGGTAACCATCATTTAAAAAAAACCAAAATAAAAAAATACTTCCAATACTACAAAAAATGCTCTTTAAATAGAGAGTTTTTAAGGTAATTTGCGGAATATAGTGCTGATTTTCCTCACATATAAGAGCATAATAAATGCACGGAAATGCAGTAATATTCGTGCATTTAATATAACGTTATATTTTTTTATTGCATTAATTATATTTTTAAAAGATTCTTTAATACAAAGAGTAAAATATTATCAAAGTTTTATTAGAATTCCTTTATTATTGAAAATGCCATCAAATTTGATATGTTTCATTTATTAACATCTATTTGTTCTGATAGCAAAACAAATGAAATGTTAAAAAAAATTTTAATAAATATACACGTTATATAGAATATAATGTGACGTACTGTACAACGAAATTACGGTGAATTATGAAATAAAAGACAAAGATAATACCATTTAGTTATAAAACCACGTATTAATCGAGAAGGATAGGATTGGATTAATGGAATATGGCAACACAAACAACACTTGGGCTAGATGCCAAGGATATGTCTTCCGGGTATACCTAAATAGTATACTGGGTATACCGGAAACACCTAAATAGAGGTCATTTTACCATAGAAAGTTTCTATGCTAAAATGACCTCTATTTAGGTGTTAGACACGTGAAGAAAACCCGGAAAACTCCACGCGGCCAGCCCGTTGGTGACGCACCAAGTGTTCAGCAGTTTTATCCTCTGGACCATTATAAATGATACCCTTCTCGTCTACCAATTATTAAAAAAAACGCATATTTTTTGCAGAAATTAATAAATATTATTTTTTAATATTAAGATCTATTTCAATTATTAAATTTTAAAGTTTTTAGTATGATTTCTGATATAATTTAAAATTTATATTAAATTATAATAAGGTGGAGCTGAAATAAAGCGTATATCATGCTTATGCTTTATAAATTATTACACCTATTTTTATATGATTTAATATATGATGATAATAAACGTGAGTTATATAATATTAATGACTATTGGCATTTAGCCCTGAAAACGACTATTCGAAAACTTCGTCTTAAAGCATATGGATACATGGTTATAGCCCGTACTATGATAGCCAAGGTATTTATATAATTTAAAGCGAAAATTTTAAATATAATATTAAATTTTAAAAATATTAGAAATCATCAATTTTTTTAAAAAAAATAAGTGATAAGTTCTATTTTAATTTCGCAATTCGACCGAAACATAAATTGTTAGGCTAAAAATTAAGAGTCAAAAACATTCTTATTAAATCAGTTAATACTTTTTAATGTTAAACTAGGACTTAATCGTGATATATTGTTTAAAAAATGTATTTAAAAAGCGATACGCTGACGTTTTAAATCATTTTGAATACGAATATTTAAAAAAAAAAAAAAAAATCTTTTCTATAAATTTAGTAAATTGATTATTAATGACGAATATATATTAGTTTGAAATATTTTAATTTGTGCAATATTTATTTTTCATAATATGAATTAATTTATTAAACTAAGTATTATATATTTTATTACTTATTAATAATTGGAAATAATTAAGTTATATCGTCCGGTTTACTTATATAATTTTATTATTTATTTATTTATTTAAAGATATACAGGAAGTCTCCCTTATCTGGGGAATATAATTTTATTTTTTATACAAAAAACATTTTATGTATAAAATTTGTTTAAACTAAATTATTAAATTAAAAATTACGTTTTAAAAATATATTCGCTATAATTATAACAATTATTTTTCAGTTTAATTTAGTTATGGTATTAAATTTATAATTTTTTTAAAGATTATTTTAAGCAATTATAAAAAAAATATATATTGTAAGAGTTTAAAAATTGCCAAAATATAAACTTTAAATTCTCTATTTATTTTATTAAATGCATGATATGAGCAAATAAATTAATATTAATAAAACATAACCTATAAAGAATACTCTTTTATTTATTTATTAAATACCAAATATAAAATTAATTATTAGACGAATATTACATAGACCCATATTTAATCGTTATTTATTTTTTTATTCATTTTTTAAAGTTTATTTTTATTCATACACCGATTTAAATCGAAATTATTAAGAGATTTTAAAAAAAAACAATTATAGCACCAAACGTTTTAAATTTTTTTAAAATATTAAATTTAAACAATTATAAATGTTTCCTCTTTTTTTAAAGCTAATATTTTGTTGAAATTATCAATCACAATCCAGTTTCCAGCTTAGTTAAAGTCACATTAAAATAATCAATGGATTAAATGGAAAATAAATATTTAAAATTTATAAAATTGTGAAAAGAAATTTTTATTAGAAATGCAATGGAATGTACAGAATTCAGAAACCTGCACTTTATCTTTATTGTTCTGTTTTGCATGCAAAACTACTTGACTCTGATATTGCACTCCTGATTATTGAAGCAAAGAAAATCAAACCGACAGTAACAATCCTCGAGTGAATTTTTATGGTATTGTATCTATAGAAAAGATTGGGAAGGTTGAATAAACTTTTACCAACGTTTCTCAAATTACTTATGTATGAATCCAGCCTTATAGAACATTAATTCAGCATTCATCGAATAGAATTGTTTTGCTTGAAAGGCACAACATAACAAATCACATTGACATCCGACAACGTTATGACATGATCTAAAATAAGTCAGCCGGTTGTTTAATATATATATTTATAAAATGCAGAAGTCAGGGGAAGAAAGCTGTCTTTTAATAATAAGTAATTCCTTAAAGGAAATGCTGCGTTTACGAATAATTTTAATGTTTGTAGTCAAATGAAACCAACCATTTATCAACTGAATATTTTATCTTGTAAACGTTCAAATAATAAAAGTAATTAATAAGAAACTACAAACACAAAAGATGTTTCTTCATCTTTATTATTTTCTGTCTATGAAATTTGGTTTGAAATTTTAAAGATTAAAAATGATGATTGTACAAAGGATTATTTTAGAAATTTTAAAATAAAAATATGCTAAATGCTTAGTCTAAATTTGCAAGGAATAAACGCGAATATATTCATTAAAATATTACCCCTAAATTTGGCACTTTTGGTACAGAACTTGTCCCACATAGTGCCTAAATAAACTATATATATAATATATATATATATATATATATTTATATATAATCTTTCTAAAAAAGTTTTTAACAAAATCAGACAAATATGTTTATATACAGACAAAATGATTCTAAATTTACAACAATTGTTTTAAATAGGCCTACTGAAATCACATTTATTTACATGTATCTAAAGCAAATCTAAAGTAGTAACTATGCTAAATTAATACAAATAAATATATACTTTTTTTCTATAATAAATATGGAGATTTTTATTTATATAAGTATATTTATATATCTCATTCATTATCATCTTATTACGCGCCATGAATTACGGAGCTAATGAAATGTGCAATTAAATAAAAGCAATAATTCATGACTCTAGTTTGAAATATTTTTTTAATTAATGAATATTATAAATTTTAAAAATATTAAAATCGTACATCTAGTTTACTTAACAGCAAATATTAATGCAGAAGTAATTTAATGGTTATTGCTGCAGTTTTCATGTAAAACAAGAACAAATATTAACTCATTAAAACTCTTCGTAAATAAGGTAAATTAATAATAAATATATTTAAAGATAATTTAAAGAGTTATAAAATCGCGATGAAAGACATGAATGATAATGAGAGAGATATCTTGTTCTATTAAAATTGTACATGAAAATTAACGTCGAAAAATTGAATAAAACTCGATAAAGATTAAGGCAGTGACTAATTTGACATATCAGAGGAACTACTCTATTTCAGTATTAACAAGCAGACATAAATAACAATATTTCAAAATATATTCTGCATAAAATAAGAGCTGGACATACACAAAACTTGGACAATCGTATTGAGCAGGATAACATACTCATAATTTAGTGAGCAAAGATTTATTTAGAAAGAAACCTATTTTTTTCTTTTTATTTACAAGTTATTTATTGATTTCTTTTTATTATTGATTATCGTTATTTATAAATAATACTGCTCTTTTCTCTCGTGCAAAAACAATGGAATAACAGTAAACGATGCATAGTTATCTATAACCAGAGAGGTTGGACGAAACAAATTGATGAACCCCCTGTTTATTAATGAAGTAACAATGAAAAAATGGAAAAAACAATAATTTTTCTGTTGTTTTTTTGTAAAATATAACAATATAATGGAGACATGGCCCCTTACAACTTGATTATCAACAACAATAACCCCATAACAGGCTCGTATAAAGGTTTTTTTTTATTTTTATATCTTCGATGGATTTTTTTTCTCTGGAGGAGTATTTATTGGAACTGAATTAATATTGCAATGATTGATTTCAGGCTCAGATTGATTGTTTTCTTATCTTTTAAAAATGTATTTATACATCTTCATCTTCTGATGTTTCTATGTCTTGTTCCTCCTCTTCTTCTTCGATGATAAAACAGCGTTCTAAAAAGTTTTCCATAGTTCGATATAAATGAATTTGAACATTTTCTAAATTGTTCGTCTCGTCGGGATACATCTGTCAAAAATTTTCAATTGAATTTATTATAATATTCATTCTCTATTTTCTTCAATGCAACATCGTAAACTAAGATCAGCGAGAACGTTATTCTCTTCTAAACACTCAGTAGAATTGTGGAATAATGTAAACGAATATATCAAAATATTGTTTTAATTAATATAAATTATAATAGTTTCACAGTAAACAACTTCGACTTTTCTCTAGAGTAAGAAATCGTGTTTAATGAGAGGCATAAATTCCCTCATAAAAACGAACTAAGAAATTTAGTTCAATATAATTAACCATAATAACCGTCTTTAACGACCATTTATTTTATAAGCGAAGAAAATATCCCAGAGAATAATTCTGTAGAATCTATTTTAAAAAAAAATTACCTGAGTTCGAAAAAGGACATTCGATTCAATAAGGCTCTTTATCATCATCATGGAATGTTGAAGGTGAATTTTATCTAAAAGGAAAAACATGTTCGATATATTAAAAGATTTACGAGTAACATCTATTATTAATATGAGTAAGGATTATCCTATTAAAAAGGGATTATAACCAATTTCGTCTGTCATGGATGAAAAATGATCGATGACTTTCCATAAGAAAAATGGGAGGATGAATCTTTAAAGATTGAAATTGGAAAAATCTCTAGTGGTTTATTCGATGGGGAAATATATATATATATATACCGAAATTTTTAATTTCTGATTAATTTATGATAAAATTTTCTAAAAAGATAATTTGATTATTTAGTCATACCCATAAAAAACTAACCGTCAGCTGTTCCATGAATTATTAAGTATTTTTTTTTCCTGAAATCTGCCGCTTTTCTTATTAAGTCACCTTTTTCGTAGCCCAAATAATTATCTTCTGGTTTCGGAGACTGCATATACCTCTCGGTGTAAAAAGAATCTAGGAAATAAAAACACGATTAAAATTTTATTTATAAATTATAATTATAATGATTTTTATATATTTTCGAATCAAAATTTAAAAAAAAAATTATAAATTATTATCAATAAAAATTTATGGAAATGCTTCTCTGTTTTCGAATAGGCACTTTTTATAAATTATAATTTTCAAAATGCTTCATAAAATAAAGATTTTGTAATTTAAATTTAAAAATAATCAAATTGAATGCTTTAAATTTTTACAGGATATTTTAACAATAAAAAGCTGCGCTATCTGTCAACAAAATCAGGAATAAATAAAATTAACGTAGACGTAAAATAATTCAAAAAATAATTTATAAATACAAAAGAACTACTAACCATAATAAAACCAACTTGTGATAGGTGCTACTGAGATTCCGCATTGAAAAAGTTCGGTATCTCTCGCTAAAACCATTGCTGCAGCATAACCTCCGTAAGACCAACCCCAAATACACATTCTGTCTCCGTCGATAAAAGGTAAATCATGTTTCAAGTGACTAAAAGTAAAGAAGGAATTAATGGATGAATATATATAAAATTCAAAAATATACCTCTTCACCATACCTCATAACAGATATATAATCTTCCATTTCTAAATTCCCTAGTTGACGATACACTTCGTGCAATCTTTTATCTCCTTGAAAACCGCTTCCTCTTCCATCGATCGTCACGTATACGTAATCCTTGTTACTAGCTAAGTACGATCCCCAATGTAATTCAAATTGCTCCGATACGGACTGACCGCCAGGACTACCATCGCTATAAAAATTTTATTGTTTTAAATTATGCGAAATAAATATTTAAATTGTACTAAACCTATTACTCACGCCTTCACGACCACCGGATATTTAAGAATTTCTTCATCTCTCAATCTGGGAGGTAGAAGCATTCTAACGTTAGCTTCTAAATAGATAAAGCAATCGTATCAATTATTTAAATTGGCAAGAATAATAAAAACTAAGAAAATTATAAGCTAAACAATAGTTTAATATCGAAAGATAAAATAAAAATATTTCCATACAAGTCTGGAAATATCACTGAGGCACATAAAAGAGATTGTATTACATTTAAGACTTTCAAATAGATGACATTTTAAGATAAGAGAAGAAGCATTCGTGTTTTTATAAGATTAAAATATCGATAAAGTTATATATATATATTTTTTTTAATCAAATTTATTCTGTTTTACCTCCAGATAGTGGCCCATAATTAAATTTCTTATTATCCAATAATAAACGTAATTAGCTTAATTTATTTAGTATTAAATTTATTCTAACTTATTCAAATTAAAAATAACAAAGTAGCAGTTACCCCCTAGTCAAAAATTAGTTAATATTCATATAAATTAGAAACACGCGTGTTTAATCATATCATTTAATTTGGTTTAACGTCAAGTTACGATGTTCTTTAACGTCTGTGGACCCCTACCTTTTGCATTTTAAATTAGGTCATTAAAGTCATTTTTATTAGCACCAGATTTGAATTGTGACAATTGGAGTCTGATTGTGTTCTGCTTGTGAAAAATCGTGATAATTTAACCAGTTCGATACGGAATTTCTTAATGGTTCTCTTAATGATTCTAATAATATTTGACCATCTTCAACAATTGCAATCAGTAATTCCATTTTATTTAATTTTTTCTTATTTAGAAAGATTTAAATATTTAAAACTTTTAAATATCGGATAAAATAAAACGTAAATTAAAAATTCAAATATATATATATATTTTTTTTACGAATTAAAATAAGTTTATTTTTAAAGTTATTAACTACATTCCTTATATACAGTATACGCTGAAATTTTATACACCTCTCGTCGTTTAATATTATGAATTATAGTTATATATAAATTGATGCTATTCAGGAATCAGGATAGAATGAGATCTCGGTGTGCCACAAACAATACCTTAACTTACTTAATTTATATAGAATATTACTTGAATATTTAATAAACAAAGACTCGATTATATCAAAATTTATATATTAAATACATTCAGCTTATATTTGCCTTTTAATCCAAATATTATATTATTACTTACTGAATCCGTTTTTAATTGGAACATGAAACGTCCTAACTTGAGGAAAAGCTCTCGAATCTATGAGTTCTTGAACGTTAGTGTTTTCATCAAAAACCTTAACTGAAGTATTAGAAAATTCGATTAAAAACAAGGATGAAGAATTTGATATAGAAGGAAAATGCTTATACCCACTTAAGTTATTGTTACTGGAACTTCTCAGTTCAATTCTCGGTACTTTGGGGCCCAAGCATTCTAAAATGTAATATTTAGAATCGGGACTAAAAATAGCATTATTGTATAAACAACCTTCTCCCATTTCGCATGTGTAACATATCGTTAAACGTGGCAGCTGAGAGGTAACATCGGTGACAGAAAAAAGATGCCTCTCTCCCGGTTTACCTCGGACGGTAGCGATGTAGAACCTAAAATTACAACAAGAGTTTAACAAAACATAAAAAAGAGCAATCGAGAATTTCGAAGCTCGTCGAAAATTTCGTTAAAAAAAGCCAAAAAAATAGCAAAATAATTGGCTACAAAAATTGCGGCAAGAGCGAATTAAATTGGTGCATTTGCATTATTCAAACATGCTTAAAAATCATTTAAGTATTTAATCCCCGATCAACATAGATTAATATCTTTATAATTAATAAAATGGGATTTCTACTCTCTAACAGCTAAAGGCCTAAATTTTAACGAATTTTTTTTTTCTTAAAAAATGGATAAATGCATGCCTTATAAAAATGATGCGGCGATGCATAATGCTGAGAGGAACAAAAATGGTGTCGTTGCAATCATGCTGGTAATATAATCATGCTGATGGCGGGAAATAAGAAATAAAAGGATATTCTTTGTTTAATATATTTTTTTTTTTGTTGGTAATACAGATAGAGGTAAATGTGGGAGTGCCTTGTCGTCATATGATGCGGGAAATATGGGCTCACACTGTCCTGTTCTCCGGATGATGAGATAATATTTGAGTGACGTCATACCGGCCATGGGTCAGATAGTCCTTCCTGCCTGTCTGTACGAGATAATTCATCATGATCATAATTGACATTTATAAAAATCGAGGGAAAATATTATATTATTAAAATTTACAAATGATATAAAATGGTTAGAGATAAGAAACATTTAGGTGAATTATAGTCATAACGTAATAAACTTAATGCGTTGTTATAATACTTACATCCACATCTATCATAGCAAGATGGCGGTAGTGTCCAGCCTTTCCATCTGCTACTGGGAGGCGAAGGAAATAGTGGTGTTTATCCATAGTAAATAGCGGAGGTTCATACATCTCTACCCATCCATATCCGTAGCTGTCCTCTTGAAGATTCTGCAACAAAAAAAAAAAAAAAATAGAAATATAATATATATACACATATATATCTGTTTTAAAATTTTCAAGTTTAATTATTCTCTTCTTTCGTAAAAGCTAATGGAAAATTAAATTTGAGTTATAAGTATTCATTTAACGCCTAGCTATTTACTTGTTTCAAATTATGCGTTTTGCTGTTAACCGAAAAATATTATACATTTAAGAATTCAATTCTGCGTATAAGTTTAAAACAAGGTGCGTTATAATTTAATAATAGCAAAATTAGCTGCAGTTGAAAAATTATATTAGTGCTATAAACTTTTAAATTAAGCTAACCTTTTCACACAACCATCCATTAACAGCACTGCAAAGTGTTACAATGGACGTATTTTGTGAACGTTTCAACCAAATAACGGACAGTTTCTTATTGTCTAGCCAACGAACAGAAGTTAGGTAACGATCTCTAAAAATAAACATTGAAAAGAAGAAAATTTACAAATAAATTGAAGTTCTTGGAATTACAAAATAGTATAACTTATGCGATACTCACTGGTCCCTGTATTCTTTCGGTGGCTGGACAAGTTTAGGAGTTGGACTGGACTCGGCTAAATCCACAACCCATAAAGTTACTATGGGATTTGGTCTTCCGGGCTGACAACAAAGAGACAAGTTATTTGTTTTGACAGATTAAACACCTGGGACCGAAAAAAAGTTGCTTAGTTTTATTCAACCGCTTTGTTTTCAACAGTCGCTTTACTAAGATGATACAGTAAAAAATAAGGAATATGACACAATATTAATTTAAATAGTCTTGAGATTAATAATTTAACAGTTAAAAAATTTTACTTTTGTTAGATTTTCGCTGACAAATCATACATTAAATTTGAAATTAGGTCAATTATAAGCTATTACATTATTTTAAAGATATTAATAGAAAGTGAGTTATTTTAAACTGTATTTCTACTGCTACAAAATTATACTGTAAAGATTATTTCTGTGAATATTGATATGAAAATGTATCTAATTAAATAAATTAAAAATTTCATAAACGATTTTTTTAAATAAAATTTTAAATCAGAAAATTTTTAAACAAAAGATAGAGAAGATCTGTACATCTTCGCCATTGAATTTGTACCTTCACCCACCCTCTACTTAGTTTTGGTGAACATCCAGATCAATATGGTGCGTCGTAATAGCAACAGCCAAAATTGACCCTTTTGCCTGTACATTCGACACAAAAAAAAGCTGATAAGTGTAGAGAGCACTCTTAAAAACCACTTGATATCCCTCTACCCTAAAGAATGGCAGAAGATATTCTATAAATCCTGCTTAAATTTTTTTTTGAATGAATTGATCATTGTATTCACTTTAACGTTAGCGAATGCAAATTCGAAAATTTCTTTTTGAAACCGCAAAGAATTTTAAAATATTCCGTTTAATTGGTACGAATTTTAATCATAGCTGTTTAGAGAATTTGTGAAATTTAGCGATTAGAGAGACGACCGAGTAAAGAATGTAGAAACATCAACACCATGAATAATTACGTAAGATGAAATGAAAGAGGCGTATGAATTAACTGGTATGAATTAACTGCTGATATTTACTGATGAAAACTCATTTAAAATGCAGACTAGGCCACATCTTATAAGCGTGCATTACATCAAATGTCAGTTAAAGGTTAAAGAAGACTCGCTTTATTAAATTATACTTTAAATATTCTTTCGCTCTTACTCTTATATTACTTAATTTTCTGATTCATACCTTGGGATACCTGAGATCCATCGTTTGTGGATAAATGTTCGACGAGTCTTTATAGGATCCGTACCAAGAATATTGCATAACATCGACCATAGAATCGTCAAATGATGCAAAACTCAAGCGGGTACCGTCGTCCGACCACCAAATTGCATTATTGCTTTTTAATATCTCTTCTATAAATTTAAAATCGTTACTATAAGTGTTTCAAATATTAACCCATATAATTTCAAAGCATTGAATTAAAACCTTCATTATATAAAATTAAGCCTAATTTAAATTTATAAAAGTATTAAAATTTAATCATTAACATACCATTTAAATTAGGTATAATTAAGTTAAGTACATATTTAATTTTCACAGAAAATATTTTAATTAGCTACATAAAATTATCACAATTATCTGAAAAAAGAAAAAAATTTTTACTTATTTTTTTTTAAAATTAATTATTTATCAAATTTTAAATAAATATTAACTTAAAAGTTAAGTTTTTAAAATAATAATTTGCTATTGTTTAGATATAAATTTGAAATGAATTATTTTATATTTAATTTAGTCTCAATTTTTAAAAATTTATATTTAATTTCTTCACTCGCATTTAAATATTAATCATTCTTACCTTCATATAACCAATCGGGTATTCCATTATATATTACACCATCCATTCCAGTCTGAGATAATACTCTCGGTTCACCACGTTTGGTGAATAGTGGAGAATAATAAACATTATTGTCTTTTACATAAACCTAAAAATAATTTTACCTTAGTTTTAAATATTATATTCATTTATAAGAACGATAATAAATTACCATTTGGCTGCCTTGCCTTCCCCAAGCAGCGTATTGCAATTCTGCCTCGGGATCATCGGGTATTAATGAAAAAACGCGTCTGAAATTATACATATTTTTTTCATAATTAATATCTTCTAGTATAAATATTTATATATTATAATTACTTACTGTTTTATTATACTATATATTCCAAACTTAGCTTTATATGAATAACGAAAAACCTACAAAAAAATACATTTTATTAATTTAATATGTCAACATTTATTACTATTAAATTTAGTGTATATTAATATTAACCTTTTGAATGTCTTTAACTATTAAAATAAATTTTCTGTCTGGTGAAAGACTGTATTTTTCCACTTTATATTGTTTCTGTAATATTCACATAAAAGAAATATTACGGTATTATTGACGGTAGCAAGTATGCTTGACAATATCAAATTATACTTACGAATGTCACATTTGACATTAGTATTGTTGTCGTGTCCGTATCTGCATTATATAACACGAGAAAACCGTCTCCATCTTGAAATAAAACCTCTTTATCTATAAAAATTAAAAATTATTCAAATTAATCGCCGTGTTCTTATTCTTAAAACAGAGGAGAGAACATTAAAAAATTATGAGATAGCTATCGATGTACTCGTGTTTCCACACACCTGATATCCAAGAACCATTAAATCTTCTAGGTATAGAATCTCCGGTTAAAACTTCTTCTAAGTTAAATTTAGGATTTTTTACTCGCGGTTCCTCTTCGCCTAGAGGAAAAAAAAAGCAACTTGTTAAATATTAAAATGTAGGTCAAACAATAATAAATGTAGAGAACAAAAGCTCCTCCCGGAAAGGAATGGTCTGAAGGTACTTCAATAACAAAAATAAAATAAAATTATTTATAAATAATTACATAAATTATACTTTTGTGTTTTGTTTTCAGATAATGTTTCTCTTATTTAATCTTCAAATTTGTCACATTTTAAAAATTTATATTATAGAAAAGAAATTCCAATAGATGTCAAATGAATAACACATTGTTGTTTCTTATATTGAATCATCAATACCACTTGACAACATTATTAGAGGGAAGAGAACTTGATGCAGATGTTTCTTTTCCATTTTATTTAACTCTTGGATGTGAAAAATGGTTTATGTTTAGACAGATATATGATTATATGAATTGAATCAATTAAGAAAAAGTACTTTTTATAGACTTAAAAATGTCTTGTTAGCACTAATTCAATATTAACTCTTCAACTAATTTTTTAATTGTGATTTATTAATTTTAAATCATTCTGTAAATACTTTTATATTAAATTATATTTTGTCTTATTTTTTTCAACTTCTTTTAACGGACATATTTTTAAATAATTAAATCTAGACATTTTATACAAGTGACCTGTACGTACCTGGTGTTAGAAGGATTACAGCGGTAATTATAAGAGTACAAATTGTGGCAATAACTAGAAGGGCAATACAAATTCCTCTCCAGTTCCTCTCTTCTGCTTCATCAGACACCAATTCCTAATATATTAATTATTATGTTTTTTAATAAAACGAATTACGTATGTGAAATCTTTAAAGTAGTTTTTAAACTTTTAATAATTTACGATGAAAATATCAAAATTAAAATACGCTGTTAACCATCCTTGAAGGATATTACAGCGGCATTTTCAGTTCATTGGAGTAGAAAACGTAGTTAAACGATAAGAGCGTTTCGGTTAAATAGCATCACTTATTGACGCCACAAAATTAAAGAAAACATTATATAATTAAGTCAATACTATTAAGAGATAATTTATAAATAAATTATTATCTTAAGAACAATACTATTAATCTTCTAACTTTCATTCATAATAAATTTATTATTATTTCGGTCATCAAATGTGTGATTTAAACAAATCAAGCGATTATTTTGTATATCTGCATTCTTTTACAAAGAAGATTTGCGAGCATTCAACTTAATCTTTAAAATATCCTTTTGCCTACAGCTGAATACGAATGGTATTATATTATAAAATACGAATTCTAAGAGAATTTATGGATATAAAATTCACAAAAATATTTCCAATATTTATAAGAAAATTACTAAGAGAAGCTAAACAAATATTTTGTGATAACAATAGTGAAGAGATAATGAAAGAATAAAACTAATTCTGATAATACAGGGGTATTTTTATACATTCAGTCACGCGATTTGTACATAAAATTCTCGATGTAACTGAAATCGATTTACAAACCTTTCCTCCCGTGACATTTCACTTTATTACATTTTGTAGTACACGCATTTCTATAAATAACGTCTTAAAACATATACAGAATAACCCAAAACTATTGTGAAGGTATTTATAAACGCAATAAACTATCGCACGACTCTGATTAGAACTTATGATATCCGACTCAAATTCGATAAAAGTCAAACCGATAGTGCTCTAGAGAGTACCCATCAAAAATAGAAATCACAATCAGCATTATCGATTAATCCTGTATCCAGTTACTTAATCGATAACAGTGAAGTAAATACAGTGATACACTATAAAGAATCCTGTTATATCAATTGGGTTTTGAAGAATTTTTCGAGGGAGGGTAAAGCGAATTGTTTACTAAATCAGTATAACTCGATAAGTTCTACTGTTATAATGTAATTCTTTATATTAATTAATAAAAAAAAACAATTATTGTATTTTAAAATGTAATTAAAAATTTTCGAAGGTTTGTATTATTTGCTGCGTATCTCTTAAACTCAATTGCTTAAAGTGCTTTAAATTAACGGAATCAGCGTACACAGACTTAGAAGTATTTTAAACATTGAAATGCATGAGAATATTTTAAGTAAACGCCGAAATTTGGGCCAAATTGCGCAAAAGTCATAGGTAAGCGGGCCACAAATATTTTCCGTATCCAATATATATTAAAAGCATGCCTATTTTTATCATTTATAAATGATGTTCTCGGGCCGGATTTGGCCCGAAAGCAGTATTTTTGACTGTCTTAAAGTATCGTATTTAAAGCATCGAAAAGATTAAAAAGAAAAAAAATCGGCCGAGAAATACTTCCCGTATTACAAATCTCATTTGAAGCTGAATTGTTCTTCACAACTGAAGAACTTCATCCTTTTACTTGTTGACATACAGTATCTAGAGGCAATAGAGTACTCTACAGTATCGTAATACAGAAATTTATATATAAATTGTACTCTGTAATAATTGTAAGTAAGATTTTTCCATCAGATAGTAAACGATAACGAACAATTCGAATCCGTTATAAGATTTAAACGATTTTATGATTTACTTTTGCTGATTCTTTAAGTGATTTCAGTATATTTAAAAATGTGCTAAATTGATAAGCAGAAATATTCCTGATTAGGTTATGAAATAGGATTTTATCGCTATTGATTGAAAAAATATATATTATTTATCTTGGATTATATCACAAAATCTCAGCAGTTCAGCTGAATTAAATTGCTATCTAATTGGTTTAAAGCAAATTTTATCGAATTTATTTTTACCATACAAATCAAATCTCTGGTTGATTTGTTTAAATTGTATCAAATTAAAAATCGATTCAAAAATTTAAAAGTACATAAATTTAATTACAAAACTTATAATTAATAAAATTTGTTATTAATTACTTTGAAACTTCTTAAATAAAATTGTTAAAATTTGTCTTAATATTATTAAAATAAGAAGTAATTTAATAGAAGAGAAGCATCCAATTAGGATAAATGTTTTTTAAACTAGAACATAATTAGAATTAAAAATTATTCTAAATTTAATATTGCTTAACATTTCCGTAACGATACAGATTTCATTTTTTTTATTACTGTCTTGGTTATTTCGATCTGGTTATATTTCATTCGCTGTGTTATACCAAGAGAATTCTGTTAGAATCGCACATTTATTATTCAAATAATGCATTGCAGAAAAGTATTATATAATTAATACAAAAAAGTAAGATAATTATGAACGTAACGATGTTATTTTTTAATGTATTAAGAAACACACAAAAAAATATATTTTAACTTTAAATATATACACATAATAAATGAATCAAAACAAATTAAACTTTTTACATTACCTGGTTCAACGTTTTCTGTAAAAATATTTTACAAAAAAAATTAATTATTCTGACTGCTTTGCACATTAAAAATAATCCCACTTTTTTTAACCTGTGAACTTTAAAAAGTTTTTTTTCCGATATCTGTGATGGAGCATGACTTAGCCATCGTAGACTTGGCCAAATTCATGATGTCCACAATTGGCAAAGTCTAAAAGATGGCCAGCTAAGGTTACTGAGTGATGACTCCGGCATCCAAGAGCCATTCTGAACCGATCTGGATTCGAAGCTGGCCAATACGTTTGGTTTATTCATATACAGCAACGCGACACATGGGAGATCTGCCCAGGAAAGATCTCCTGGGATCTTTTATGGGAAACTGGCTCGTATTTACATGTTACTAAGAAAACTCGTTGGCCAGGCTCAAACCCATTATGTTTTTTATGTTTAAGCTACATCAGTATTCGGCGATTTCATCCACTCGGCCACCGATGGCCATTGTACTGCATTTACTGTACAGTAGATAGATATATACAGCAGTAAGAATGATAAAAGAAATATGCAAGTTCGGGTGACCTTTTCGAAGCAATTTTAATTCGATTAAACGGAAAGGTTTTATTTTATTCCAGAAAAACTAGAAGTAATTAAAATCGAAACCCGGAATCTATCAGGGTATCGATTATTTATCGAGGATACTTTTTATAAAACTTTTTGCCAATATATTCAGATCGAGAGTCTATAAAACAAATGATAAATTTCTTAAATTAAAAATTAATTATATAATATTATAATATTTTTTTATGTTTAAGTTAATATTTACAATAATTTATATATTTAAAAATTGTGATGTATTACAATTCTTAATACAGAAGTCTACCTATTCTCAATATTCAATTATATTCGTATAAATTCTTTTTATATTAAGAAATAATATATAAATTACATCTTTTACATTAAATAGTAATATAAAAGTTCTTAATATGTTTTAAAATTTTGTGCCTTAAGATTTATTTAAAAAATAAAAAAAAAATTTTAATTATTTACTATTCTCTTAATTTATAAATATCACATACACACTGAGATATAAATAGTTATATGAAAACGATATAAGAATAACTTATGATATTTTCATACGTCACATTCTATCATTTTGCTGTACGTCCTTCGCTTTAATAAAAGAATATTTCATGTTTTAAAATAAGAATATAATTTATATATTATTTCAAGACCATGTTAAATCATTCCTAAGATATGTGTGTATTAAATTGATAGAAACCATCTTGACTGATTTCCAAACAATCGCAAATTAATATCGATTATAAAAGTTGTAATTAAATAAAATATTATATGTTATTTGAGATAAAAACTCTGAAGACATAATAATCTAAATAATAATTGATGATAATAGTGATCTACGTGCTACATGATAGCAATAAAAAGGACGACTCCTATAAAACAGGTAATTACACAGATAAGTCACTTATTGTATTCTGTTAAGGCATAACTCAGTCGCTGAATGTGTAACGGTAGCGGGGACATTATTAATTAGATGAAAAGATGCTTAAACGATGCTATTTTGAAACTTTTTTCAAACTGACTAAATGACTCTGAGTTTTGGGCTAAACAGAATAAGGCATATCGATTGTAAAGAGAAGAATAGTTTGAATTCAAATCTTATGTATACTTCCATTTTAAAAGTAAACAATAGATTAAAACTGTATCGTCCATAGAAAATGACTTTAGTAAAGCGCTTATTTTTTTTTATCCCAAACAAAGAACATAATTCTCTAGAGATCAGAAAGACTTTTATCTCGTCAGCAAGCTAGAACTTCACTGACATATTTCTTTACTTCATACGATTTTTTACCATTGTCTGTGTAAAAGCTTAAGTACTGTAATAATATCCCATCAACTTTGAGATTTGTTATTGGAGTATCTCCTGGGATTTATACTGTAACTTTCCCTTTATCTTCATATGTTGTAATTTCTTTTCACTTTATGGTTTTGATAGAAAGTGTAATAAAATTTATTATATCAGGAAACATAATTTGACTGACTGATATCGACTCCAATGTAAATAACGATGATAATGATTCTTAAAGGTTTGTTTACTATTACAAACTTTTATGAATCATTATAATAGTTATTTAGATTCGACCCGATAACAGTCAAATTATGTTCCCTGATATAATAAATTTTAATATTTAAATAGGATTATTTTTGATTATAACCCCAAAATTCATTAATTTACTTTTGTTTAATTGTTAAAAACAGTTTTTAATTAATTTTCTTTTGTTTAGGCTATAAACATATTTCCTAATATAAGAAAATAAATGATAGATATTTATTCTATTGGAATTCAATAAAAAGTATAAATTTTATTATATTATTTTCGTAAAAAATTAACACGAATCATAAAATAACTTATATTAATATACTATTAATAATAATGCAATAGATGGAATAATAAATAGAAGAAATTCTAACTATATGGAATGAATTTAACAGTATTTTTCTCGTCGTCAATGAGTGAAATATTAAAAAGTAGACATTTATTTTTTGTAAATACGTAACTTCTTACAATCTCTAATTCAAGCAATCTTCTCGTTAACCTAATGAAACTTTCCTTTTTCTTATCCTCTTTCTCATCCCTCATTCTCTTCCTTTCTACAGCTTATACTCTTGACTCTACCCCCAAATAATTATAATCTATAATTCCAATTTGAATTGTTCAAATGTAGCATATTAAAACAGATAACAAATATGATTTGTTTTGCTAGTCCAGTCAAAAATTTACAAAATACAAAGGTAGTTTTACTTCTAATCACTTGTATTTTATATATGAAAGCAATATACAGGATTAAGAGCAGCATTCTAGCAATAGAGTTAACAATTTTACTATTTTCATTTATTTTTAAATTCAGTTTTTAATAAATTGTATCTGAAATTTACTTTGCTACGTAATAAAATTTGTAACAAATACATTAACTAACGGAAAATTTACAAAGCTGGAAGAATAAAAGGAGAAATGGATCAGAAGAAAATTATTGATTTATTCAAGAAATTGAATATGCTATAATAACAAATAAAAATCTTAAATACATAACTGAAAACTATCTCGAATTTAGAAATCAAAGTCCATTAAATCAGAAATTCAATCGTCCATCTCAGATTCTTCGTCCAATGATTCTCGAAAACTACTTTCAGAATCAAACTTTTGTTAATGGAATCTATACTTAAAGTATATGATATATGATATAAATTTCCATTTTCTTTATAAAAAAAAAAAATCACTTTATTTATTAACTAAGTTACTCAGTGAATTTAACTCAATAAAAAAGTATATTAAATTTAAAAATAATGAATAGGAAGACTCTTCAACACATGTTATTTTATAAAAAATCACTAAAATAATTACCAGAAAAATAATTCACACGAAAACATTTTAAATAAAATTAGATTTTATAGACACTATAAGATTTAGTTGGGCTGTCTTTATTCCTAACTTTTCCTTTATTTAAAAATAGAACTAAGAGATTGTGTCCTTCGTCTGATCTTTTCAAGAAAAGAATCGAATAAAATTAAATCTTTAGATAAAAGGAATCAAAAGTGCTTTTAAATTAATAATATCACACATAGAAGAAGATTTATTAACGTTGAGATACGCGCACTTTTTTTTAGTCTCAAAATATTCTATTTTTAAAAGAAAGAAAGGAAAGATAGCTTGATTTTCTAGAAATAAATAAATTCAATAAACAAAAATATCATTTTTCGTTAAATATCTTGTGTTTATGTTCCTCGTTTCGTTGAAATTCTACTCAATAAATCAGTAGAATTTGTAGAATTTAGCGGGTCATGGTCGTCTTTTTTGCCATTAGATACATTCAATCTAACTAGACTTAATATCCATGTAATACAATTCTTTGGTTTATCATAAAAATAAGAGTAAACAGTGTTATTGTTCATTCTGACCTTTAGAATTGTGTTTACACAAATTCAAATAAAAGGCAATAAAATAATAAATCAGAGCGTCATAAAGAGCAAGCGTATAGCTTTCTTTTTTTTTCTTGTTTCTTCAATTGAACTTTAAAAAAAACCTGATTTTAACAATATTAAACAATTAAAATATATTATTTGGTTGAAAAATTATAATAAACAATTTGTTATTTTCTTAAAATATATTTTTAATTGCTAAAGTTTAGGTATGATTAATTTCTTAATGAATAGTGTTTCCATTATGTATTGCATGATGAGCTTCATTATCCAACAAAATTGTAAGAATTTCTGATACTATAATTAAGGAAGTGCTGTTGAATCATCAGGAGTGTAATCTTTTATTTAACTGTCTTTCCTAGCTGACTGAACTGCATCATCAATATTACTTGATAAATCAGGAAGATATATAGAAACGAACACTTTGACAGTTATATATACTAGTAACAGGAATAATCCGAAAATATTGAGAAATTGGATCAAAAATTTGATGGTAAATGTTTAACTTGAAAAAAAAAAAACTATTTCAGAACGAGATAAATGGAAAAGCCTCCCCTACCTACAGACTCAGAAAAAATATAACATACAATCAAAACAAAAGCACTAACAATCTACAACACAAGTAATCAAATATATAAATAAATGAAGACAAAAAATACATCAGAAACATTAGTTTAATATTGAAGTTTTTCATCCATTTCTTATCGTTTTTATATCTGGAAACATTTCAAGTTGCCCTACAAATTAAATATTTTTACAAAATAATAAATAAAAAAATCACTGATTGTAATCATAAAATTTGAAAGTTTCGTCACATCAAAAACTCAAAACTGTTTTATTAATAATTATATTTTGAAAGAATTTAAAAGTTTACAAGTGAATAAACTTTTGGTCTAAAAGATGTAGTGATTATACAATAAAAAATTTATTTATATGTATATTATATACTTTAAAAAGTCTTTGTTTTACTCCAGAACAATTACGAATCTATTTAACCATAACGGTTAAAAAGTGCCTTAAAAATTTACTTAAACAAAGCATTTCTTCTATTAACAAATGACTTCGATTTAATTTTTGTTATATCAACAATAAAATACTAATTAAAATAATATTATATATATATATATATATATATTATAGCATGTTAATATACTCACGAGTATTAACACGCTAACGTAATGTTTACATTTTTTTCCCCAAATACGAAAAAAAGGAAAAGGAAAAGTTACAGCAATACCATTTTGGTGTTTGAGATACACAATTTTCTTTATAAAAATTCTCTACTTGAATCTCTACAAACGTTTATAAGTGTATAGAGAACCTTTATTCGAAGCTATTTTCTTTATCAAACATTTGTATATTGGTCGTTTCCTATAAATTTTCGGGAGAAAACATTATTCGAATTATTAGATAGCAGACATTAGTTTAATCGATTAATCAGAAAGTATGCCAAAAATAGTAATAATTTAATTTCGGCTTTATCCTCTAGCTTAGGATTTATATTCGTATTTAACCCGTAGGCTTTTTATCGAAATTTTTTCGTCGATTTATCATCAAATCGATTACCGGAAAACTAAAGTAAATATTGTAAAATCAGAACTCAATAACTCAATAACTTTTCTAGACATTTATTCTTTTACTTTATATTTTATTTTACTGTTACTATAATTCTATATCATAATTAAAATATACTTTAACTTAAAATTCATACTGCCTTTGTTAACGATCTACTAAAACCTTCGTGTATATATATATATATATATATATTTTATTAAGATACATATAGAATATTTATTATATAAATTTTAAGAGCCTTATACAAAGCCTTAAATGTAAAAATGTATTTCAGCATTGCTTATGTGCTTGAAAAAGAAAATTGAATAAAAATTATTCGATTATAATAACATTTTAAACAGTGAATGTCTAATCAAATACGACACTAACTTAAAATTCTTACGGTATTTTTACATGTAGTGTACTTTTAAGTAAGCAAACCAATGCATTTTCAGTTTCATATAAAAGGAAGTGTTTCATTGATTCGCTTACTTAGCTACATGCTCTCTAGAATTTAAAATTATTATGAATTAACATAGACGTGAATGGAAACTGAGAATTTGAAAATGATTGTCAAAAACATTTAGAAATATTTCCTTTTCAAATTCAACTAAGAAAGAAACTACTTATATCCATTGAAAATATCTTTAAAATTATATCTTTTCGAAAAACTTATATAATGCTTAAAATCTTTCAATATTTTACTTAACCATACTAATTTACATATATAAATCTATTTTATACTACAATATCAAAGTCTAAAATATTATAAAATAATTCAATTTTCCTTAAAAATATTCAGTAAATCTGAATTTATAAATTAAACATACATTTAATTGCAATAAAATCATTGATGACATCTGACTTATCGTTTCATATTAATAGTTTATTTGAAGGATATTTATAATGTAATTTTCTTATGTATCAAATATTGGATTCTATTTTTAAGTATTTCAAGAAAACTGTCGTGTAGAGAACCAGGTTTTAATTTACTCTTGAGATATTTCAATTAGTTATATAAAATTTAATTGTGGAAGTATAAACAAGGTCAACTTATTGAAATATAAATGAATTCCACATTAAACTACAATGTGTGATCTTGTTGCAAAGCATTTTCTTCCTGTTTCAATCAGTATTTAAATTAATGATAATAAACATTCTTTAAAAGAAGACAAGTGTGAAATTAGAGAATTTATTTCTCGATCAATATTGTTGAAACTATAAATTATATCAATTCAAATATAACATAAAATAAATTAAAATTTTAAATCTTGATTTTAGATAATAGAAAAGTATTCATGTTTATGAAGAGATATTGTGTTTATTGCAAGTATAAAAATAGTATAATAGTTTAACAATATATTCCTATATAAATGTTTATATACAGTCGAACATGCGATAATGGCGAAGTCCGAGTGGCGGCCATTTTTTCAGAAACGTTTCTTATAAAATTCATACAAAATAATCTCCAAACAACGGCCATTTTTTATGTTTCCGTTATTCGGAGGTTTGGCAGTAATTCTATAATATAAAAAAAATGTATAAAATAAAAAAATTTCGACTCAAATACATCGTATATGTGTAGGTTTCTACGGGAGATTAATATTAATTAATTCGTAAATTTAAATTTTAAATAATTAACTACGATTTGACGAGAGTTGCATAATAATTAACTACCCTCGTTCAGGATTTAATATACGGTTAATGTTAATATTCAAGAGTCGATTTTTTTATTTATTTTATTTTATTTTATATTGCACTAAATTATATTTAAATTGATAGAAGATTTTTCTCATTAAATTTAAATACATCAAAGATATCAAACGTTATCAGATTTTACGAATTAGATGTAAGTGGAATTAAGATGGAAGTTTAAATAGGAAAAAAAATTAAACTTCGATATGGGAGAATATTGAAAGTAATAAAGAACTAGAATATCTTAGCTATAAATAAAACAGAATATAGGAGAGCATAAAGCAGTAATGATATCGATAGGCCTTATCGCTAGAATATCTTCATCAGTAATGTATGAAAATGCATTAAGGTAAATTTCTACTGGATAATTTATTAAGTGAGTAAGTTGTCAAGTAGTTATATATTATAAAAAATCAAAACTATGAACGGAATTTGTTCCAATATGGAAGCAAAATGTCGAAAAACTATTTTAAAATCTGTTACATTAAGCTATGTTTGGCAGTTTATGTATAAAAATAAACGATTTTCCATTATGTTTAATAAATTATCACTAGCAACATTTATCCAGGTATTAATATTTACAATAAAATACGAAACTGGCATATAGATGTAACAATACGCGGTAACAATATCTCTACTTATCTCAAGTTAAATTAATTTTACCTTTCCTAAAATCACAAAAAAAAACAAAAAAAAGATCGGAAGAGGGAAGAAAAAAATAAGATGAAATTTTGGAACGTTGCCACACACCAATACACCACATGGTTGAGAAGACACGAATGCAACTTTGACACGTTACAAAGACTTATTATTTACTTTTATCGTATTAAAACATTATCAACTGGCTAGAGAGTTATTTAAGACATAAATTATTGCGATCTTATTAAAATTATAGGAGAGAACTTACCGACTCGTCAACAGGATGTTGTACGGCAGTAGTGGGCATTCTCTCCAATGACATAACAGTGATTATCTTATTATAAGTGAATTTTAACGATTATCTTTCGGACAATTGTCTCAGAAAAGGAAAAGAATCAGGTAAGAAGCTCGGCAGTAGCGAACAATCTCGTAATCTAGGCGGCCATTATGGATCGAAGCAGTGACTGCGCTAAAGAGAGACAGGAGTCGCTTCGTCCAGCTTCAACTGTTATATTGATGCAATATTGAACACTCATCATTGCGCACATTTTAAAAACATTCTTATTATAAAAAGGTATAATTGTTTACGTAAACTTAATGATTGGTCTTTGTTCTATTAAAATAATTACATAATGAGTAAGTGTTGGGAACGTACTAAATTGTATTAAAATGCAACACTCACGAATACTTTTTAATAACATATAATCGGTTAAATTACTTCGTGTTGAACCTTATTATTACATAAAGGACGGCAGCTGTGTTAAATTTTAAAAGTCCTAAACACGCAACATCTCAAAACTTTTAACTATCTTAGTTAATGCATAAAGATTGTTCCTGCTATTAGTTACGCGGTAGTAATTTTTAAACAATTAAGTTCTCCACACTATAATTTTTTTTTTCCTGTTAAGTAAATTAATCTTAGTAATAATTGCAATTTTTACATATGTTTACAATATTGATTAGTTTGATGCCACGTTGGCAATATTCCAACATTCGGCATCAATGAACAAGACTGACCCGATCCAATCCATCGATGATTTTTGTAAATTATAATGATCTTAGCAAAGTCAAATTTTATTTTCTTGTAATTTATTTCAATAAAGTATTTTTTTAAATGCAAAAAAACATAAAAAGTTTTCTAGAAATTTAAAAAAAACATCGCTCATTAAAAAAAGATTAATTTATAAAGTTTAAATAAATAAATATTTGTGTAATTTTATTCTAAATTCAAGCGAGGATATGAAAATTTATATCTAAAAAAGGAAACTTTTAAGTTATTTATTTGAATGATTAAAAACTTTTAAATGCAATTTTTATCGCGAAATATATTAAGTTTTTATCAGTAAATTTAATGAAAAGAAACAAACCTTAAATGTTGGAATTGAGAAAAGCATACGTGTGAAATAGATTTTTAAAAATTCAATTCGAGCTGAATATATATATTTATAAATGGAATTTGGAAAGAGTCTCTTTCTTTCGAAGTTTCCCCACCTATAAAAAAAGTTTTTTTTAAAAAATGACAAAATTCTACTAAATTTTCTATGCTTTAGCGCTTGGCTCACGTCTCCTCCGCACTTATTTTTAAAATATTTCTATCATGTCTACACGCAATATTCACTCCGTAAGAAATAAAGATGACATTATCATCTATACTTAACCAAAAAAAATAATTTAAAAAATAATCATCTTAAACTTGGCACCAGACTATAAGAATTTAACTATAGCGTGTTCTATGAAACACTGAAATATTAATGCTTTTAAGCATAATGAACAGTGCAATGTGTCAAGTAAATAATCCATTTTGTGTATGTAAATGTATCGAAGCAATTTATTTTTTACGATATATTTACATAAAAAAGTAAAATGAAAACATAAAAAAACAAATACAAAATATACTAATTTATGTATAATATAATTACAAAAATCAGTTGTTTTCAAAGAAAGAATAGAAATAAATTTAAATTAAATAACAAAATTCATTAAATAGATTTAAAGAATTGTAAACTTCTGAATGCATCCTGTGTAAAGTATTGTATTAGAAGTTAATAGTTTATGAATATTAAATATATGTCGAATACTCTGTAATGTAAGCATGCATTTAATGAAATGAATAATTAAAAGAATACATTATTGAATTCAAATTATAATTAAAGATTTAAATAAATTTATAATCAAACTATACAAAAAACGGTAATCCATTTTACAGGGTTTAAAAGAAGATGGGATAATGTATTATTGTATTACAGTGAAGTAACTGAAAATTCTGGTGTTAGAAAACTGTAATTCAAAAATATTATGATTTATTAAAAAGTTGATTATTTCCTACATTGGATCAAAAATAGAAGTTATATAAAATCCCTTAATCTTATATTATTATAGTATTAGTGTTTTAAGTTGAAGAGGTATCGCCTTCATCTTTGGCACGTACAGTTTTCATGGTATTAACAACTATTCATTTATTTAGATATATAAAGAAATTATGTAGATTGTGCGTGTGAATGTCAAAATGTTTTTTTCTTTCTATTAAATAATGTTACAAGTACAATTTCGTTTTAATTACTGCAGTTTATTAATAAATATTGTGTATATGCTTTCCAAGTTTAAAATGAATTATAATTGAATCGATATTCAATTTTTCATAAAATTAACTTTTATGTTATTTTTTATTTAATAATAAATAAAGAATGAAAAATTTTGAATTTTAAAACTACAAAGTTTTGATTAATTTCTGTGACTTTTTATATAATAAGTTTCATAATAAAACTTACTTCTTGATGTCTCGATTTACCTTATTATTTATAATTTAAATTTTCTTTCCTGGAATATTATATTTTTTAAAAAAATATATATTATTACAGAGAAACGAAAGGTAATTTATAATAAATGAAAAAAAAATGTTCGTTGTCATTATATCATTATAATTTTCTTCGTAACACCAGATCATTTAATTGGATAATAAATTAAACCCTCGATTCCACTGAAAAAAATTTAGAACTAGTTTTTTTAATTCGGGGATAGAACACGCTAAAAGATAAGTCAATGAATATTTATTTTATTTTATTTTATTTATAAAGAAAAGTCACTGTGGCTAAGCTTTTTCCAAGTGTCTACAGACAAACCACAGAGAAAAAAAAGCTTACTTTTCGCAATATACTGTAGATTATAACATTATTTTATTCATACTTATACATTATAACAACATTTAATATATCTTGTACACTGTAAGTTCGTTATTAATATAGGTTTTAAAATACATTCGATTTAACGAACTTTCGGTCATCCCTTCCCCAATTAGTCACTTAAATAGAGAGCTAATTGTATTTTGGATGTAATTATATATTCGAGACTTCAAATAACTGACTTAGTAAATGCCAACATACAGAATCGTTGAAAAATATAAAATTTCCATTAAAAATAATAAAAGGAGAGAATTTAAAATTTGTTTTTTAATATTACAATCAAATAAAAAACACTATAAATTGAACTGAAGAAGACGAGAATGAAATGATTGAAATCTTTCGTTATAATATATTACAAAAATTCTATTTTTAGTGTTTGAATGTTTCTAAAATGTTTTATTTTCATTGCGTACGTCTTTTAAATGAAGTACTTCTGCACAGTACTGGCATCTGCTCATAAACAATGTGAACGTCATTGGTTGGTTAGTACTTAAACATTCATCGCTTGTCTTTATTACCTACTCGTTTGAGAGAAGGAAGCTAATACATGAAAAGAATAAAGTTGCTTTAAAGGAAGACATAATTTCCAATTAATTATAAATGGAGTCTAACGATATACAAAGCGAATAAGAAAATGGAGCCAGAATTTTATGTCTTGTATAGTACATGATACCTTTCAGCAGAAGTCCTATATGATAATATTAATTTAATTTAATATTTAATTACTTGATTTACTCTAATAGTACAGTTTACAGATAATATTATTGAGATTTTAATGGATTTTGGTTTTAAAAAAAATGAATCTCGCAAAATCACCCTAATTTCTTCATTATACTAACGAAATTGCCGAATTTTAACGAGATAATAGAAGAAAAATATTTTTTAAAGTAATGATCTTCTCCTTCTCCTATTTATAGATTATAAATGAAAAATTGACAATCAAGATCAATTACATCAGATAATATGACTAATGATTGGGTTAAGATTAAAATAAATGATACGGCATTTTAAGATAGAAATCTTAGATTGTAATACCGTAAATTGTGCTCATTTATTATAAGAACTTCGTTGCATTTTCAGGTAAAAATAAGTTTATTCGTGTTCAATCTGTAGATTGTTTTTCATGATATTTTGATTAGCCACTTCAAAACAGTTGCAATCGATTGTCTTTAGTGCTTCTAAAACGTTAAAAAAAAACGATCTGAATAAAATACAGAGATAATAATTTATATTCTAGTCTAGATTTTCTCAATAATAATTTATTATTCTAACAATTAATCTCATTTTATCAGAGCGATTATGATTGAAATGTTTCATCAATTTCAATGAGAATCGCCCATGGTCATGAATCTCTCATATAGCAAGTTTAAATTATGAATATAAATTGTACATTGCTCTTAACAAATGAGTCAAATCCTCTGAAATACAAGTATATGTTCCATAAAATTAAATCATTCAATGATGTTACTATATGCTTCATGTAGCCCATACTTTAACAGACAATTCTCTCGATGTGTGTATGTATCATATGCTCGTTGTATGTATATATATACTATAATTTACTGAAATCAAATGAATTAATTGTTAACTAAGCAAAAATACACGAAATAATGAACCGTTCTGTTTCGTTTCCTTCAATATATACTTTCCCTTTAAAAAAAAATAATAAAATAATATAAACGATTAAAAAGAATGGGTGGATTTCTTTGGTCATAAAATAATCTTAAAGATATTTCTGAAAATTTAAAATTTTCTATTTAAAATAGCAATATTTAATTTTACGACAGTGAAAGGCGATTTTTAGCACTTGGTTCATTTCTTATATTTGTCTTTTAGTTTTTTTAATTTTCAGAAATAATTGAAGAAAATGCTATTTTTCTTGCTCTTATGAGTTTTATAAGTGATACATAAAAGTATTTTTATAACCTAGAACGAGAGGAGATCTCATAAAGAAACACTTTTACTGATTTTTCTTACCCTTTCTTTCGATTTAAAACTGCTAAACAAATTTTTAATTTTAAAAAGGTATTTCTGCAAGGATAACGTTCAATTTATTATTCAAAATAAATAAAATTCTAATATTTAAATAAAGAATATTTTATTTAGATAATTTTTCAATGTTTAGAAAGTTTATTTTAGCAAGAAATTCACTTTACTAAAATAGAAGTGGGATATATTTAGATAAGAGGTCAATTTATTATTATAGAAGTCTCGCTTTTAGTTGAAAATGGACGACTGTGAAAGAGATCGAAAATTATTTTTTTATAATAACGATTTATTTAAATAATTTAGATTTTTTTATTGTATAAATAGAAAAATATATATGGATTCTAAGGCAAAAAATTCTATTTTGGTAACAAATATTAGCGAGAGATTGAAATAAAAAATAGGTAACTTATAATGTATCAAAGATTATAATCGTCAATCAAGAGTGAAAGAAACGTCCATATTTTATTGTTAATTGCTTTCCTTTAGCAATTTAAAATGCTAATTTATAAACTCTTGTATGAAAAATCGAACATCTTCAAAAACATCTCATCACAGCAAAAAAGAAAAACGAATGGTAAAGGAATTGCATACATCAACACTCTTTTACAACAGTATGAATATACGATATTTGCCATTTGTAATGAAACGAAGTCATTTATTTCCAACAGAACGTCTGAAAATTTTCTACTCTTGAGTTGAAGCCCAGGAGCAACCATCAATAATAGCTAATGCGAAATTTACAGCCAGGAGGATAATCGATATGACACGTTACGTGTCCTGACATATCACTAATTAGAAATCAAAATTGTTAACTCTCTCTTTCTCGAATTATATCGCAATTTATACCACGGCAGCAATTATCTTCAATTTATATACCACTGAACTTTACTCTTTATGAATAGTCACCGGATGGCTATTTCAATCGAAATGCATCACGTGTAATTCTGTATTAACTTATCTAGCTGTTTGTTTATTTCAGATATAAACAAACAGATATATATATATATATATTATTCTAAAATATATTACATTATAAACTGTAGATCCGAAATGATGTAACACAGTCAAAAAGCAAGCTTCCAATTAAAGCGATTAATATAACCAATATCGATTTTACACGTCAAAAAGTATTAAAAATACATTAATTAGTATGATTTTTTATAGTTTTAAATTTTATTTTACTTGTCAGCTGACATTTAAAGTATCGATTCGATCCTTGAGACATTATCCAAAATAATTCATATCCAAAATTCGATTTATTGAATTATAAGAAATTCAATTTTAAAAAGCTATCCGAATATAGAAAAATGAAAAGTTTTTCACGCTTTAATAATCAAAAACGAGTTAAAAATTACAAGAAAACGTATCAAAGAAAACAAAACAGAAAACAGCAGAAAGATTCACTAAAGCATCAATAATAATTCTGACGCCATCTTCTGATTACAATATCCTTCAACGAGGACATTTACAAATCAATAACACAAAATAATATATTAATTACAACATTAAACTCTTTAACCTGGCATTTAATGGAGCCATTTAAAAAGATTTATTAAACAGAAATTCATCAAAACACGATTTAACAAGTAAAAGGTGAGCCCGAATAGATGTCTACGTGCTTCTATTGATTAGAAACATACCAATCGATAAACGGGATGCGATTCTTCTCTTACAAATTCCACCTAAAAACTATAAAACCTCTTTAAAAACTTCACATTAAAGGATATCATCATTCATTAGTCACAATGGAGACCCTATAATGCATCAATGTATCAAGCACAGATAAGTGGGGCGTGTACAACCTGTCAGGTGCAGACGTGTGGATGGTGGATCTAAATTGCCAGAACTGAAACCTCGTCAAAACCAGACAACCTCTACTAAAACCCGATAAGAAGTTATATGGGGTAAACCATACCCATTTATCGTAAAGAATTATCCAGTAGTTGAAACCGGACTACTGTTAAGAGAACAATATCGATTTTGGATGTTTAGTTGCCTCTCTAAGCTGATTTTTTTAATATATTTTTTTTTTCTAGTTTTCTTTTAAGAAAAAAATAAATAAAATAAACGTGTGCTTGATTCACTCAAGCGATGTGTGACAAATCCGACATTCGAAAAACCTTATTGTTTTCTTTGAGATGCAATATTTTTTATCTTTAAAATATTCATAAGGAACAATATATTTGAATTATTGTCCGAATTTTTCATCCGAAAGAATGTTTAAATAACGCATTTTTTTGTAACAAAATACTCCAACCATACATTTTGATTTATTTGAATGCAAACTGGATATATTTGAATTTATATATTTCTCAATTCTAGAATCATGGATCATCTATTCTCTGTGCAACTTTCAGTATTATAAAAGAAATTTTAAAAAATAATAAAATTCGAAATTATTCAGATTTTAAAGACATTTTTCTTTTTCAGGAGAATACAACTCTACCTTTTTTTTTTAAAAAAAAATTTAATTTATAATCAAAATTAAGATTTTGGAGCCAATTAAATAGTGATAATGAAGAGCATTTTAGGATGTTCAATAAAATGTGATTATTGCTTTAATAATTATATATATATATGCAATTTTACTTAATATTGGGCGGAGTTACTAGAAACGATAATAACTTGTTTAATAATAATAATAAGAAGAATAAAATTCTCGATCAAGGTTAAGGATACATTTTTTTTCAATTTAATTAACAGATTACTTTTTTGAGCACTTTTTTAAATACTTTATTAACTATTTTTAGGTCAAGTTTTCCAGGTTGAACATAATTATAACTTACCTATAACTGTAATTCACATAATATATTTGTAGGAAAAATGCTGGCACATTTTAATATCTGCCAAAAGAAAATGCGTCTATGATGTGATGTGATGTGAGGAAAAAAAAATTGTTGTGCAGAAATAAAAAAATTTTTGGCAGACGAATCACACCTAGAATGGACGAGATCGAAGATTAAGTAGGGCGAAATAGGATTTTTTGTAAATTTGATTTAGCAGGTGAATTTGTTAAAATAGTCCAAATGTTTTTTTAAAAAAGTTAAAAGTTATTACAATTTTTAATGTTATAAATTTAAAAACAATTTGAAAGTAAAATCGATAGATTTAAACAATAGTTTAGAAAAGAAAAGAAAGAAAATATTTTTCGACGAGCTTTTTTCATAATAAAGAAGGATCTTTCTTCATAAATCTATTGTTAACGCTTTGAAAATCCGGATTTTTTTTCCTTCCATCCTGCTTCTTCTTTATATATAATTGAATAATAGAGGTCTATGCAAGCGACTCTGATTGTGTCAATAGAGCCACTGTGCTTAATTCAATTGACTCTAACTAAGAAAATTTCATTTTCTTAGTTAGAGTCAATTGAGAAATTAAGAAAAAAATGAATATTTATAATCAAGAAGTGAAACTTTTCTTTTTACAAAAACTTTAACGAATTAACACTTGAATTAAACATAAATATTGTTTATTTTTGTCAAATCAGCACCATCAACTAGCAAACACAAGTGTCTCCTTGATTTAAAGCTTTCAGTTTTCTAAATTAAAAGAATATAAATAATATTTTTCTTTAAACAAATATGTCATACATACTATAAAACATCCAAAATTGGTATTTTGCCAACTATGTTTCTACTTGTTGCAGCAAAAGCCACGATATATAAACGTGTACAACTGTATTAAACAACAATTGAAAATTTCATAAACAAGGTACAAATGTAAGGATTAGATTGGCATACTGCCCGCCAACTTGGTAGTGGTAGAAATACCGCAGTATATCTATCAGGTGAAAAAAAACATACGTTACTAAGGTATAAGTGTAACAAACCCCCATCTGTCATAGAAGCGGGAAATGTTACGTATGGATTTTTCAAATAAAAAAGAAATCAATATTTAAGATCTGGAAATTATTATTGGACAAAAGTGGAGGGTAGAGAAGTAGTTAGAAGACGTAGGATTAATCAAAATCTACTTACTTCTTCACCGTAAGCAGCTGACTGCTCAGCCATGCGAAGTCTTTGATATTTAGTTTTCTTATCTTGCTCTTTGCTAACCATACACTTGGACCGCTTCAAATAAGGAATGACTTATTCTCACAGCTTGTGAGAACAGTGCGGGCAGCGTTATTTCATTGGCTGCCTTCACTGCGATTGCGCCTCTACTCTGAATTGGGCGAAGGAAGATACTGTCCGAATTTTATCTTTTGCTCGGATGCAGAATTTTTGTCTATGGAGAATAATTTCATCTTCTCAAACTACCCCTTGCAACGGTTTTATTTTTATGCAAATTAATCCTTCGCGCTCTAAATAAATACAACAATTTTACATGTAGTGGATATTGAGTAGAATTGAGTGCAGTTTTCTTATATTTAGAATTTAGATGATATAATAATTTATTGTTACGAGATGAATCGCTATGCACGAAATCGTTCCGTGATAGTCAATTGCTGACATCATAAGAATGCATTACATGCGGATTAATCATTTAAGAGAAAAATTTTTATGGTGGATTTAATGTTGGCGACTTATTATGAGTTTTAAGGAAAGAATTAAAGATTTATACATAAAGGCAGTATAGAAATATATATAATATTTTGATTGCTTTCTTGGACACTTTCCAAAAAGATTTCTTTTTCTGAAAATCATGTCAATGTGAGTACGGTCATTTCTTAAAACAAAACAAGATACAAAACACAATTTCCTTTATTTTGCGGTAGTAAAAAGATATTATTATTATTTTTTTATTTTTTCAAAAAGAAAATCTTGTGTTTTTTTAAATAAAGATGACATAATGAACGAGTATCCTTTCGGGAACATTTAAACCATAATTATTTCGAGATTGCAGGATAATAATTATCTGTAAAAGATCAAGTGAATTGCAGAAAAATAACGGATATTTTCAGACAAATATTTCTCGCCTGTCAAAAGCAGATTTTGAACAAAATAAATATTCCTTTTCTGTATTTCTTGGCAAAATAAATAAATTTCGGTTTAGATACATTACCGTTGCAAAATTATGCCCCGTACGGTCTGAAAATACTTTAAGAAATGCAGCATCTGACAGAAATTGTTAAACAGATGCGTGACCCATCATCCAACACGAAAAAAAAATAGAAAAATAGAAAAATATTTTAAAAAAAAACATTTTTTGGACTATAATTTAACATGTTATATAATATGTACTCAGGAAATCCTATTGTACCATTAACATAACTCGAAAAAAAAATTTAAGTCGAGATGAATTTTTCTGTAATATCAAACTGAATTATTATAATAACTCCCATAAGACTTTTGAATTTTACATCATACCAATTTGGCAACATTTTAACGGCATTGGATAATTAATATAAATGACGTTGCATTTACCTTTTGCTTTAAAATTTAATCGATGCTTCATTCCACTTTTTAAAATTAATTTTTAACTAAAAATTTAATTCGCCTCAAATTAATTTAATTCCATTTTTTAAAAAAAATTATTCCTAGTAATTAATATATTAAAATTATTTTTATAATAGTCTAAATTAATATAAATTAACATTTAATAAAATAATAATTTATATTTGTGAATATATATTCAAATTCTTTACAAGACGTCAATGTGTTGCGTAAAGCTACACATTGACTACCTCTAATAATATATTATATAATATTTAAGGATAATATAGAAAAATAGTATAAAAATTTAAAAAGTTGACATCAAAATAAAATAAAAATTTGAAATATGGCGACGTCCCAGTCAAATATAAAATTAAAAAATTGTCACGTGGAAACTTACAGAAAAATTAACTTATTGTGACGTCACTTTATTCAAATTTTGAACTTGAACGACGCGGGTCAAATTTTAAATATTAAAAATGTTTTTATAAAGAAAAGTAAGGATTTCTCTGACGTCACGCTATTTAAATTAGGTAATTATAAAGTCACAGAAATTTCTAATATTAATTTTCATTAATCTGACACGTTACGCAACGAATATTACGGGGTTGGAATATAGTAAACAACACGTCATAAATGACGTCGTTAAAGTAAATAAGAAGTAAATAAACGAGAATACAAATAGCGCCGACGTAAGCACGAAATTTAATATATGTGACGTCATTGCTTTTATTAAGAATTGCTCAAACGTAAAACAATGCAGGCAATGACGTAAAATTGGTATCACCAAATATAAAATTTTTAACGTAATAAAAAGAAAATGGTTTACTTTTATAAAACGGAAAGTGAAATATATAATTCAAACGTAAGAGTAATAAAAATTCATAAATTACGAACAATAGAAGGAGCTAATTAAAATTAATTATTCTAAGAATTAATTAAAAATGTAAAAAAATACATTTTTAATGATTTACGCTTTCTAGACATTTTAAAATATCTTCCTATTATTACATATTTTATACGAGGGAAGTGACGAAGATGCAAAATTAAGACAAATTAAATTATTTTCATATTTTATTAACTTAAAGAGTAAACAATAAACAAATAAACATTGTTTTTTTTATTGTTTTTTATATGTATACAACACGATATCAATGGGAGAGCGTTAATAAATCTGGAGAAAAATTCGATGTATTTTTTTTTCTATAATATAAAAAAAAATCTGATTAATGTTTATTTTATAGTTTTATATAACGCATGCATCAGATACCGTCACCGGCGCGTAACGCGCTTTTTATGATGTTAGCTGAACATTTCTAAGCATATTCATTCAAATGGAACCCTTTGAGAACATATAAATAATTTATTTGAACATTTTATCGTCATATAAAGGTCAAATATCGAGATTGACCATAAACTTTACATTTATATTATATTATTTGACATTTATATTTAAGATTTTATTAAAATTTACATTTACATTTTCTTTAAAAATGAACGAAACAATAAAAAAAAATACTTTATAATATATCAAAGAAAATATACTTTAAATCGCTAACTTAATATCAATTTTATTATTATTATTTTTCGTTATAAATGATTTAAAAAAAAATAAAATTATTAATTAATCGTGAAAAAGTATTTTATTTTATATTTTTATATATTTATTTATTGAATTAATATATTAAATAATTATTTATATACATTTATTGCTAACTTTAAAGATAATCCTTTTAGCCAGATAAATAAAAGTAAATTCCTAGAAGATAAAACTTTATGAGACGGAAAAAAAGAATTTTAAATCGTGGCCATCTTCAAAAATAATCCTATTCTTTAGTAAAAAAAAAGGAAAGAAAAACTTCTTATTATTTAATTTTTATATTAAATTATTTTAAAAAAATAAACAAAAATTAATAATAATTGGAAAATAATGAGCTAAAACATCACTTATTTAATTTTTTTTTAATGTATTATTTATATTTATTCAATGTTCTCCCTACAGTAGCAAATTTTTACATTAATTTATAGGTCAAGAAATATTTTATTACAAAATTTATTAATTTAATAGTAATAATAATAAAATATCACGTATGTATATATATAAATCCTTAACGAAAAATGAATGAAATTACGTCGCATTAATTAAATTAAAGTTGATAAATAAGAATTATCTATTAAACGTCATACCATTTACATTCTGATTAATTTTTCAAAAAGAATTTAATGCTCTTAATTAATAATTTACGAAAAGTTTCTGGTTTTTTTAATTATTTATTAAAGTAAAAATTTCAAATAATTTTAGATTAAAACTAATTATTTTCTATTTTTTTATTATCATATTATTTCATTAATAAAACAATTATTATTATGGGAGATAATTATTAAATAATATAAATTTTAGTAAATAAGTTTAACAACAGATGGCAATATATCTTTAGTTCAGTTCAGCTATTTATCTATATTACTGCCATCTAGGAAGATTTTCGTTCATTTTGAACTGATTTTTTAATTTAAATTGAGTGAGAGTCTATTAGCGCTTTTTTTCTAATTTATGACGTTATTCATTTGAATTTTACTCATTTATATTGCTATCGAATTAAGAAGTTAGCGATATAAAATGTTTTATAAGTTATAATTTAGCATATATTAATTTTAATTATTATTAATGAATATTTATTCGATTAAATAAATTTTTCGAATATTTATACTTCATTCCGAAGTATATAATTAACATTCACAACATCATAATATTATAGCATTGAAAAGTAGTTCTGAATTTCCACACCAGATGGCAAAGTAAGTCGAAAGGCATTCGAGTTGACGAACGAAGTTTAAACACGACTTTTCTGTTTAATTCTTAAGAAATGAATTTCAGAAAAAAATTATTTTATTAATAACATGAATAGTTTTTACTAAAATATGTCAATTTTTTTTCTAAATTTGAATTCGTTTCGTAAAAATTACGAACCATCCTGTCGCATCCATTCATCTCTCCATTGAAATCCTTGTATTTTGAAAGTGTTTTCCCACGGGTGTTAGAGGCTCTCGTCTGTCAGGGAGGCGCGGATCCCCGCTATAATTGCTGGCTATTGAGTGTCGTGCAGCTTTTTCACGGACCAACGATTGATACCACTTGTCTGAGTCGCTGGTACACGCGAGTGTAAAAGCGGCCTTGATCATTAATGAAATCGTTTTATTTTTTTATTTTTTATGCAACTTAATACAATATTTTTATCAAATAGAGGAAAAGTTCGTGCATTTTTTTTTCTCGTTATCAACTGTTTCTACTTCTCGCACGTAGTGTAATTAGAACTGATGTTAGAGGGGAGAACCAAATTAGAACGAGCAAATTTACATTCACCCCTGCAACACTGGATGAAGAACAACTCTTATACATTGTATATACAGTACATATATATAAGCGGGTTTATCACATTCAAATCTTTTTCGTGCACTTATTATTATTTTTTTTCCTTTAATTTATACAAAGGTCTTTTGAACTCCTCCTAGTTATTCTACTGTTATCAGAACGTGGTTTTTCTTTAACAATAACGTTGAAAAAATAATGACTTGTTTAAGTTCGTATGTTATTTAAGGGTCAGTACAATTAATATAGTTTTAAATAAAGATATATATATATATATATAATTTATAATACTCTATATTAATAACAACTAATATTTCTATATTTTCTACAGTAGAGAAAATAAATACTTTTTCTTTCGATTAGTAAATTATCATTTTAGTTTCGTATCAATACATCGATTAATAATAAATACACAGCAAGAGAAAAAATCGTTGTTGAGTGAGAATTTCTATTACAGGAATTACCATCACTAAATATACGCAGAGATTTCGTAATGGAATCTATAGTAAAGTCTTTGTAAGAACAAACGCCAGAACAGACTTTTGGCGCCATATTTTGCATAATTTTTAAAAAATGTATTCAAATATGCTTTTTCTCCTAAAATTTATTTGAACACATTCCATAGAGATTAACTGAAACGTAGCATTTAAATATTTATAAACTTTCTCTCTTAATATATATATATATATATTTCAAATTCAATTCTTAGAATACGACTTTTAGGAATATGTATTTAATCCTCTTTGAAAAGTAGCGATTACAATTCTTTCATTTGAATGGGATTCACTCACAGATTTTTATCCAATTTCATTAAACACAGTTTTAATATAGAAGAAAAAGTTTGCTTTTTTAAATTGAAATATTATTTTTCATTTATTCATAGAAATTAATAATTGACATTAAAGATATTGTAATTTACAGAATATTTTAATACGAACAAGTAAATGTTTATTGTGACATTGTCACAATGCCGGGCTGCAAGTTTTAATCATATTTTTAATTTATTTAATTTAAAATATATGCAAAACATACTATTAAAGCTATTAATACATATATTGTCCCTACACTCACTTATTCTTTTAGAGTTATACACTGGAAACGCACATATCTGGAACGATTCCAAAGAAAAACAAGAACAACACTTACTAAGCATAAATAATTTTACCCAAAATCATCCGTAGAAAAACTAACTCTTCCTTATGTGGAAGGTGGCCGTGGCCTTAGTAATATAGTTAACCTGCACTACAAACAAATTTTGACACTAGGAGTTTTCCACAAAAAAAAAACAAAAAAAAAAAAACAAGAAACATCAAGATTATACAAAGCTATAACTTTGGAAGAGAATAACCACACACCTTTAAACTTACACTCTGAGCACCTGGGCACAGACAGACAAAAAACATAGACACCACTAAGCAGTCATAGACCCAAAAGACACTTCATGGCAGGCATGACCTAGCTCAGGACTAAGTTGACAAAACTGCATCAAACTACTGGCTGACTAAGGGCTGCCTGCTTGGAGAGATTGAGGGTTTTATGGCTGCCATTTAAGATCAGGTCATAAACACTAAACATCACAGAAAACACATCATGAAGGATATATCGCTCAGAAATGATTCTTGCAGAAAATGTCACATTCTGCCAGAAACAATACTAACATATAACCTCTTAGCACGAACAGACTATTTACACAGGCATACTCGAGTAGTAAATATAATACACCAATAACTGACACAGAAGCACATATTATTAAACATCCAGATACCATACTACCAGTATACTCCATGGACAGTTTTAGAAAATGACACCCACAAAATATACTAAGACAGGGCCATAATCACAGATAAAACATCACAATAGACCTGACATCACTTTCATCAACAAATGCATAAGATCGCTTATATTATAGACATTGACATTCCACTCATAACATGAAAATGTTCACACTGAAAGAATCAGGTACACTCCATTCCACTTGCCCAAGAGATAAGGCACCTGTGGAGGATGGATAGTGAGCTTATTGTGCCTTGTTCTCGCTTCTTTTGGTGTTATACCACTTACACTACAGAAAAGTCTAGAAACATTAAACCTTAATAATAACATATATATGACACTACAAAAAGCTGCAATATTGAACAAATGCATTTTTAGGAATTTTCTAGACGTGGACACACACACACACACACACACACCACACAAAACAAAATACACACACACACACACACCAGTAGCACAAAAGCTTAATGTTATAGTTGTTTGGATAGCTATGTCAGACTATGTAGACTTTACTCTGACATAATTGGCACTAGTATCAGCTGAGTGTGACGTTTGCACAATGATAATAAACTGACAGAGTATTTTTAAATGTAGAAATTAATTTTATTTAAAAATTTAAAAATAATTTAAAATCACTAATTGTTGGAATATTATTCCGTTTTAAGAATATTTTTATTATTTCGATTGTGTTTCAATTGGTCCTTAGATGAGTAAATCTTTGATATCAGAAAAGGGTATCTTTATGATAGCAGTCAACGTCTTGAGATTATTTTATGCTCGTCAAGGGCTGAATGGATAAAATCACCGAATTATGATTGAAAGTTCGCATCTGACTGAAGAGTTAACTAAGAACACTTAACAAGGAGCCAGTTTCGCATAGAAAGTCCTTCTTGGTGGCACTCCCTCCTTGGCAGATTGTCCCTATCCCTATATTACGCTGCCTTATCCCATCAATTCAACTCTTGAGAATATTATTTAAATGATATTAACATAAAATCGTCATTCTTATCTATCCATTTTATTCATAATTATAAAATACAAATAATTTTGAATAAGTGATAATAATATATTCGCTAACGTATGTAAGATAAATTCAATTAACACATGTTATATGGATAGAGCAAATACATAGATTAATTTAATTTTCTTATCTGAGGTTTTATTATTTTATTACTTATTAATATTCTAAAATAATATTCCAGTTATTTTTATTTATTATTTTATTTAAGTAATTAACCTGAAGAGAAATCTATTATTAGTAGCAAAAGCAACCACTATTTTTGATTAATTTATTCTTATCATAGTTACTAATGCCACTTTTAACTGATGAACAATTTTTTCTCTATTTTAACCTAAATATTGTTTAAATTATTTATATATAATAAATGATATGTAAACATATAAATGATTTCTGCAGGTAACAAATTTGCTTAATGTGTTCCATAAACAATATGTAAGTAAATATTTATTCAAGATTCTGTTAACAAAAAAAAAAAAAAAAAAAAATATGTTATTTGCAACTCTAAGCGAAAATATTTCAGAATTATGGGAATAATAACCAATTTTACGATGCAGTTTTTATTAATGTTACCCTCATCCTAGAAAAAGTCCTTGCTAACATTGCTTATCGGTAACTTTTATATTTTTGCATGTTTAATCTTCAGTGAAATTTAAATAAATCTGGTGTAGTGACATTTCCTTATAAATCTCTAGTAACGAGACTTATTTTTCGCTGAAAGTAGCAAACATTTTATTTGTACAAGATACTCATGCAATACAAAGGCCTTATCAATGCGGTTCCCATTCTTAAGGAGGAAAACACGAAGAAGATGAATAGCACATTCAAAGGCCAATCTGTAATTGATTCTCTGTGATGCTTATCACATGCAATGTTATACCGTTTTTAAAGGCTGCCAAATTTTCAACAAGTCCTCGATAAACTACACTTTTTAAATGTCCCCGCAATAAAAACATTGCAAAGATTAAGACCCGAAGAACGATGTGCCCAGGCGGTAGGAAACACACGACTGTTAATTAAATGTCATCACGAAAATTGCTGTACGCAGGGTCCAATATGTGAGGGTGTTTCATCTTACATGAATATGGTTGACTCAAGGCATTTTCTATGCTATTTACATTATAAATTTTGTAGTATTACTAATAAAGAGTCTATTCACTGACTTTAAAGAAAATAAAATACTTTATAGACAGGAGCGGATCTAAGTTTCTCGGGTCCTTTGGCTTATTGAAGTCCAATGGGACCCTATTTTTACCAAACCTAACCTATTAATTATATTTTACTATACAATAAGTGCTTATTGTTAATGAAAAAGTATTAAAAATTTATGATAATCAATTTCTATGGACCCTTGACACTTGGGGGATCAGGGTTTAAGCCCTATTATGTAGATCCGCCTCTGCTTATAGAAATTCATAGAGATAAAGTAAGAAATGTCTTATCAAGCGATTTTGCTTTCAATTCAATTGTATACTATCATGTTTCATTAAGATTGGTTTTAGATGAAAGAAATAAGTCGGGTTGGAATGCAAGTTAATACATTCACCTCTATTACTGATACTCTATAAAGAAATATTCGTATGTTTATCGAAATTATGGAAATTGACCCTGTGAAAAAACGAATTTGAAATCCGATAAGTCGAGATTGTAGCATTTGATTTTGTTTAGACTTTCATTACTTTTATTTTGAAAAGTTTAACTTCCGTATAAGAATAGATTTAACCTTTACAAACTTCTCGATGCTTGGCTGTATTCAAGTTTTATCAAGAATGATTTATATATATAAATTATGCATTTATATTTTTATAAATAAACTGTCCTAGTATACACACGCTATCATGTTTACATAAATTATACAAATATAAATTTTGTTTTCTTGCAATAAAACTATTAAAAATGTAGGTTTTTCTACTGCCATGAAAATAAATAATATAAATTAAATAACAAATGTCAAGTAATTTTAAATTGCTATAACATAACAATATTAAATATGCATTTATTTCATAATATATATCCGTACATATTTATTAATTTGTAAATTGTGTCACTTAAAAATAATTTAGCATATTTTCTAATATAATTTTCAGTTTATAAAGCAATGCTTATAGCATGTATGATACATAAATAAAAGTAGACTGGCTTCACTGACTGACATGAAACGTTTGAATGGAAGCAGATTTCTTACAGGAAAACGGAATGGTTCAGTTTTGGAAAGACGTCGAATATGTTACCAGAAAGAAATCGAAATCTCGGAAAAGTAAAATATTTTATGTAAGAAGTCTGTTTCCACTCAAACGTTTCATGTCAGTCAGTGAAACCAGCCCCGTACTTTTATTCGTATAAATGCTAAATCTGCAATTCTTGAACACACAATAAACATTGTTTTAAACAAATGATGTCAGCTGAAAATTGGACGTGGGCGGTTTATTTTAAGCGCCCTCTGTCTATTTTTAAAGATATTTATTATTATTTATTCTGCATGTTTTCAATTACAATGTTTTCTTTTCTATTGTTATTGAATATTTTATTTTCTATTCAAATATTATTTACAGTTATTCAATATATACATATTAAATAACTGTAAATAATATCACGTCATGTTACGTCTAGCTAATCAAAGAAGACGTTTTTAAGACGTTACAAATAATACTTTCTTTGATTGGCCAGACCTGTCTAAACACAGTCTTACTAGTAGACTCGTAGTATAAACTCAAAATAAGCGAAATGTATTTTAATTCTTAACTTAGCTTTTAATATATTATTAACTTATATTAGTTTGATAAATGTAACTTTTAAATGCACTCATTAGCGAGGTTGCGGCCGAAGTTTTCAACGCGAACATCAGACGTTCACGTTTTCGCGTTGAAAACTTCGGCCGCAACCCCGCTATTAAAAATATCAGCAAATTTTAGAGGCATACAATGTTGCAACTGTCGCTCCAGATCCCTCGCCTCATCTGGTTCCAGAAATGCCGATCTAAACGCAGGACAGACTAAGAAATTATGACAATGTGATGGCGATATTCCCGGTAAATCCTGGCTTATCTTCCTGGTAAATGGCTGTTTACAGTCCTACCATGGAAACCAGGCAACACATAAGAGCACAAGATTTTCTAAACATACTTGATGTGTTAAACTCCAAATATATAAACATTTAGATCGGCTTATTATCTGCTGGGACTACTGTATTACCTTTATAAAAAAGACAATAATGTGTGTTACGAATGTTATGATTTTATTTCACAAATTTACAAAAAATACCAGAAACGTAAAAGTTTTCTCCAAAACCTGGTCCTCTCGCATCACCGGATCTAATAAAATAATCTGAAGAAGACCACCACGAGAATAGAAAGAAGAAACTTGTATTCTCTTACTCATTACCTTGTTCTCGGTGTATGTACGATTCAAAACATGACTTCTTTAGCGTATATGGGTAAGGGAAAAAATTATTATTAAAGTTTTCTTAGTGAGAAATTAAGTAATTATCTCGAAACATTGAACAATCGATCAAAAAATGATAGAAATATAGTGGACTTCGTCGTCGATCCATTATCTTTCTATACTCGAAACGAAATTAAAAAAAAAAAAAAACTCCCGCCACAGAATGACAATGTTAGCGTGAACAAGAAAGGGAGAAACGTCAAAATCTGACGTAATCACATTCTCTCGCTCTCCAAAATCACACGTCGGAAAATTCTCTCGCTCGCGTGTGCATGGGCGTAGCCTAGAGGTCGACTAATGCCTTCAAAAATTTTTTTTTATCCCGATACGTGAGAGACATTTACGTTTCACTTTTTTGATGCTTCTTCTAAACTGAGAAATTTTATTTAAGTAATCTTCCCGATTTTTAATATATTTTAAATAGTTTTATTGTTATTTAATATCAACTAATTAAACATTTATTAAGTAAATTATTTAAACATGGCTTTAAACATATTTATTTACATTATTAGCGAGGTTGAGGCCGACGTTTTAAACGCGAAAACGTATACGTCGGACGTTCAGCGCCGCCTTCCTGTAATCCTAGAAGTTTGACAATGGCGTTTGGAACGTCGAGCATGATTCCACTGACTTTCCAAACGCCATTGTCAAACTTCTAGGCTTATAGGAAAGCGGCGCTGAACGTCCGACGTACACGTTTTCGCTTTTAAAACGTCGGCCTCAACATTGCTATTATGCCGTCGTAAGACCTTCAAAGAAAATGTCTGTATTTCATAAAAATATATTGAATTACTTCCCTGACTGTTATGTATACATAACAAGGGAAAGAAGGTATTTGAATCGTGTCAAATTTGACCATCTGAGTTCTTTGCAAATTTCCACATTTTGAGACCTTCTGAATCCAAAAAGTCAAAAAAATTCCGTAGATATGTATGTATGTATGTATGTATGTGTGTGTGTATGTTGGCATCTTTTCGCTTATTATCTCAGGATGGGGTAAAGATTAAGAAACGAAATTTGGCACGGTAGCTTGTGTATAAGGGGCTTTAATGCTATTAAATTTTGGTGGTGAAAGATCGAGGAGATGGGAGATAGAGAATGATCACTTGTCAAAGCTGATTTCTACCCTCAAAATTAAGTATTTTGCTATTTTATGATAATGAAAAATATATAAAATTTTTATAACAAAATCTCATAACAGATGGCGTCACATACAATTTATTTATTTTGATTAATAATACATATGTTATTTTTATAATAAAATCTCGTAAAAGCCGGAAAACTTACGCAACTCGTTGCTAGATTTTCTTATATGGTACAGAGAAACAATTTGCAAAAAAATTTATTATTCAAAAATAGATAAAAGATACCAATATTAAATTATTTAATTAATTTAAAAATAAACAGAAATATGTGAAAGACGTGGAAGACAGAATCCATCCACAAAATAATATGTGCTTTTTTTTATAAGCCATTTCAAATGACCTCGTTACGGAGGAAAGTTCTTTTCTAGATAATACCTTAATATAGAGATAATCTCTACATTGAAGTATTTCTTTAATGCATTTCGGTATTGAAAATGCTAATGTATAAGAATAAATACACACTAGCTTTTACTTTAAAACGACTAAAAATTAAGTCATGTGTTATTATTATTAATATTATTATTATTATTTAATTCATTATTTTATCTGAAAGTATTTAATACGTCGAAATAAATTCAAAATAATAAATGAACAATAAACTGTAATTACTATCCATCGATTTTCAATGAAATAAAACAGTTGAATAATTTATTATTATTATTTTGCAATTTAGTTATCTTATATAAATAAAAAGTTTGCTAGAAAAAAAAGCTACACAAAAAAAAATTTAAAGTTATTAACGAGTAACAACTGCAACCTTAAACTTCAAATATAAATTTTGTTACAATTACATATTCTCCCCTCGACCGCTAAGTTAGTTGAACTTAAAAAAAAACTTAAGTTCGATCTCGAAAAGTTATTTGTTTAATCTTTAAGCAGTTATTGGAATATGCAGTATTCTTTGTAATCAAAGGAGTCCTTTTTCTTCTTGCTACTTTACTATCCAACTTTGCCTTTGTTCTTTGTGTTTACTCCTTGCTTGTTCATGTTTTTCTTTACTGTCCAGCATTTCACGTTATGATGTTATTGTAAATATCATACTTGAACAAATCAAATATTTAAAAAAAGTATGAAAAAATGCACAGTACGTATAAAGCTAGATAAAATATTCAAGTGTAGAGATATAAGTCCTTTATATCCATTCTACTAAGAGAGATTCTTCTTGGATTTTTGTCTGTTTACCATTTTGGTATTGATTTACCAGCTTCAATCCCTTCGCCGTTAAGGACGCAGTTATTTATTTTATTCAATTGTTATAAACTCTAGACGAATCTACTTCAAATTTTCGGGTTTTTCTTTTCACGCTTTTTGTTATTTTCAAAGATCTTCGTTTTACTTCCCCTGGCGTGTTATGTATACAATGCGAAAACTGGAATCGTATCGAATTTGACCCTCTGGCGTTTTGCGAATCTCTACCTTTTGAGACCTCCTGAACCCAGAAATGCAAAAGAAAATAAAATGAAAAAAGAGAAAAACTTCCGTGGCCGTGTGTGCGTGCGTGTTTTGGGGACTATTTCTTTTAATTAATATCTCAGGATGGGGTAATTACTAAGTAACGAAGTTTGGCATGATAGCTTGTGTGTAAGGGGCATTGATGCGATTAAATTTTGGTGGCTAATGTTCGAGGGATGGAAAGATAGAGGGAGGTCATGTGTCGTATCTAGAGTGAGATCGGATTTAAGATTTTACTCGTTATTAGCATTTACAGTTTTTGTTTCTTTTTTTTGTAAACTCAATATTCACACTCAAAATTAAGCTTTTTGCCACTTTATAATAATTAATAATAATAAAAGTTTTTAAAATAAAATGTCATGACAGATGGCGCCATAGACAATTTCAATTCGTTCTAATACAGTAGCGAGGTTGAGGCCGAAGTTTTAAACGCGAAAACGTGTACGTCAGATGTTCAGCGCCGCTTTCCTGTAAGCCTAGAAGTTTGACAATGGTGTTTGGAAAGTCAGTGGAATCATGTTCGACAGTCAGTCAGTCAGTCAAATAATCTTTATTCTCTGGCACCGCTGAGCACAGCCAGGCAGAAATACAAAAAGTACATAGTAGATACATGCTGTTAGTCATACAAGAGATACAATAAAATGGCAGAGAAAAGGGAAATAAAATAAAATAAAATAAATAAATAAAATAAATAACATAAATGAATTAAAATGAAAAAAATTAAAATTAAATAAATGATTAAAAAATAAAAGTGCACTATAACTAAAATAAAATTACTGTACATCAAAGTCTAAATGCTGTAATAGCAGAGCAAGGCATGTAAAAACATTGGCATCAAGGCTAGAGTGAATCAGATCACAAGAGAGCAGGTCAACGGATCCCACATCTAATGGAGTAGAGTGCAACAAATTTCTTTAACAAGTTAGAGTTGCTGTTGTTTTGTAGAAAAAAATCAGGCTTTACTGGCCAGTCTATATTGCTTATTTTGGCATGCTGCATGCACTGATGCCTAATGTCATCCAGCATAGGACAGTTGTATAGATAGTGCATGACACCGTCCCGCACCCCACAGAGCTGACAGCAGTCAGAATTAGAATGGTGAGCACGAAAGCGCCCGTGTTCAGTCAAAAATTGGACTAAGTCATGTGTGGGTTGAATCCATTTGCTGTGAGTACGTTCCTTGACCTTTGGGATAAAACGTCTTGTTATGTGTTGTTCTGGGATCTTGTCCCAATCCAGTTGCCAGGTCTCCAAGGCATTGTCCCAGATAAGGTATTTAAGTCTTGACTTAGGAATGAGATTGTAGGCAGGAGGGGTATCAGGATTAGGCGTTACGTTTCGCGCCAGAAAGTCAGCCCGTTCATTACCCGGAATGCCGCTGTGTCCTTTGATCCAATTGATGGCATACTTGTTAAAAGACGTAGAAGCTGCAGCGAAGATGTCGTTCGCAACAGGGTGAGCGTTATCTTTATTCCCCAAAACAGCAACAGTCGCAGCACTGTCTGTGAAGATGTTTATCAGTTTGTTCACAAAGTTAGTGTTGCACCAGTTGATTGCCATCATGTTCGACATTCCAAATGCCATTGTTAAACTTCTAGGCATATAGGAAAGCGGCGCTGAACGTCCGACGTACACGTTTTCGCGTTTAAAACTTCGGTCTCAACTTCGCTAGTATGTCTTGGTGTTTATCGCCAGAAAAATTACGCTAATTATAAATCTGTTGGTAAGTCAAGACTAAACAAAATAAGAAAAAGAAGAAACGGTTTCGACAAAACAAAAAAAAAGTCAAGTCTAATTTACTATTTTTAAAGTCTATTATCTATTTTTAATAATATTTATTATCATGATGCTTTGTTTTATGTTTACGATCAAATCATCTTTTTAAGTTGAACCAAATGAAGGAATCTTTTGCCAACCACAGAAGTAGTTCGAAAAAATGGCACGATTATTAATTAAAACCACAGATTGCCGAAACAGATTCTACCGGCAATAAGAGAAATTAGGGAAAGAACAACCAGGACACTAATTGCGTTGTATAATAAAATAGTTAATTTTATATCAAAAATACAACAGTAGGCCTATAATGAAAATTTTTGTGAATCATAAGAAATGAAAACAGTTCTAAAACTATTTCAAATACTCGAGAAGCATTGCAAGTCTTCTTTAAAAAAACAAAGACTGGTTCATTCTGTTTTTGAAATCTTTTTGAATTTCTTTGTACACATCAATAGTTGCTTCTAATCCTAGTTTAAAATTCGAACTATGTTCAGTGAATGTGTTAACGTTTCCTGACCAGTAAGATCATATGCCATCTTCACTCCTTTGTTTACAGCAGTACATTAAATGTTAGAATTGGCATTTTAGTTTCAATTTCGTCATGTCTACTGTCCTGTCGTTGCCCTCATTTCGAAATAATTCCTCGATATCTTTTTGCTGTTTGTCAACTCGTTAAAGAGGTTCAATTTCTATGGACTGCGTGTTGCAGAATCAATTGCCTTCTAAACGCCTAGCGACCTTCACAGTTTACTCTGATAGGATTTGAATGAACATTGTGTTTGGAAGGAAGCCATAGGCATTGAAGGAAGGCATTGAATATAGATTTGGAAGGAAGCCTTTACGGCTTCCTTCCAAATCTATATTCAATGCCGATGGTCTTATCACATCGAACTAATCTTTGATGATCAATATGTAATTCAGAATATCCGCTTAGTATGGTTAATGCGTTCCAGATAATTATTTAAAAAATCCGAAATATATTTAATAGAAAAACATTGATTGATTAAACCTAAATTTTTATTCCTTTATTTTTCAGCTAAATTTTTAAACGTTCATATTAAAAAATGAAAATTATCCGATTTGATGTGGATTCACTTGTCCTTTTTTTCTGCATGAAGTTTCCAGTGCTACCGATTATTTCACGCATTGCGAATTTCATTTTCTAACGCTAATTTGTGTTAATGTCGCATTAGTTATTTAGATCTCTATTCAGAATTATTCTAGAAGCCGACCTTTTTAAAAATATTCACGAAGAAAGCGTACGAATCGCTAAAAGAAAGCCACTAAATAGTAATAGATAGTGAGGGGTGAGCGGCTGACTGACGTGAGTAATGCTAGCAGTTTTATCAATTTTGTAAAAATCATTCACAAATTAGAAGAAACAATAAATGTCATCGTATTCTGTCTTTTTTCAACACCACAGGAACACCTTTTTTTAAACATTTTATTACTGCCCTACCCATTTTATAAAAGTTAATAAATAGCGCATTTAAGATGGTGTTGATTCAATTTTTATCGCCTTTCTACCTTAATTTATGTTACTTTTATTAAAATTTATTTTTAAAATTATAGTTATAAATTCTCTTTTTTGTATTCGACTGACAGTGGCTGCATTAAAGTGAATCATTGCGTATTAATTGAACACTTTGACGTTACAGTGGAAATCGGTGAAAATGTTTCAGTTTTAGAAATTTTCCTGTTTAAGAAGTTTAATTTTAAACGTACCATTTTTCTCGCCATAGAAATGTTCTTTCATACTTATAAAATGTCCTGCATAGACGGAAATCCTTGTCCAGGACCAAAAGTGGGCTCGGTTAAAAAGTTTTTCAATTGTATCCTATCGAAAATTTTATAAATTTAATTCCATAAGGTAGAAAACAAAATAATACATTAGGAAATGCACAGAGTTTCGTGTATCGTTTTGCGCGCGATTTTGCGCGCAAAACGATACACGAAATAAAGGAATAATAAAGGAAAAATAAAGGAATAATCTTTAGGCTACTTTGAACACTGGTTTTACACTTTTCTTACACGGTTATCAGGAAATAAGACTTGCAACAAACATTAAGTTCTGACAAGCACTATCAATACGTGGTTTGGTTTGTTTTTAATGCAATATAGCAATGTAAATCATAGGCGATATGTCAAAATAGAGTACCACCAACGAGGATTATTACAGGAAACTGGATTCTATTTAGGCGTCAGGAAAATCAGAAAAACTCCACATGCCAGTCTATTGAAGAAACGCAAAGACGTAAACAACAACTAAAGCTTAGCGATTTTCAACCGGGATAGGGTACCGCAATGAAACTACAGGGATGATGAGCAGAACCATAATGCTTTTTACGTGTAGTACGAAAAGTTATTATATATTCATATGCAATTAAAATTATAAATTATTTAATACCTTTGTAATCATTTTATTAAAAATGCTGCATAGAATTTAAACGAATTGCAGATGAATCACAATAGGTATTAAAGTATATAAAGAAGTAGGGATGCGGCAAGAAAAAAAATTTACCAAGTTAGGGAGCCACTATTAGAAAAAGATAGAAAACACTGCCACAAGTCTTCAAAAAATTTTAGTATGGTATTTGTAGAGCTGTGGTTGCCTTCATGGGAATCATAAATGTACTTTTTAACATAACAAAATGAATGATGCAGGATACATTAGAACAAAGGGCCAGTCAAATAGATGGATATCAGATGCGGGCCGTATTCATTATTATTCGGTTAACCAAAACATACTGTAAACTAAAAAGGGCTTTAAGAAAGGCTTTTTTGTTACTAGACCTTTACGACTTACGTAAACAGAAGTTTGAATTTTTTCTGTTTTAATACCAGCGAGATGTTAGAAATTGATTTTACTTTCCCGGCTGTTACTACGATTCACATTTGATCCTCCGAGTTTTTTGCAAATCCCTATGTTTTGAGACCTCCTGAACCCATAAAAGTAAAATATCGGCAGAAAAATTCCGTGCATATGTATGTATGTGTGTGTGTATGTTGGCATCTTTTTGCTTATTATCTCAGGATGGGGTAAAGATTAAGAAACGAAATTTGGCATGGTAACTTTTATATAAGGCACATTGATGCTATTAAATTGGTTGTGAAAGGTCAAGGAGATGGAGATATAGAAGGTGGTCACGTGTCATATCTCGCGAGGGGTCGGATTTAATGAAGATTTTACTTGTTAGCATTTAAAGTGTTTTATAAAATAATCTCTACCCCCAAAAAGTCTTTTGCTATTTTATAATAATTAAAAATATATAAAACTTTTAATAACAAAATCTCATAACAGATGGCGCCATATACAATTTTTTTTATTTATTTTGATTAATTAATAATACATATGTTATTTTTAAAATAGAATCTCGTAAAAACCGGGAAAGTTATGAAACTCGTTGCTAGATTTGTTTTAGAAAAGAAATCATCGAGGCCGCAGGCCGGATATGAAGCCTTAACGGGTCACATCCGGCCGCGAGCCGCCAGTTTGTGATCCCTCCATTAGACAAATATCTAGATAAATAGATACTGCATAAGCTTTATTTAGTAAATTCAATTATTTAGTAAGCATAACATTGTTAAATAAAGATAAATTATCGAAAGAAAAGCTATATATTATTTTCATTTCTGCTATAGAAATTGGTTACTTAAAAAACTTTTAACCGAGTTCTACTGTATTATAAACCTCACTATAGTGAATCTCATATTAAATAAAGTCGTATTAAGCGAGGCATTCCTGTACATACATAATAGCGCGTTTTCTAACACTACAACACTGAAAAAATTCTGGATCTATTTCCATGTTTCTTTAGGATGCTCACAAAGGTGCGGAAATATAAAAATTTTTATCCCATTGCTATTTTATCTTGGTCCAGCAGCTAAAGCAAAGACACGGTGTTAGGGAGCAAAAAACATTATCTGAACATTTAGACGTTTAATTGGAATGACTCTTAATGGGCAGGTGCAGTATGGAGAAGTTTAAATAAGAGCTGTATCTCTTTCGAAAGCAACTATATCTCACAACAAAACTATTCAACCAGTTTGTGAATAAAACAACTGTAACCGATTGTTAAGGTCAGCTCTAAAAAAAGGATGTCGTCTTTATTCTTTCTTCATTCTTCGTTATTCTAATGACTGATTTATTCCTAAATCTTTCATTGATGCCGCTTTGTCTTCTCTTGAGAGTCTTTTGAGCACTTTTATTATTTTTTTTCTTATAACTTAAAAGTTCTAGTTCTTTTAGCACAGATACAATTATGAAGTTCCTCTAGATCAGTGTTTCCCAAACTTTTTAGGCCACGCCCCACTTTAACATTTCTAAAATCATCATGTCCCCCCATATAATAATTTTAGTTAAAAATTTATTTTTGTTCTTTTTAGTAATATGAATGATAATTTTGAAAGCGATTTCTTACAACTGTTGTCAAAACAAAGAAACGAACTTTTAATAAATAAAAATAAGATATTTTTAAAACTTAATTTAATTTGATTTGTGGACTTGATGCTTTTTACACAGCGATTTTATATCTGGCTCAAGCTTAGTTAGCTTAAGTCTCAAATCTCCACGTTGTGTTATATCCAGACGATTTCTTTTTTTTAGTCAACAAATCACTCACAGCACTAAAGCCACATTCAGCTAGATATGAAGATGAAAACGGTAATAAGAGTTTTCTTGCACATTTTGTGGTATTGGGGTATTTTGCTTCTGTTTCATCGCAAAGCCATGCCATCGCACCTTTAATATTAAATAGAGTTATTACAGATTCGTTACTTTGCAACTCCGCGAGTTCTTCTTGATATTGCAGATTGGATATATCAGCTAAATCCACCAAAACTGGTTGCACCATCCATGTCGGAAAATTCATTTCTTTTAAATCAGCAAATCTCTCTTTAAAATCCGTAATTAAAATTTTTAAATGATTAACAATTTCAAGTATTGCAGAGTCAGAAACATTACACTTGTTGAGCCAATGAAACTGTTCAAAATTTCTGTTACTTAAGTGTTTCTGACTTAATTCTAGATTTTTAACAAAACCAAATATTTTTGCTTTGGCATCGACCAGTGTTTTGCTTGGTCCTTGTAATTGCTTGTTCAATATATTTAGCTTCTCAAAAATATCGGCTAAGTAACTTACATATGCTTTGCCATTTGTTGTCAATAAGAACTTCATTTCAGGCTTATCAATTAAAAACTTTTTAAGCGAATCAAACAACTCAATAAATCGTTTTAAACAATTCCCTTTTGATAGCCACCTTACTTCAGTGTGTAGTAACAATCGTACATGGTCTTCATTTTGCTCCTCACAAAATAGCTTAAATAAGCGCTCGGTTTTAGCGCTGGCTTTTATCGAGTTAATGCATTTGATAACTGCATTTAGTGTTTCATGGAGGATAGGAGACATGTTTTTAGCCACCAAGTTTTCTTTATGAATAACGCAGTGAATAAGGGTCATTTCTGGATTATCAGCTTTCATCAATTGTAAACAACCATTTTTCTTGCCCATCATATTGGGGGCACCATCTGCAGCACACGAAATAACATTCTTCATGGGGATCTCATTGTCATCCAAGTAGCATTTGAATATGTTGTAAATGTCTCTCGATTTGGTAGTGCTTTCTAATTGTTTACAAAATAGCATTTCTTCTGCAAACTGTCCACGTTCAATATATCTAACATAAGTGATAAGAACGGCCTCACTGTCTCTTAGAGTTGACTCGTCCATCTGCACAGAAAAATTTCTGGTTTTTAGTTTCAAAACAAGTTGTTTTTCAATCTCATCGCCCATCTCGTCGATCCTTCGGCTGACAGTATTGTTACTAAGAGGCATTGCTACTACATCCTCGTCATCTTTTTCTAAAACGGTTTTCATAAAAGCAGAAATAGAGGGCTTTATTAGATTCTCCCCTATTGTGTGGCTCTTCCCTGATTTAGCAATTAACAAAGAGATTTGGTAACTAGCCTCTTGGATACGACTATTTGTTACATTTCTAGACGTGAATATTGAAGTAATTGTCGTCCTTTTCTCGAACTTTTCCTTCAATGTTTTGAAGAAACTTAAATCTGAATTAATATAGTCCTTGTGTTTGGCCTTCAAATGTGCTTCAAGCCGACCCAATTTCATAGATTCGTTTGTCAAACATTGCTGGCATATTAAGCAAAACGGCATCCTCTCATCATTAACTGCTGGTATGAATCCATATTTCAGATATTCCTCTGAATATTGACGAACTTTCTTTTTTGTTGTTCCACTCATTTTTTATGGGCTAAAAAAATAAAATTTTGTAAAAATAATTCAATGTGACAGAGTAAACGTAAATTAAGAAAAAATTGTTTTTGTGTAGATATACATTTTGCCGCAAGTAATACTAGGGATAAACGCAAGCCCTGAAGATTCCAGAAGATTAGATTGCGGGAATTAAATTCTTATGGACTCCTTTATCAAAGACACTCCTATTAGAGATATTCAAACTAACAAAAATAGCACAATTTATTAGTTTATAAATATTATCAATAGTTTTAAACTTTAAAAACTTATATAAAAAGTTAAACGTTTAAAAAATAAACAAAAATTATTCAATACGTAAAAATTATATTTATACAACATGTATCAATAAATTCATTTAATCATATAAATGACAGACAATTAAAAATATTACGACATATAGGTGTTAAAAATATAAGAGTTAAATTCTTAGAAAAATTTTGCAAAAAGGTTGTGCGACTTTAAAAGATACAAGATTTCTGCGACAAGAGATACAGCAAAGGGAAAAGCTGAAAAGTTACAGTAGTGAACCGAAAATCGGAATCAATTGGGGACTGGGGTTCAGATTAGGGCAGTGGTTTCCAACCTGTGGGGCGCGCCCCCTAGGGGGGGCGAAGCTGTTGCAAGGGGGGCATGCTGCTCAACCATCGCATTAAATTTTTATAATGTTGTATTAATTATATATTCTTTTTTTTTGTATTTTTGTAAGATTTGTTTTTATTACATTTAAAATTATTATTTCTTATAATAAATAATTATTTTTTTATATATATTTTTACATAATATTGTATATTATTTTGTAGCCCATTAAATAAATTATAATATCAGTTGAGTATTTATGAAATTAGATTGTTAGAAAAATTAGGGGGGCGCAACAATTTTTTTGTTTAAAGGGGGCGCAGGTACAAAAAGGTTGGAAACCACTGGATTAGGGATTTGTTCCGATTACGGTTTATGTACGAAAAAATATATTAACCTGTCCGATGTTCAAATTTTTCTCCGTTGCGTGTCGCTTCCTGTTGAATTTTTCTCCGTTGCGTGTCGCTTCGTGTTGAATTTTCGTCGATTTTAAGCCTAACGAAAATTTTTATAATAATAATCGAGGCTATCGTATCGTTAAAAATTATTTCTTCATTTTGTACAAACAAAATAAATATATTGAAGAATATAAAAACATGAAAATTATACTTTAGAAGTAAATTTTGTATCAAAAACGTTCGATTCAGCACGACACAGTACGACTGAAAATCGTGCCGATTACTGGCGATTCCTATTACCGGGGTTCCGATTTACGAGTCTCTACTGTACTTGCGGACTCTAATAACAGTTTAGGATTTGATACCATCTTAAAAATTATTATAAATAATTAAAGTCCTCTATTTAAAAAATTGCTTTTTCATATTATTTGTCACCTAAAGCGTTGCGTTAAAAAAGCTCATAGCGAAGGGGGTAAATTATGTCATGTCAATTCTCAAATTTCCCCCCTCCAACCAGCAAATTGCCCCCCTGTGGGGCGTACGCCCCACTTTGGGAAACACTGCTCTAGATGTTTAGAAACAACAATGCCAAATCTAAAATTATAATGATTGCAAATTTAGTATAATTATGTACGTAAATCTTATTTATCTGTTCTCCTCTTCTGCTTGTCCAAAATGGTGGTTCGAATAGATATAACCTTGGATTCAGGAAACGTTTTACAATCTTCTTTTCTTTTATAATTACATAAAAATTTATTTTTTGTTTTTGTTTTAAAATGTAGTATTGGATCGATATCAAGTTATTAAATAACAATATTAAAATTCTTCATAATATATTTTAAAATTAATTCTCGGTAGAAATCGCGTTACTTCAAAATCGCAATTGAGAAAATTGCAGATAAGCAATACCTTTTTTGGTATAATTATTACTATGCAAAATTAAATTTTCTGTTAGTATTTACAGCAAAAGTCACATTACAGCTGATATTCAATGCCAGAATTTGTGTTTCTTAGGTCTTAATCTATAGTTTTATCAAACTTTGTACAAATTTGTATTATATTTTACACAAAATTGCAAGAAATAATATTTAATTAATTAATTAAAAATAAAATAACATTATTGAAAAGTACGTATATAATTCAATTAAGAGAAATAACGAAGATAAAATAAATATCTCTTCAGTTTTCTAAATTAATTGTACAGTACCATACAAGACTTACATTCATTTTCCATTTTAATTACTCATTCCTTAGATTTCTTAATAAACAAGACTGTTTATAAGGAAATCTGTAATTATTAAATCTATTATACAAACAAAATAATTACATTTTTCTTAATTGCCTTAATTACTATACTTCACAGTTAAAACAAAAAGGATTTACAAATATCATTTCACTACTTACAAATTACTATAAAGTTTATCGATCCTATCAAATTAAAACAAAATGCTTATAATAAAATAATAATAGGAAAAAATTGGAAAATGGCCTAAAATGTTCTGTAGTAAACATAGCTATAAAAAATAGCAACAATATTTTTTCCATAAAATGTTTACGATGCAAGAAATTTCATAGTTTATAACATATAAATTCAACTTATATATATATATATATATATATATATATATATAAATCTTAATTATTTTTGAGAGAGACATTTATTTAGTCCAGGAGTCATTTTATAATTACGCTTATGCTCCAAATATTCTAACAATTGTAATAATAATATTAATATTTGATTTTACGTTTATATCAGCTCTGTTTAATTTAAATGCAATAGTTTCCGTTATAATTTGAGATAGTTTCTATGGAATTTTCAGTATTAGCCAGTGAAATTACTTGCACATCTAAAGCAATAAGAAAACACTCAGATCTTAGGTTAGTAAATACAAACATTAATAGAAACAGATACGAAATAAAAAGAAAAACAAATGTGATTTATGTTTAAGTTCTCTCTTTTAATGGAAGTCACTTATAAGCAAACAGAAACTAAGTAACTAATTGTAAATAAATAATAAAATAGCCCAATTGGTAAAAGAAAGTTACGGATTGATCATGTAATCCAGATGATTATTCAGCATATGATTTCCTTAAACAGCATCATAAAAGATGTCTGATGGTTTATAAATTATATCAAATTGAATAATCTATACAAATGTAACGACTTGCTAATCTCGTATATTTGACTGAAAATATGTCATTGGAAGATTCAAAACAGTCTATTATTACATTCAGTGTATCATTTCGAATACAGCACGTAATTAAATCTTATCGCTCATAGTTCAATTTAAATATTCTATATTTCTTGTCACGAAATTACTTCTACAATTTTGTTGGAAATCTATCAAATGGCTAGAATATAATCAACTTATCGTGATGGATATAAAAAAATATTTTTCCGATTTTGTCGAAAAATAAAGCTAATTTTTCTTGTTCTTTAATTCAATTTTAATACAAATTTCAAGCCATTTTTACTTTTCTATTTCCATTTAAAATTACTTTATTTCATGCATACGTTAGAAAATATTCTTATTTTTTGTTTCCATTTAAATCACGCTCAAAAAACGTATGAATTTTTGTTTAAATAAATTATTGTAACATGTATTATAAACTTAAATAATTAAATATGAAATCTTTTATGAATAGTTTGAAATTTATAATGAAAATCAATTCTAAAATTTAAAAATTGATATAAACGTATAAACTAATTGAATATGACCGGTTAATCTTTATGTTATCATTCTATACTTCTAAAACTCCGCTCTTTGGGCAATTAGCACAAAGAGACTCTTTTAATTATATCAATTATAGTTTTAACCAGGCCCGAAATGGAGTGACTAGAGCTTGAGGGATTCGAGACTCGGAAGGACCCGAACATTATTGGGAATACCAAGCAGGACTCGAACCAGGATTCCCCACACGTTATGTTTTTAGTATTATATTGAAATCCCATTATAAAGATATTGCAAAAATAACAACAACAAAAAATTTATTATGAAATTCCGTATTTAAATGGATATTTTAATTGGCCATCTCGTTATAGTGTTATATAGTTGATTTCTAGGAATAGAATCTCAATTCGCAATGCCAAATCTATGGTAAATCAGAGTTCGATTTACAACGGATTTTTCATGAACAAAGTAAAATATAAAGGCGAATGTCTAGTATATTCTAAGTGTAAAAAATTAGCGCATTCAGTTACAATAAAATTTGGTTGGATGAATTTTTAAATAATTTGAAAATGTATCTAGAAATTTAATTCCAGTTTCGAAAATATGTTTATTTTTTCCTACTGTCGATCGATAAAATTTACGGAAAATGCTTTATATTCGAGTCATGTAGGACTTACAGCTTAATAAAACACTCCAGAGAAAGCAATAACTTGAATCAGTCATCATCCATTTGCCGTAGGTTTCGGCAATATAAGTTTTATGACAGGTTACATTAAAATAAAATTTTATAGAAATTTAATTTTAACAAGTAAAAACAAAAATAAACAAAACATTATAATTTATGTATTTGTTTTCAGCACAAAATTCATTTTATTTAGTCATGGCTTATGAAATTAAAAGTTTCTGTTTTAACTGTTTCTATTAACACTACAAAAAACTAATGCATAAAGTTATTTATTATTACTTTTTAAATTTTGTTTAAGGAACATGCAGTAAGGAGATAATACTTTTTATTAAGATTTTTCTGGCTTTAATCGTTAACAAGTTAAATTAAATGCAAACTGTGCTTTTAAAATTTAATATTTTATTCACAACTGAGAAACTGTAATGCACTTATGTTACAGATTATCATTCAAATTGCACATAACCACGTTTTTCCTGGCATATTTTTTTTTTATTTCTAAATATTAATGTTTCCTTTTTTCTCAATTTTTTGAAAAATATTTTAAATTATTCATAACGCAAGACGCTGAATATTAATTCGCGTTTTAGAAAAGTATACAAAAGTATTGTTAAAGTTACAATTTTACACTCCAGATGGCGTTCTGATATAACGCCGAATAACGTTGGATTCATTCCAGTTTGAATTTTAAACAGAGAAAAATATTAAACATTAATCTAGAACTTATTTAGCTTCACAGATTATTTAATACCAAATAAAAGTGCAGAATTTAAGAAAGGTTAGCAGCGAAAAAAAAAGAACGTGGAACCGGTTATGGTTCAATAGAAGGAATAGTTGGAGCGTTGTTACCACAAAACCCTGGTATATATCAAGTAGGATAAAGAATAGATGTAAAGTAATGGTTTGATTTGAAATATCTGACGGCATGCCACGCTTTTATCAACAACTTCTCCTCTCTCAACTACAACTAAAGCCGTCGCCAATGCATTATGATATACAAAAAGCTTTGCTGTAGCACCAAACAAAGTATAAGGACTTCCAAAATCACTTTGCGTTCACCATGAAAGTATAAAGTCTAATTTTCTTTCTGAAAAACGAATGACAAATGAGAAAGAAGCGCATCAAACCGTCTACTGATATAATGAACCAAGAAGATTTCTTTCTTTTTCAGTCCATCAACTTTTGATGGATTGTAATTATCGCAGGAATATAATGTTTCTTTTTTTTATTAATATTTTATTTTACTTGCAGCTTTACTCTGGGGCATTAAATATATTCTTAAAATTAAAACATTAACTCTGTCTCTCTCTCTCTCTCTTTTTTTTTCCTTGATAGAAAGCTCTTTTATCATGGTTAAGATATTTTTAATATTTAAAGATATTTTCCTTTTTCAAAACCTTTAAGTCTCCTAAAAAAATGTTTCGTGAGTTACTAAAAGAAACTTTAAAAGAAAAAATATATATATAGTTTGGTGTATTTTATACAGTCATTCATTTTGATCTATTTTATTTACCAAAATTTTAAATTTTTCACTCAACTGAAGCTTTGGTAAATAGATTTATGTAAATTTCATTTATTTTAATTTATATTTATCCATAAAAATACATAATATAATAATTATAGAAATAAAATTGATAGAAAATCGAAGGTAATCTTGTGTACTTGAATGTTCCGTGTCGATATGAATAGGAACGTCTTAGAAGAAAAGTTGTCAAGAGTTTTTGATATGTGAGAAAGTAAGAAAAGATTCGATGAATTTCCTCTAAGAAAGAAAAAAATTTAGCAAATAAGCTCAATTTGAGAAAGCCGAGATCAGAGAAAATAAACAAGATTTGTCATTTTTCTAGCTCTTAAGTTCTATCGAAGAAGATATCTTTTTTATCAACTTATTTCATATATCTCTTTTCAATGCATTTTATTAATAAATAAAAATATGTAATAATTAAATAAAATGAAATATATTCTTCTAGTATGATTTATTTTAGTTTGTTTATCAATTAAATAATATATAAATTAATTTAAAATTATTATTTAGAAATTCTTCTAAGATAAAAAAAAAACAAACAAATATTTTCACACACATTTAAAAAATCTCTTTCTTTTACTGAGATATAGTGGAATAAATCTGGTATAAGGAAACTTCATAAATATCAATCTGTGAAAGGCTCTCGGTACCTTAGTTATGTGATTAATGGTTCTTGATCACACGGTCAGATTCTCACTCCTAATCACGTGTGTCCGCAGTTTACACCAATGCAATAGAAATCTATTGTTTTTTTAGATAAAAAAATGAGTTAAATTGCTCGTTTTTTTACCCTTTATCAATTTGGTAACGTTATCTTTGGATCATATATATAAATCAGTATTATCCTTAATTGGAAAAGGAAATAAGTAAGTCAAACAAATCTTAATCTAATTGTAATCCTGGAAACAAAACAGAACATGTCCTCGTGAGTTCATCCATGTGCAAGAAATCTATCCGGTTTAAGTGACTAGTTCCTCGAAGAAAGTTTAATTAAATTACGTCTAACTTATACTAGATAAACAGGACTCATACGGTAGTTTATTTACGAACCGAAATTCTTAAAATTACGTTAATTTTTACGAGTACATTTAAAAATTAAATACAAAATCAAATAAATATGATTGTAAGTATATTAACGTGTATAAAATATATCTACCGATAGTTTTATTTATATTCGTAATACGTACGTAAGTTTTTATGCGCGAAATAGAACCTTATAGATCAGAAAACTTCAAATATTTTTACTATAAAATCTGGTTTGCATCATAAGAAAAATTTCGAAAGCTCTAACGCGGCATTAGATAAAAGTATGAGAAAAATGAATAGCGTTAAAAGTGAGAAACTCATCGAAATTCAGGAAAATTTTAAACGGAAACAAAGATGAAATTTCTGTATAGACGTGGATAAAAAAAATTCAAGAAAAGTATGGAAAGACTGCTTGGGATATAGGTGAAAACTAGTACACGTTGCCTGAATTTTTTATAAAGAAGGGCTGACTTTGCACAACTGTAAAGGAATCGAAAAATACTTTTTACTTATTCGGAATCTTGAGGCTTGTTGCCTGTTCTTATCATCGATAAAAGCTAAAGAATAGAAAAGCTAAATTCTTCTAAAAGGACCAGATAAGTTTCGTGAAAATGGCAAAATCTTAGCACATGTTTCCTCTTATCTTATAATTTTTGTTTTTTCTTCTTCCCTATCAAATTTTTAGTAATTCTAAACTTTTAAAATTTATTCTAGCTCATGATATATAAAAAGAATCTAGAATAATTTATATCTTATATATATATATATATATATACCAGTATATACACTATATTTGTATTACTAGTTAAAAAATAAGAATTTAGGCTATACAAAACATTAAAATATAAATTCAAAAACCAAATAAAATGCAATAAAGGTTGTTCTTAAATACACAATAAGCAGTTTTGTATCCATTCTTTCACATAAAATATATCAATATTAATAAAATATACATACAGTGACAGATTTACAATTTATTGCTATAAATATAAACCGAATATTCTACTTTATAAGAATAGATATGGTGAATACAATTGGACTACTTTACAATTTTTGAAAACATGCGAGTTTCGAAAGTTGTATGGTGATTATATTATAATTCATTATGCTCGTTAATTTAAGAGACCTTTCAAGTATATTTAGTAAGCATTTTTTCCCCAAAACTACAATATTGTATTTATTTAATGAAGCATTGAACAAGTAAAATAATGGCTTAATCAGGAACTTCATTCGAGAATTATGTTTATAAGTGTTGTATTTCAAAATATCGATCGGATATTTTTATACGAATCGATGTCGGTTTTTCTTTCCTTATGATTTTACCTTATTGTCATTCAGAAGCTTTTCCGTATGACGAACGTGGATCACATCCCGGAGGCACAACAACGTGTGAATTTTATATATTATGCACCGTTTCCATGGTAACAAAATTTTAAAATTTCGTTCCGACAGCAAAATTATTGCAAAACTTTTTAAAATGGATTTTCTTGCAGTAGAAAAAAACATTTATTTAACTCGGTCATAAATCACTTATCGTGACAAATGCGGGAAGCGGTAGCGTGACGTTATCGTGATGTCATCACACTCGACGTAATTACTACGTCAATCACATCGTGACAGCTTCGTGATGCTCGTAAAAAAGGAAGTAGGTTCTAAAATACATCGTCATCTTTTTCTAAACCGATCATTTATGTAAGGATAATAGCATTACGAGACATCGATCGTAACGTGATGTTAGCGAGTGCGTTAAATACAAAGCGTTTGATACACGCATAAAGCAGTAATGTCACGACCGATTCGCGACTCTAAAAACACAGCGAAGTAATTTATTTAAGTGAAATAAATATTCGTTCCGACGTTACGGGAATGCCGTGTAATTATTCGCGACTTCTCATTGTCGTTATAATTTATATTCCATCAAAGTACAAATTACAGCTTGTAATGTCCTCGTTGCTCTTATCGTGACGTTATCATTAAACATTATAGACTGACGTCACAAGATTAACGTCTTCTCTTCGTTCGGTGACGATTGAGAAAGCGAAACGAGTAATTGGATTGTAAACATCTTTTGAAATACGTACTTTACGAAGATGCGTTACCCTTTTTGGATAGTCTATAAAAATGGGTGTCGCTTTTTCGATTGGTAAATAAATCATTGAGAAAACGGGAAACATGCCGGAAAGAGACGCAAACACCGTACATGTCGTATAAAATCGATATAGAGTCAATACATATAAGATGCTGCGGAAGAAGAATCGGAATCATCTATAACTTCGACTCAATCTGAGTAAAGGGGTTCTACATTACCGAGAAAAGCCTCTGGGTCTTAAACCTCAATGACGGAAACGCCTTCGGGCTTTCATTCCGAAAATCCTTTCAAATACACATCAACTTCTACGTAAAAGCCATCATTCTTCTGTTTTCTTTTTATAAATATGAATAAGGTAAAACAAATTATTTAATTTTTCTCAACTGACGTTTTCTTGTAAGGTAATTCAACAGTGTCACAACACAAAAGCAACTTCCAGTAACTCCCGTAGAGCCGGTTTCCTATACTTAAAAAACTATTGCACTTTAAAAGGAGGTTCACTTTCCGATTCTGAAAGACGACTCCCTCATTCCCAATAAAAATGTCCACCTTTCGACACTTGAAAAAAGAAAACCTACTACCACTTGACTAAAAACTATTGGATCCTGTATGAGATAAGAGACTTTCCTGTTGAAAACGCTTCTTATCTCGAACGAGAAACCAAAACTTAAAAAAAAAATCAACTCGAAACACTCGCCGGAATTCTATTTTTCAACAAAAGTTCCAAATCCTGTTATAATTTTCGATATATTTTTGGAAAGAGTGCAAAGGGATTACCGAGTTGGATCGATTTGCTTCCAAGTTTTATCGTCTGTGAGAATTGGGGTTGTAAAAATGGGCGTGAGTTTAATTTGTTGCAAGTTGAGCAAATGCGATTCTTTGATGAGAAAAGTTTCCACCCGAAGAATAAAAATAACATTATTTGCTGGATGTTAAATATATAAAATAGCAAATACTGTTTAACACCCCGACTGATATTAAAACATCAATTTTATTAGAGTAAATTTCTTCGTGACGGGTATAAAGAAAGCGTAAAAATAAAAAGAGAGAAATAATTTTATATAGATACTAACATAAATAAAATTTAATTTAAACTTTTCTAAATTGTTTGCGTATTTTAAAGATGCGTTATTAAATAATGTTATTTCTAAGAAATCAATTTAAATAATAATTCAAGAAACCGTTTCGTAAATTCCTGTGTGGAGAAATACGCTTGGAAATCACAAAAGAGGTGAAATATTCTTTCTAAAATTCACATGTAAGTGAATAAACCTGCATGCAAGAAAGGTTTCAGACTGAAAAAGAAATAAACTTGCGTAACATTGCAATAACTGATCTCTTTTATAAAGCAAATGTTACATTTTCTGCCTTGCTAAGCTTTTATTGAAATATACTTCTTCACATTTTACAGGAGAAAATAGATTTAACTAAAATTCAAATATTGAGTTAACTTTAAGGAACTATTCTTGTGTTTTACTGTTATATTATCCTTCACACAATTATTCTCCTATCAGTTCAATTCTATTTTATAATCCAATTTAAAAGACTTGCTTCATTTCTCTCACCTGGTCTTCTTGATAAGTGCAGCTGTGTCCACTTTTCTGTAATCTAGGAATAAATTGCAGTGATAAATAATACAAAAGAATGTTTAAAACGTGTTTTACATTAGGAAACTTGATAATCCGATTGATGTGTCTCACTGCATCATTCCAGTATTTTAATCTTACATATTTGCAATTTTCTTTCTTTAATTAAGATCAACTTTGTTTAAATTCTTCAATCAAAAGTTAATCAGTATTTAATTTATTTCCAATTCACTTCGATACAAAGAATTCACAGTTTTATCTATTGAAATTAAACTAAAAATTCGGATTAATTACACTCAGAATATATAATTATTTCATTATTTCTTAATATATTTAGATGTTATATTCCTATTCTGAAAGCACATTTCTTAAGATAATAAATCTAATTTCTGACTCATATTTTTAAGCTGATTAACTAAACATCAAATAAGTGAAAACGGGTCAAAATTCCTTATTGATTTTCGTAATTAATTTAAATAAAAAAAATTCTCTTATTCTTAAATTTACGAAATAATTTTTAAATTGGAGAGTAGCTGCAACAGCTGAGCTTCTTTTATTCTTATTTTTATATATTGATTCTGAAATCCAAATATTTTCTACGAGTGTAAAGTTCAAAACATTGCGTAAACTTTCGCCGTTAAATATTCAGAACTGCGAGAAAAGCTTCCAACTGATAGTTCTTTTTCAAGTTTTTTTTCCCATTTTTATTATTCTTTTCACTAGAGAGCAAACTGAAATTATCATCTTTTGAAATAAAAATGAGAATTCGACTCTTCGCTTACGTATCAAAAATGTATGAAAAAGTAATCTAGATGCAGCGACTAATGATTTATAGCAAAAGTTATTCACATTTCTACTTTTTAAACAGTACTTGTCGTTTTCATTTAATTGAAAAAAAAAGAAAAAAATGCAATTGTGAACAACAGAAGAATTTCGTTAACACCAAGAATGTGATCACACTAAGTGCGAGAAGTTTTTATTTTATCAGCAAACATAAACCGGATTAGTGTCTTGTTTTCGGAGGTTCAAATTGCTAAATTTCATAGTTTTATGCTTTGACAGAATTAGGTTAAATGCGATTTTACATTAATGTCTTTCTGGCATCCGGATACAAAACTGAGACGGGCAATTTGCCATGTCGAATTATTTTTATGTTTTTCCCCCCCTCTAAGACTTCTTAAGACTTTATTTATTTATGTTGTATCACTCAGTTATTTTCTCAGTAGAGAATTTTTATAAAAGGTGTTTTTTGGCTCTATCGTCTTACTTTACTTGTTACTTCAAGATTTCCAACAGTTGCTTAAGTATAAAAGAAAAAAAAAGATAGTGAAAGTGCAGTTATTTTTTTCTCCTTCTTCTTTTTTAGCTTTTTCGAGTAGAATTTTTGGATCTGTATTGTTTACTTCAATTTTTTTTATTATTTCCCAAGTATTTATTAACTTAGTTCATTAATTTCGAATCTTACGAGTGATTTCGGGCAGATAATTTCGTGTACACGAAATAACATTTTAAATGAGTGAAATTTCAAAATTAATCACGCAATGCTTAATTTTCAAATTAGCTGATTGTTCAAATTAAAAATTCTAATTATTGATCAGATTATATTAATGTTTAAAGTCTAATTTAACTAATATTTAATATTTTAAACTTATTTTCCATTTAAAGTTATTAACTAATGCATAATAAATTCGCTTTTTTAAAAAATTAATAATAATTAGCAAATGTTTAAAAGTAGCATTAAAACTTTTCTAACGAGAACTATAACGATATTTCGAAGAAAATACAATTTATCACCGCATTCAAAAGCATTTTGACTAACATCAACTTTACTAAAAAAAGAAGAAAAAACCCTTAAAAAAAGAAACATAATCGCTGCAGGCATTATCAGAAGAGAAGAGTAGATGTGTAGCAGTCAACAGAATGTTGCTTTGACAGTTGACTAATGGTTGCACATCAACGCAACACTTACATAAAAGAACACAAACGACAGAATGGCAGTTTGGTGTCAACCAAAACGGAATGTTTACCAACTTACTGTAAGGACTTTTACCCAATTCGAATCTTCAATCCATAAAATAAAAGGTCAAAATATTTTTTAACAAAATGGTAGCTTTATTTCAACATCTGTTACCGGTGGATAGATATAACTTTTTCGTCCTTCATCTACTATGTGGTCCAAACATCTGGCATTTGACGCATTTCGATTACATAACATCCGTCTCTGTACTAAATTTTATACCGAAATCTCAATACTACATTCCCAATTTCGCTTTTTTTTTCGTTTTATTTTTTTAAGAATTTAAGTTTGATATTTTTCCTGTAATTAATATAGTGAAATTATTCACAATTTAATAACGTTTTTGTATTAAAATTTATTAAAAATTATATATAAAATTTGACATCATAAAGTACGTCTTTCGAATGATTTATTTTAATATCACATATTTTAACGACGATTATCTCATCGTTTTAAACGAAACATTTCTAGTTTGAAATATAATACAGTATTTTTTAAAATGTTTTATTATTATTATACGAATTTTTTTAATACAGGTTATAGTAAATTTTAATTTTACATTATTTCAACAATAATAAATAAGTTTTTATAAAACCTGACTTTATTTAGGTATAAAAAATTAATACATATGTTTTTACATTTAATTCAGTTAAATGCAAGCATTTTAATTCAAGATAAATCATTTGGAACGGAGCAAAGTTGTGGCATAAGGCAAAGCAACACTAGGGTAATCTGCCAAAAAGAGTATCTTCCGGAAGGACTTCCTAAGAAAAACCAATTTCTATTTAGTACTAGACACGTGAAGAAAATTCGGCAAACTCCGCGAGGCCAGTCCATTGGTCAGGCACGAACCCTTGACCCCAACTACCAGTGTTCAGTGGTTTTACTCTAGTATGGACACTGAATGACTTTTGTTTATATTCTTTCCATCCTGTGGACACTAAGAAGGCGTTACAATCCTATCATGAGTCAGCCAGGTCCAGAATAGGGATGGTAGAGTAATAAGGGATGGAGCTCGATATATTCCTCGATATATCGACCCACCGATTCGATTTTGGGTCCTCCAAAGGGTAAGATAGCGCTTTAACCGCTTCGGCCATTCGGTCGTCAAAGCAGTGAATAACTCGAAACGTTAATTATGCAATATTATATAAAAACAGGTAACAGTTAATATTTTTTCATAGAACAATAGAAAATCGAATTCTGATAATTTATAAAGAAAATCGATATTTTTAAAATCTTGACGTGAATTCAGCAACGACATTTTATATTCTTCTTGTAGTAATACCGAAATAATCACAAAAGTGCCGAAAAGTGCAAGTACAGTTTGATTGTTTTCTTTACAATAAAATATAGATACAGAATTTTGGATTTCGGCTATCTATATATAATAATCCATTAAGTACTATATCTTACAATCTTCCAAAATCCATCAACAAAGATTTATCGAAGGACATCCGATATTTTTAGTAAAAACAGGAAAAAAAAATTTAATGGAGTTGGCGCACTTTTGCGAATCTTCAGCATGGATGCTTGATAAATAGTGGTTTATCACTCCTGGATATTTTTCCGATAAAAAAAAGATTACAGATGTATCAAGTTATACTCAGGTTGCATAAAACTTCTGTTAAAGGTAATAAATGAAATTGTTATGTTTGGATTGTAGCCAGTTATAAAATGTTACAAGAGTGAGGACCAAGTACGTGCTGCGATTTTTAACTTTCGTATGGATTTTCTCTTTATATAGTCTGGAATTTGTCAACTCAGAAAATGTCTTCTCTCTTACTGAACGGAGACATTTATACATTAATTTTTACCATATTCATGTTTCTTAAGATCTATTCTCCCTTATATTTAATTAATTCTGGGAGAAAATTTTTAAGAAATTATCTTTTGACTCTCCGCCTCGTGGTCACTGAGAGGCCGTTTTTATTCACGCCTATTGTGGATCCGTCCCACAGAATGAGACTGACGGCTGGGAGGAACTGGACCCGACATATCCGGACCATCCCTAGAAAAATTCCTGGAGTTTTCGACCCATCCGAATTCGTTTCCGGGTCTCTAGAGCGGTAGGCTAACACCTCAAACAACGAAGGTTGAGGTGTTTAAAGAATTCATGAAAATAAACTTTATTCCAGATTATAATTATTATTATGTTTTTTTTTTCTTTAAGTTACTTTACATCCCTCATCACTACATGAAATAATAAATGATAAACGACCGGATTTAAATTTTCATAACATTTCTCGACTTTTTCCTTTCGATATTTCTGAATATAAAACAAAAAAAGTTTTGAGAGTTTTAAAGTAAATTTAAAATTTAAATTTTAAGTCATTCGAAAAAAAATGAAACTTATATAATTTAATTAGACGTTCAGGAAAGGTTTTTTGGAGGGGAAACCTTTTATTTTACAACAACTTTTTAAAAATCCACAGAGTTATTATAACTCTGGATTAAAAACTTTTAAAGTCACGTTCCTTTTTTCGTCATCGTATTCAAAATCTATATTAAATAATTCTAATTTTAACGCCTTCAATCCGATTTCAATAGAACTGAATTCGTAAGAAAAAATTAGCTGATTTAAATTTAAAGCACTGTTATATTTTATCATATAATATAAAAATGTAATTTACGAATTTAACTTTTAAAAGTTAAAAAATATGTAACTATGTTTATGAAACTACTTATTTTATTTAGATATTAGACTTGAAAATTCTATCAGATGGATGTTATCAGATTTATGCGCGGATAGATACGTGGTATCACATAAATATGGAACAATTTATGTATGTTATTCAAGTAAATCGTTAACGAAGGAATTAACTAATCGAGAAAGCTAGTTTGTGAATATAAATAAATAATATATACATATATATATATTTGCCATAAGACAATAAAAAATAAAATTGTATATATTTCATTTCATATTCAATAAGTAAAAACTTTCTCGAAGTTGAGAAACTTTTATACATTTTCTATTGAATTTTTCAGGAATTTGAACGAGTTTTATTTATTCTCCAAGTAGTTTCATCGGTGGCTAAAGACAAAAGAATACTATCTTCTATTTTTCAATATCTTTTCATAGATTATGGGTGTTGCACCTTTCTTATTCTCGATCTCCTCATAATAATTTTATATAATTAATGAAAATAATATATGAATTTTTAATGGAAATTTGATTAATGATTAAAATACACGTGTCCCCATCTCTCGGAATTAAACATTATAACAGTATTCGAGAAATGAAGAGATATTTTAGCAATGACTGTAACACTAGTTACGTGATCGATGCTAACTATAGTAATTATTCACTTTTTTTCAAATTAGTTTTTAGCATTTCGCTCAATCTAATTAAGAAAAATTGATGAAGATCTTATTCATCATTTAAATTCTGATTAAGAATTCCAATTAATTTAAGCGGGTAAGCTAAATTTTTTAATGCCGCACGATAATGAATAGCACTTGAAAGACTTTCTAATGTCGCCAGAATAAAACGAATGTAATGCTTCAATATGAATTATAATAAATCTTGAGGTGTTAAACTATTCATAAGTCTTATAGCAAAGATTATCTTAGATTTAGGATATGAAAACAGCTATTTGATTCTAACAAAATAAATTAGTTATGATATAAAAAAAATAGAAGGTAAAGAATGTCTAATTATGAAATTACATAAAAGAAGCATTTTCAAACCGTAAAACATGAATGTTAATAAAAATATATAGATAAAAAGAAAGAGAATATTTATTTTTTCAAATCAAAATCGTTATACGTCATAAATCAAGGATAATTTATTGCTATAATAACGATGAAAATGATGCTGGAAGTTAACAATAAGAATTAAAATAAAACAAATGCCAAATAAAATAAAAAAGAAGGCCGATGTAAACGTTAAATTTTAGGAAAAGACGATTATTAAATGATAAACGGTATGGAGAAACTTGACTGGTTTTGCATCAATGCTTCCGTGTCAAATATTATTGACAATTTTCCAGATATAATTTGACAAGATCATAGATTACGTCAGCCAGCACATAATATTACTTATTACTGATCGTTTATATCAGAGTCAGCAGCTATTTTTGGATGGATAATAAAATACGCCATTGATAACAAGTGTAGGTGATTTCGTTACAATAGATTTATATCGTGCTTTAACTCCTACCATACGTTCATAAATCAAAAAAGTAAGAAATTTTATATAATGGTATGAAATGGGCTTATAGTTATCATATGAGAACGTTTCACTTGAGATGAAATAATCGAACTGTTATCATCACATAGAAAAGTATACGTTCTAAATATATAGTACTTATTACGAAATATATATTTTTATATTTTCAATCGTTTTCCTATAGAATACACAAAGATAATTTATAATTTTTAATAGTTTTGTAGAAATGACTAGGTTTATATAAACACAGTCAAACCTCTGAATAACGGACAATAACATAAAAAAAAAAAATGGCCACCGTTTAGAAGCAATCGTTGTTGGGACGTGGTCATTACAAAAATAAAGTTTAAAATCAATTAATTTTATAATATAAACCCGACTATTTAATTTCCTGATACAAAGCGTTATCAGTTTTGTCTATTATAAATGAGCATGATCCATAATGGAATCAGTTAGAGTGAATGAGAGATGGAGATCGAAGCTCCGACCAGAACTAAAATTATTACATCCTGATTGGATTTGAACGTAGATCCTTCTATGACGTTATGGTGATACCTTATTTTGCGACTGTCTGTACAACTATATAATAAATTAAATTAAATAATTATGTTAGTTTAGGATATATATTGTAATAAGCTTATAAATATATATTTACATTAAATTTATGACAGCTTAAGTACACTTTTGAATTTAATATTTAATAACAGAAATAAATTGAATTCGAATTGACTTGAGAGTGTTTATTTATGTTTTTTTTTATTTTAATTTTTAATAATTTTAATTTTATTAAATCATATATCTACAAATACATATTCTTTACACGTTACCAGTTAAAAATAATTATATATTAAAGTTTATTTACAAAATATAAATGATTCAATGTTCAAAATAAAGATTCTTTTCATTGGGCTGCAATTTGAATAAATTTGTAGACCTATAAATTCCCACTGTCTGTCTCTCTTTCCTTAATCTCGAGAAGGGTGTTACACAAATGAAATCCAAGACCTTATATAGAAAGCTTAGGGGCAAGAGGCATCAATTAACTATATACGAACTTCCGATTCAAATCTGAAGTAACGTTATTTCAGTTCAAAAATTTTTCCCTGAAAGCAGATGTCCGGCTTGACTTTATTGTTAAAGGAAAAGTATGATGTACAGGGGCAAGACACTACTAATTTGAGATGGAGAGCATATATTTTAAATTAAATAAATTAAAAATTTTAGCCCGACATTCTGACGATGTTACAATAAATATTTGCTCGTTTACAAAAGATAAACTATATATTTTATATTTTTTTATATTTATAATAAATAAAAAAAATTCATATGAGATGTTTAACATGATTTATGAATACACAAAAATCATTTAAGAAGAAGAGAGATTACGCATATTTAAACTATTTTTCATTTTTTATGATTTATTGTTTACTTAAACTCATTATCTACAAATATCTTTTTTAGTTTTTGTCGTATAACGTTCTTAGAAACAGTGTTGATTATAATTAAAATTAACTTGAAATTATATTATGAATTGTAAATTTGCTATTTGTAATAAAAAGAATAATTGATAAATAATAAGTGTATATGAAAGAATATATCCCGAAATGTTACATTTTTTTAATTCTTTCGTCCACGTGGGTAGCCTACTGAGAACGTCTTTTAATCCTATCAAGGGTTCAATCAGGACCCATGTGGGCCCTATTAGGCTAAAATCTATATCGTATCGTGTAGTACCGCGACGCATTTACTGCGTCGAGGTACTACAAGGTTCGTTTTGACCTGAATAACACTTCGTCATACTCAGGTCAAAACAGCCCAGATGGCAAGCAATTTGGCGAATGGTCATTCAGCCCAATGATGCGGCCTTTCTCAAACTCCGTCAGCTGTGTGTAATGTCTTTGATTACGTCGTATATATGTTTGGCTTTATAAAACCTGCAAACAACAGGTATACTAAAAATTGTAAACATAATAAGCCTCTGGCAATCTTTATATGGGATACTGGAGTACTTAAAAACTCTGCTGGCGTTACCTGGAGTACAATCAACCGCAACTGTACTTATTTATATACTTATCTGATACATTGTTGTATGCTGAGTTTTTCAGTAATCGGACAATTTTATCTGATGCATAACTTTTTTGTCAATAGTTGATTAGTTTGACGGGATGCGGCAACACAACTCATGGGCGATCTACTAAAGGCCACCACCCCCACCACCTGCTTGCTCCTGGTAAAACTTTCTATAAGAAATTAAGCCATTAGGTATTAGGTGTGTGAAGAAAACCCGGAAAACTCCACTGAACCAGCCCATTAGTCGGACCTGAACCCAGACCAACTGCCAGTGTTCAATGGTTTTATTCATTCTGCTAATGGTGAGCTTTTCGTCAATGAGCATATTATAAGACTTTCAACTCATTTAATTTGCAGTTTATATTTATTAATTAAATTTGTAGATAGAAATTAATTCTTCTTTAAAAGATTTTAATGTTACCATTTCACTAGAGAAGAATTTCTAACGATAGCATTTTAATTCTCATTCATTTAAATAAATATTAAAATTAAATTATTATCTAATACAAACTAATCAACTTACATTTTTTTATAAGTTTATCGTGTGCAATTTAATACAATAGAGAGTAATTGTAAAATTTGTCATTAAAACTTTAATAAAATTGAAAATTTATTAATAAATTAATTAAGAAAAAATTTAATTTCGATAATTATCATATAATCTTATATAATAATCCTAATAATTAAATAGTATTTACCTATTCACAAGCCGTAATAAAGCTTGATGCAATGCAGTACCAGTAAATGTCTTCTCCGGCTGAACAATCTGTTATATGTCCAGTTTTACTATTCGGCATGATTGATAATAGAAATATTTCACCACTCTGTTTATGTGAACTTATTTTAATATTGGAGTCAGAAAACGGGGTATTGTTTTAGCAAAATAACAATCTTTACAAATAATTTTCGCTGTAAATGTAGCAATTAACGCATCCAACTGATAAATTATTGGAAAATTATAGGTTACATAATTCTAAATTTTAGTCTTCTGTGTTCTAATAATGCTTCAATAGGAGTATGAAGAAACTTTGTAGTTTAATAATGAAATAGAGATATAATCTCTATGATTAATGAAGTTGTTATAGCTTAAAATTCACAAAATTTTCTTAATTATTGACAAATTTATTCATTAATTTTAAAATTTAGCAATTTGCATATCAATAAAATTATTATGTTTATTAGGAATTTTAGGGAAGTCATTGTATCCTGCGTAATAGGAAAGCCAAGTCCTTCGTGGGATTCAGTCAAATTTACAATGGGGCAGCCAGATCGTCCATATCCGAAACATGCCATTCCTCAAAAAATATCTTGTTTTACGACTACCCAGATTCAATCCAGAGTCCCCAGATCATTAAACTGACGCTTCGGTCACCCGGGCAGCTGTTTAGCAAGATATCAATTAATACTGTTCTTATATGTCTGAACATTACTTCTTTTCTTTGAAAATGTTATAACAATGACTCTAATAAGGGTTTAGTTTTTGCAAGATATCAGCACTTTGACATGTCTTAGTATTTTGCTGTTACGAAAAGGCATCACTTGAAAATATTCTTGAAAACGCAGTAAAAATGCGATGAATGATATCCCAATCCAAGATTACCAAAGGCCCATCATTAAAATCACTAAACACTGATAGTCGGTCGCGGGTTCGCGCTCACCTATGAGCTGGCTCACCAGGAGTTTTCCGGTCTTTTTCACATGTCCAACATTTAAATGGGAGCTAGTTTCCAACAGAAAGTCTTCCTGGTAAGCAATTCCTTGGCATATTGCCAATGTTTTGAGTTGCTTTATCCCACCAATTCAATCTAAATTAAAAAAGTAAAATCATGAAGGTTCGGATCAGTTACAAACATTCATTCTTCATTACCATAATTAAAATGCATCATACTGAAGATTTTGAAGATTTAAGGTTTTTATAGCTTGAAATACACAATAAAAATTTGTGAAAATTATTTTTTATGCATTTTATTGCTATTTAAATTTGTTTAAAAAAAATTATTACGAACTTCTCATCAGAAATTGAAAGAAATGGAAATTCCTATACCTAAATTCTCTGCGGAACTGTACGGTTCACAGTACATTTTGTATATAATTGTTCAATTAAATATGAAAATTCTCGCAGGACGAGGTATTATTAATGAAAAGTCGATACGAAAATCTTCAGATATTACAATTAAATCACTTATATCGAACATTTATATAAATTAAATTCTATTTATTCAAGTCCAATTCTAAACTTTAAAAAAAAAAGAAGAAGAAGAAGAAGAAAGTTAAATGAATAAAAGTCAGAATGTGAGGAATCAAATCTTCTTTTTTAATAATTGTTTTATTTTAAATCTAGTTATTAAGAATGAAATTTGAATATATATCATAATATTCATGAATATATTGCAATAAATATGTTAAATAGTCGATTTTTTTTATTTCAAATTAGTCTATTTGCAAGTCGACGATGAGAATATGTTAAAGACGTGAAAAAAATAATGAAAAATAAATTATTTTGCCTTGTTGATGCGAATTTTTTAATGAAAGAGGACATTAATTATTTTTTTATAAATAGATTTTTTTTTAAATTAATTGTTCAAGACACAAGATATTAAAAAAGTGAATATTAGTTTCAAGTGAGAGAAAGTATTAGAAGTCATACCGACACTAACAGACAAAAAAATAATGGAAATATAAATCAAAAATAGCATTTAAAATTATTTATTAAATTAATTATGAACAAATAATGATAATAATGTATTTTTTATTTTGGATTTCGTTAAGGACTGGATTGAATAGGATTGATGAAATAAGGCAACGCAACACTTGGGGTATCTGCAAAGAGTGCCTCCTGGACTTTCTACAGGAAACTGGCACCCTATTTAGAGTTATTCGTACGTGAAGAAAACTTGGAAAACTCTATCTGACCAGCATGTTAGTCAGGCGCGAACCCGCGACGAATTATGGTTTTATTCTTTCAGTCTCGGGTAGGCTGGCCGAGTGGAGGAGACATTGAACACTAGTCGCAGGTTCGCGCTTCATTAACGGACTTTCCGGTTTCATTAATGGAGTTTTCCGGGTTTTCTTCGCGTGACAAACATCTAAATAGAGATCAGTTTTTCTTAGAAAGACCTCTTGGAAGGCACCCCTCTTGGCAGATCGCCCGAATGCTGTAAATCAATTCAATTTAACCCATAAATAATTATTTTAGTTATAATTTTTTAGGTAAAAGAATAATAAAATTAAAACTATTTCAATATTTTTATATCATCATGAAAAAGTATTTTCGAAAATTTTCACAGTTTTACATCGTATTTTGCTTTTATTTTTAGCATTACTTATATTACTTTCTCGGGATCTATTGAAAGGAATTACATTCAGAAATAAATGCTTGTTTTATCCATTTATATGAAACAAACAGAATACGAATTCCATTCTGGTTATATGAATATGGAAAATCAGAATTTTAGCCCAAGAGCACGTAAAGGTCATAAAACAAAATTCGATTTCAGTCAAAACTTCTATATTATTTTCCGATATTGTATTGCTAGAAAATTCAAATTAAACATAATTAAATTTTCAAATCCATTTAACAGATAATACTAACATGTAAAATTATTGTTGTATATGATAAATTTACATTATCGTTTTGTAATATGCTATCGTTAATAGCGTATTACAAAAACAGATGACGAGTAAAATAAATCTGAATTTTAGTCAAACAGGGCCGTCAAAATGAGGATAGTTGGAGATTTTTCCCTGGATCCAGAAAAAATTTAGAGAGCTGTAGTGTTTCCTAATAAAATCTTAAAGACTGCTTTTTATTAATAAAGAAACATTCTAAGTATTTCTGCTCAAAAAAGAAACATGACAAAAGGGTCCCGTCTCATACAGCTCTCGACGTCCATGCAGGCAAATTAAAGTATATTACATATGGTAAAATATCGTAGAAGTTATTTTATATTATTTTATTTTGTATTTTACTTCTTCTGTTATTTTAAATCAATTATTCTTATTGTTAATAACATATATTTTTAATAGTATTTAACACACTTAATATTAAAATAAATTCGAGAAAAGTTTTATTAAAGTATCATATTAAATATTTCCTGTTTATTAATAGAAACACTTCTATTGTTTAATTTATACTTTCACACATACTCGTATTAAAATATTACCAAGTGTAGTTTAGAAGTGAATAATTAAATAATAGAAATAAGTTTATATAAATAATAATAATTATAATTATATTAATTAAAACTGAAAATATATGTGGAACTTTTAGAGAAAAGTTTAAATTACTAACACAAATATAGTATAAAATTTGTGAATTTATATCAGTATAATTAAATGTATTTGCTGTATTCAGTAGCTAAATTTATGATCTTTTTATTATTTAAAATTTTAAAAATTTCATTTAAAATTAATTACATTTTCTAAAATTGATGGCTTTAAAAAGATTGACTGGATTTGTCTATCGTTTATTGCAGGGTTTTTATGTATTTGTTAGCGGCAATGTATACAAGCATTGTATAGAATGACTAAAATTAGTTGCCAAAGTATGAAATAAATATAATTATATACTGTATAGAATGCTGGGATATTCCGCTGGTAAAGTACAAGTATACGAGCAATTGTTTATTGTGACATCGTCACAATGCCGGGCTGCAATTTTTAATTAATTAACACGTATGCTCGCTACCTCAAATTAGTACCGTAGTATCTTTCCCCTGTATTTGTAACTGTTCCTTTAACAATAGCGTCGTGCCGGTCATCTATCTAACACCTTTCAGGGGAAAATCGAGTCCTCCTGCCCCTAAGTTTCCATATTTGATCGTCTTTCGTCTATTTATCTAACTCCGTCCTAGAAATTAAGGAAAGACAGACAGCGGGATGGACGACAGTGAAAATTTATAGGTTCACAATTTTTCAAATCATTGTTCAGCTGTAAAACAAAGATTATTTTTGAACACTTCATTCTTGCCACGAGAAGTGTTGAACATCACAAAAGAAAAACTAGAAGACATTTTAGATTCAACTGATGCTGAAAAGAACGATGGGTACAAATAGAAAATGAATGATAACACGACTGTTAACTAACAAACTCAGCAGTTTGAAGGCACAATCCCTAAAGCTTATACTTTGATCTAGTTTAAAGATCAAGTTTAAAGATCAAGTTTAAAGATCAAGTTTCCATTTGTTGCCTGTGTAAAATCAACTAGCGATGAACATCTGTACCCAGACTGTGAACGAAACATTCAGGCCATCTGTGGAAATTCTTTTCGTTTGTATGAAGGGGAATTTGGTGTATCTCTTTTCTTTCTTTCTTTCGAAAATAAGAAAGCTCTTAGTTGCAAAAAGATTAAAGTGAATCTGGAATTTCAAGAAAAGGAAATGAAAAGTTCTCGCCTGTTGAACACAGTTCAGCAGTGTGTTAAAAAAGACTATATTAATGCTAAATGATGCACCCAAGAATAAAAAATTCACTCTCAGGTCAACAGCAACTGGTCTATCAACAGATACTCTACAGGGATCTGTGTAAATTACATGTGCAAAAGTAGATGCCAAACCCAAAACGCTTTCGTGTGAAAAAAGTTTTTTGTAATTTAGAGTGTCATTATAACGATGCATTCTGTAATAAATAAAACAGACAGAACAATGAATAAAATTAGTGTTATTTCATGTTCTGCTTTTACAAATATTAAAAATAAAATGTTATGATTATTATTGTATAGTATATAAGGCAACTACCTAACTCAAAAATTTCAAAGTAAACGTATAGATAAGGGCCAGTCAAATAGATGTATTCAAAATATTCGGTAAAGCAAAATACTGTAAACTAAAAAAAGGGTGTAACAAAGGCCCTTCTATCCCAGGCCTTTACGACTTACATAAGCAGTTAGACGTTTGAATTTTTTTTGTTTTAATCCCCTCAAGATGTTAGAAAAGAAGTAATCAAGGCTGCGGCCAAGATGTGAAGCCTTGCAGTTTACGACCGCCGATGTAAATTATTATGGGCATTTTATAGAATTTTTATGTATTTTATGGAATACCTAAATAGAGTGGAAAATAAAATTTTTGTTTTATAGATTGCCTGATACATCTAGTCATTCTATACAATGCCTGAATTTCATACTTTGCCGGTAACATATCGATTCCTTTTAAGAAGAATTTTTCAATCGATTCGTATTAAATGTATATTTTAAGAAATAAAATGATAATTTTTAAAATAACAATAATAATTATAATTATTCCTATCAATTTAAGGGAGCTTTTAATGTTTTAAAAGATTTTTTGATCTATTAAACTGTCAAAACTTTGCCTCTATTTTAATAACATAAGAACATCATTCGAAAGTTGTGTTAAAATTCACAAATTTTCAAATAAAGCATACGTTTTAATCTATTAAAGGTTTAATTAGAATATTAAAAAGGCCTTCTATATTTTAAAATTGCCGTTTAATTACGTTTAATGTCGTTCTATCTTGAGCCGAGACAATTTCGAGCAACTTCATTAATCATAAATAATTGTTGCTAATATTAATAAAATAGCTTAAATTGTCACAATACTAGTTTAAATTAGCAAATTTTAGTTATCTTGAGAAATTATTAAACTGATAATTCTTAAAATAATACGGTATTTAAATCATGCATAAATTTATGTATATAAAGTGCAGTATAAGAGCGTTTTAAAGGACATTTATATAAATATTTACATTTCTTTCTGGTTAATATTTTAATATATTTAACAAGAATTTTAAGAAAATATTTTAAAAGATAATAACGTAAAGCTGTTATTATCTTTTGTAAAAATTAAGCTGTTATAATGTAATTCGTTCTTCGCAAATTAATAATAATATTAAACACCATTTCCTAGGAAAATTCTTGAAGTTTTGTAATAGTATACTTAATTATTATAAATCAACAATGGACGTCGCCATACTTCATAAACTGTCCACATGGTTTACAAATGAAAGATGCATTGTTCATTGTTCTTACCTATTCCGACCCTATATAGTAAAATTTTTCGTGATGTCGAAATTTTATTAAGAACTTTGGTCTGAAAGCAACTAGCATGTGTAATTTCAAGTGTGTGTATAGTACGAAAATATAAAAGTTTGTGGCTTTATGACGGGAGCTGTTTACACATTCTTCGAAGTGTGTAAACAACTCCGGACGTACAGCCACAGACATTGAATTTTATATAGGCCTACATATAAAATGAATGACTTCATTAGCTTCATTATTATTTACATATTCCAAATAATTAATATCATTACTAAAATAAAGTAATCTTTAATGCATTGTGATATATTTTTTTTAATATATAGGCCTATATATATAAAGATTTCAGTTAAATTTCTAAATTCATCAATATAATTATACAAAATTTATTCCTCTATTTTACTTACCTAACCAACGTAAACACTTATATAGAGATTTTAAGATTGCTTGTTTAAAATTACTTTACTAAATAAATAAGTTCGTTGCTCTTTGCATACCTTCTTCAAACAGGAATTGATTGCAAAGTATTCATTTTAAAATTTTGATATATTCTATCCGTTTTTTAAAAATAATAATAGTAATAATAACTAGTGAAATATTAACGTTATACTTGTATAAGTCAGAAATGATTAATAAACATTTATTCAGTGTTTCTAATGCTGTTACGTGATGAAAACGCAATAAAATTTATGAATAATATCCAAAAATTTAAACATTCTTCATAATTTATTAATTGTAAAAGTTCATTTGGAAAAATTTAATTCCTTTTATGTTTTATCTATCATTAATCATATCTATCAACTTATATATATACACAGATTAATGTATATATTTCAAAGTTACTCGTCAAATAGCTTAATTCGAACATTTCACGAAATGCCTAGTTATTTTATAAAATAATGGAAAGGAATCGTTAGAGTTTATAATGAGGAACAATTATAAACCTTAACTAGTTATTCCCTGGATTAACGAACCGATTCTGGTAAATGCAGAATGTTTTAATGATTCTATGATTTTACCAGTTAATGCTGATGGAGTTTTGCGAGTTTAAATTATTCGTTTCTTGTATAGTCGCTGTTCAGCATAAAATAATGATTAGAGATTTCAGAAACATCCATTTATAAATAGTTACAAGTTAAAGAAGGGTATCTGTGTAAAATACTATTATAATATCATGTGTCGAGTAATCGTTCGATAATAAACTTATTTATCGACTTTATGGTTTAAAATTTCACAATTTTTTAAAAATTTTAGTTTAATTTTTTTCTTTCTTTTACTCTTGATATTGTCTGAAAGCATATAACTCCTTTGTTTAATAAAGAACTAGCTTTATTTATTAATTATTTTGTTTAATGCTTTAATTGAATAAATTAGTTAAAATTCTAATTAATTATTTCATTTCAGTTAAATGTAAACTCAATCATTGTCTTTGAAACAAGGAGCTATTTTAACTGAATCGAATAAGAAATTTATTTTTGTACAGCTAATTAGTTAAAGTGATTAAGTTTCTATTAATTTCATATTATAACTGAATCATTTAATTAATTAATATATAAAATAATTATTTGTTTCATAAATTACTTATACATTTTCGATAATCCTGGAAGTTGGTACATTATTATCAATCAATTATAATTTCTGACCGGCTTTAACCGGTCAGAAATTATAATTGATTGATTTATACACTTTAACAGTAAAATATAGCATGTGCATATTATTATTATATTAAGCAGATAATATTAATACTGTGTATGTAACTTATATATTATAAATAAAAATATATAAGTGTATATATATGTATAGCAACAGGAATTAATACAGCATCTAATTAAATTTTATTTGTATTGAAACCGTTACTGTAAATGTACTGTACGTTGTTATAAAAATACAAATTTTATGTAAGCTGTTTGAAAATTTTCATTTCTTTTTTGTGAAATTCGGCCAGATGTCCGAGCGGTGCCACTATAAAAATCTGGATTTTAATCCAGTCATATTCCATAGCTTATCATGGGTAGTATAAGTTGTAGCATCATTCACTTACACTGGTCGACTCTACAATGCGGGTCACCAGCAGGCCGGGCAGCTTACAATGTACTGGTATCTCCGGTTAATTAAACAATCAATCACTCTTTTGCGAAATCTTCATAAAGCAACATATATCAATTCATAAGCAGAATTGTCAACAGCATGAATCTCATCACATTAGAAAAAGATCATACGTACAAAATGGAGAACCTGTGATGCACATCACGCAGTGACTCTTGCGATGATTTCAAGATACCCACTTTAAATGTTTATAAAGTATTAGGTTTTTATAAATTATATAAAAATAGTTGATATGTTTTAAATTTTTCACATTTAATATGCAAGCAAGGTCCTAAAGCTGTCGAGAAAAGTCTTAAAGCTTAAACTGAAAAGTTAAATTAAAAAAAAAAAAAATGTAAGCATTTTGTTTTCGTTATTTTTAAGTACTCAAATTAAATATATACCCCCAATTTGGAGTTAATAAATTCAATTTTGGACCCTCCTTTGGAGAAATGTTACTATCACTGCACTATATTAAAAAGTTAATTAAATTCTAGAACACATTACATGTGACACACCTAATTTTTAACTTATTATAGTTATTCTAATATCTAAAAGTTATAATATCTTATAGTTATTCTAATATCTAATTAAAGCTTATATCTATCAGAAATTAATTATATATATATATATATCCATCTATTGTATTTTTGAATTACTTGAGAAGTGATTCTTTACATATATGGATTGAAACAAAATAAATTTATTATAAACAACAGATCCTTTCAAGATTCTGTAGTAAACTGTCATAGACACAAGTTATTTAATCTAATTAAGCCATTTTTGTCTCAGCCAGCTATCTTCATTCATATATGTCACAAACGAAGATCAGCTATCGATTATGTCTTTAATATTCCCTTGACAAAATTATGCAGCAACTTTGAAATCCCATCTCTTGATCTGTCAGATTATTTTACTTTTAATCTGAATTTTAAATAAATTATTATGCATATTTTCACCGAAATGGCAATACTAGGATTAATACTTTTTCCATAAACTTAAATATATTCTGTAATATTTGCAAATGCCTGTTTTTAAATCTTTTAGAACAATAGCAATAAATATTTTTTATGGATAATCATCCCCATTAAGTTATGTTCAATTGTACGATTAATATTCCCTCCAGAGAAATATACTTAGAAAGCGCTTAAAGATGTCAAATTACTTCGTGAAAATAATATTTCAAAAATCAAAGTTCAGATACAATTACACTCGTTCTGATTTTATATAAAATTAACCAAATATAAAAATAAGAATCAGTATCTATATACTGTAAAGTCTGACTGAAATTACCATTTTTTAATGAGAAATCAACTGGTTAATTAATAACCATTGATTAAAACTCTAGGACGACAAGTATTAAAATTTTCAAGTTCAGAAAGAACTCGAGTAAATTAGAATAAATTCTTCCTCAGACTACATTATATAATGCTGAGACGTGAAAGGAAACGAGTTGTGAAGACACTTTGACTCTAATTTAGTTTTCTGAACTTGTAAATGGCTAATAATCCTTGTTCAATTTTGCCTTAAAACACAAATATAATACATTCCAAGTAAATAAATAAGGAAAGTAACCATTTTAGCCCGCGAATTCCCTTTCTATATCCTGTTAGAGAAATTTTTTACTGCACTGTATTTGTCCTTTAATTGGAAACTCGTAAAATAATGGAGTTAAAATTTCAGTTTCTGAAGATTTAGATTTATTATTTTTCATTTTTTTAAGTCAAATATTTAATAAGCCAAAGTAAATTATCTCTTCGAGACTTTTTGTGGCTCTCAAAAGGCAATTTACAGCTTTCAAATTCTCTTGCTTCTCAGTAAATTAAGTAAAACTAGTACTAATAGAAATTTCATCCAGGATCCGATATATAAATTTTCTACTTTCTAGTAATGTAGAAGTAAGTCTCTTCTTCTTTAGAAAATGCAGAGATTCTTTGTATTCTTTACATTAACGTTACAACATTTTTACATTTTGCATTATATATTAACGTCCTGTATTAAATAATTTTTCGAGTAATAATTAAAAGCTTAAATCTTGGAGTAAAATAATGTATTTACCAATCACTGTTGATGATTGTTCAATCAAATTTTTTATTCCATTATTCTCTTTTTCAATTTAAAGTTTTATTTAATACTTACTTCAATATTCGTTATAATACAGCAAAAGGAGAACGGTTTATATTATTTTTCATTTGATTCGTCTTTATGTTAAGGTAATAATTAATAATCTAAGAGCTTATAATTAAATTTTTCTTGACTATATTTTTAAATCAGAACTTGACTTTCGCCCTTTTATCTTTATAATACGTCGTTTAGTAATAAATCTGTCAAAAATTATTCTTAAAATCAAGAATCTAAGCTTTTAATTATGGTCGAGAAATTGTAATTGGTTTCGGAAGCTTAAAACTATTTGATTTTTATTGATTTCCCTAAAAATTTATTATCTTCTTATCAAGAAATTTATCTTAACTTATTAAAGATATTGAAAATTATAAAAACGATCCCTCAATATTAATAGAATCAATAAATGTTCAATTTTCTATGATTAAAATCTATAACTATCATTAAAACACTCCTATTTTTTACCTAAATCATAGTTATTCATGTGTAGAATAAGAATGATACACTATATTTTGTATTTAATTGCTTTATGACTTTATAGACTTTTTAAAGCTATTTCCGTCTGTTGGCACAAAGAAAATTTTTTATATCCACGGGTTGAACCAAGCAACAATAAACGTGAATATGTTGAATTATATTCAACATATACAGGGATAAAGCTCAACATATCAAAAATTTCTATGGGTAACCACACCTGAAGAATTTTTGAATTTTCAGGTGTGGTTATCCATGAAAATTTCTGAGGTTTCAATACTCAAATTTTAGGTGTCAGGCTGCTGGTTTACGGAGCGTTTGTATACCTAAAATATTGAAAAATAGAGATTTATATTTGGCTTTAAGTTTACGATTAACAGTAGAGATTACTTATATTATATAATTAAAAAAAACGTTCGTTATTTAGAAAATTCCATTGGTCTGAAAGTAATAATATCAGATTGACTTATAAATTTAGACTTCATGTTGTCATAACTTCTAAATAGCCAAATCAAATTATCGAAAATATGTTTTTATAATTAAAATTCACAAAAGTAGAAAAAACCTTATCTCATACTTCAGAAACATAATAGTTTTACGGCGGATTTGACCATAAATCTTTTATAGTATAATAAGATTTTGTATCTTATTATACTATAAAAGTAAATTATAACATTTTTATTAAAATAATGTTATTAAAAATTATATATCCATATAGAATTACATTCAATATTTCAATTTAAATAGATTTAAAACTTGAAAGTTTAGCTTTTCTAGAAATTTGAATACACTTGGTTTTTACGAGTAAGAAAAGATCACTGGTTAGCCAAAAATATTGATGTAAGTCGGAAATAGTCATTTACCTTTCAAGTTTTGTTTAAATCACTTGTCAGGAAGTGAAGTCTACAAATTCAAATAGTTCTCTTATCATTTGGTTTCCATCCTCTGTCAGGAAATTGTTTTCAGCCACTGATTTGCAACTCGAGATGGCAGGTGTTTCAAGAAAAGATATATCAGCAATCGATTTTAAACCAAAATTACTAGAAGAATTTTTATACAGAACATAAATCATATTGAAGCACATAAAATAAGAGAAAAAGAGACATATTTAAACACTAAAAGTTATGTCTATTTTACAAGTACAGGTACTGTACATATAAGAATAAAAAATATTTATGCATTTAGAAGTAAAATCGAGCCATTATTAGTTTGGTTTCTTATTCAAATCTATATATAAATCATTTAAAACCTCGTACGATTCAGAATATTTTTTTCGGTTTGGCAGGTTTCCGTTTTGGACAAGTTTTAATGTATTTACCGGTATATTTCGATTATATTTTATCATTTAACTCTTTAATGAAAATAAATTTTCAAATAATTTAATAAAAATTCGAACTAAATGGTCTTTTGATTATTTTTAATTCTTTTGATATAAGTTCGAGCATTAATACAAGAGAATCGACAGTTAATATCTTCGGAAGGAAAAGCTTCTTAGCAATAATTGCGTTAGGAAATCTCGTTTCCCATGTTGCAGGTTCTCAAGAGTATTTCTAATACTACGTATCAATATTTCCTATTTTCACAAGCCAATGAAATAGCTATCAATGTAAAATTATGAAAAATTTCTAATATGTCTATTTATGTAATACGGGTAAGATGGATCAAACATTTGTATTTAAGTTATTTATCATCGAAAAATCTGTCTTCGGCGCATTATGATTTTGATGTAATTCTGCCAGATAGAACAGTCTCAGTTTTGTCTGTTACAAATGAGTTTAACCCATAACGAAGTTAAGGAGTGGAAGTGAAGTATTGGAACGAAGTCCCAAATTATTTACGAAAAACGATGAAGATACGGATCCAATTCAAATCTGTATCTCTCACCTTATCTCCGGACTTTCAACTCAATGTATATTATGATAAATATGAATTTTAAGATGCAAACTTTATGTATTTATTAAGTACAAAGTTTTCCGAAATTGTTAATAAGTATTTAGAAATTCATGAAAATATAACTAAAGAATTTATCCTTAAATATTTTGAAATTTTAAATCAATTGGATTATACGTAGAATAAATAGATTTTCTCCTTATCGAATGCAATCACTTCGAAATATTAATAAAATTGAGAATAAAAATGTAAGACATTACAACTAACTAATCCGTTATTCGTGGAAAATTAATCTGTGAGACGAATGAATAATGAATGTCATTACATTACATCGTTAGAATTAGTACCTAAAGGCTGGAAAATTTTAGAAATAACGTATATATTTCATTGAGGACTCGACTAATTTCAAAACTGAAATGATCTAAATCTATTGAAAATTTTAAAATTATTTTTTCACATCAGTTTACCCTTAATTATACTTGATCTACAAAATATTATAATTATATAATTTAGAATTTTAATATCGATTAAAATGACAATATAAATTTGATTTGAAGTAATAAGGATCCAATTGCATCCAATTATCAAGCAATATGTTGACTTGTGATAAGTTTCATCATTTTGAATAAATTTTTAATAAAACAACGAAATTGATAATTATAAAATAAATTCAAAACTTAACTGAGACTAATGTTGTGTTATTCTTATTTGTATTTTTTCTCGAAATATATAAAACAACAAATGATTAATGTATTAGTTTTATAGGAAATAAGTAATTTAATTCGAAATCTATTTTGTTTAGAAAAATCCAGTTTTACAAATATTTACTTTTTACAATTATACGAAACGTTTTCGTTCTTTAGCTATTATTCTGACGTGTTGTGTTCGGAAGTCTGTTCAAAATTTATATAATAAAGGTATATTAAATTTTTTTTATTGCATTTTCTATTATTTTTACTGTTTTTTTAATTCTAGAAATGATATAATATACAAATACTTTCTCAACACAAGCTACAAGCCAAAGAAAGATAATTATATAAGAAAATTAAAATTCTTAAAACAGACTTTTTTTACATTGAATTATTTATGTATAATAATGCTACAAATAGGTTATTTGATCTAGAGGTGAAAAATTTAGAATATTTTCTACCTTTTCCGTAATTGAAAATTTACTATTTTAAAGATATTTTATTTTACATTTGATAAATATAGTAAAATTTTAGTGCCACTGGTGAATATTTTAAACATTTTAAAACAAACAATATAAGCTACTTATTATGATTAAGCAGATTTAGATTGGAAACCTTTCATTGATAAATCTCATTCAGATCTCACGCAATTAACCTTTGTGTGTTTTGCCTGTTATGGAGAAACTGATTGGCAGATGAGAAAGAAGCGTTGACCTTAGTTTCCAATCAAGAATTAAGAAAGTCTAGTCGGAACCGGATTCAGATTCTTCGAGACAGATTATCTGAGTATAGAAGTAATAAATATTAAATAATAGGAAAATTGTCTTTAATAAGCCATGGTTCTAATGTTTATTTTCTTTCTTAAATTTATTTATTTATTTTTTTTTGATACTTCATATACAAAATTAAACATATATTAAACTATGAATAGTGGCATACAATAATAACTGTTACCATAGAAGTCTACTCTCTCAATCAATTATGAATGTAATAAATATTTATATAAATAGAGATTTCTTCTCATTTTTAAAATACTGTATACTTTTATATATATAAGTTCTGCTTTTCATATTTTAACTGAATTAAAATTTTCTTTTCAATGATTGACCATACACTTAATGATCATTATTGCGCACATTTTACTATCCGTAGATTGGCTGCCATAACTCGAAACGTGTAGCATTAATATGAAGTGATCATTATAATACAATAATATTATTATACAAATCATTTCATATTAACACTATTATAATGATTACTTCATATTAATTCTATATGTTTCGAGTTACGGCAAACGCTCTTCGGTTGATAAAAGCACTCTCGAAAGCGATCGTGGCTACAGTTGACGAATGAGATGCTCAAAATCGTGCATAAATTTGATATTCAAAAATAATAAATCCATATAAAGTTAGAACCCACTAAAGACCACATTTTTCGAAAAATCGCGTGAAAGTCTTCAATGGGTTCTAAACTTTTTGTGAATTAATTATTTTGGAATACCCAAAATAATCAAAAATTGATCCATTGAATATTTTAATCAGGACTTATTAGACTGGTTTTAAGGATTCTCCAACACATTTTCACAGATCAGAAATTTATTTTATTTGATATACCTGGACACATACATTTGACTATTGCGTTTCGAACTCTCTCGTCCCTCCTCAGCAGAGAGTCCGAAACGCAATAGTTAAATGTAAGGTTGTACCGATAAGCAAAATGGCCGATTACCGATTAATCGGTCACGCATTATCGGCTAATTGGTGTTAATAATTTATTGTATTAATAGGTAATTATATTATAATTATTATCGCATGAAATTATATATTCTTAATAAAAATATAAAATTTTATGCGATAAAAATAATTTTATAACAATTTGTTATAAAAATAATTTTCAATACGAAGCTTTTTTTTTCTTTTACTGTGGAAGCCAGCAACCGAGAAATCACCTCATGTTCAATAATTCACACAATAGAGACTGAAATTATTTTTATTATAAAAAACAAAGAGCAGTAGTTCCTTTAGTGGCATTAATACCACAATAGGACTAGAAAATTCAATTTAAAAAAAAATTTTAGCATATATAGAAAACAAGTCTTTATGCTTGTCATCTTTATTAGATTCAAAATTCAAAATAAAATTAAAAAAAAAATATGGCAGAAGAAATAAAAAGATGGACAATCGATAGCTTAGATAATGTTAATAATTCAAAATCTCAAGAAGAATTAAATCCTAAAGCTTCCATTTCTGGAGATGATCAAGATGAAGGAAAATCTCTAAGTTTTTCTAATTTATTTGATGAATTAGCTTCTGGTAAAGGAAAAAAAATGAATAAGAGCATGTTTAAAAAGGAAAAAAAATACGAAACAAACGAACAAACGCTTCGATCAAGAATTAGAAAAATATTTACATTTACCTCTTATACAAAGACATAGTGACCCATTTTTGTGGTGAAGTTCAAAAGAACTTTTTCCTAATTTTAGCAAAATAGCTATGAAATATCTAAGTGCCCCAGCATCTTTCATTGAAAGTGAAAGAATTTTCAGCACTGGAGGTAAGGGCGTCGCCAGGGGGCAGAGGGGCAGCTGCCCTCCTCCTAGAAATTCGAAAAAATTATTTAAATGCTAAGTTTTAATTAAAATAATCTTCTTAGGCTTCTTGTTAGTTAACAAAATGTTTTAATTAAGATATTTCTTTTCCGGTACATAGTAAATGATTAAAACTTTATGAATCGTTTTCATTTTACCTACATACAATTCATATCCTCTATCAATTTACATCATCTTGCCCCCCGCGGCCCATTGACTGGCGTCGTCCTTGACTGGAGGTAACATTTATGAACCGGCAAGAGACAGGCTATGCCCTGAAAATGATGAAATTCTCATGTTTTTGCATCACAATTTAAGGGTTTTAAAGTTTGAATACTAAAGTTTTATTGGTTTTATATATTTAAAGTTTAAGCTTTAAGTTTAACATTAAAATAAATTAAGGACATTGAGGCATATTAATTTAATGATCCATTGAATAGTTTAATTGAATAATCAATTTTTGATTATTTTGGATCAATCAAACCTTTGGAAATAATCTAAATTTCAATCTAGTTGTCAATTAACTTGTAACTGAGATTGAAATAAGTTAGGTTAAATGTATATATCAATTGTTATAACATATTTGATATATTATATACATTTAACCTAACTTATAGTACTCAACTTCAATCATTGTATTATACAAATTATAAAACAGATTTTGTAATAACTCTACATATGCTGGATACGGAATTTCATATCTCAGCCTTAAAAGTATCGGAATTAGTAAGCCTACAGTACATATTATTTGCATGTGACCTATGTATATGGTTTAGTATAGGCTATATATTATAGCTGACGAAATTTAAGTTGAATGCTGAATTCGAGATTCAAATATAAATTAAAATTTGAGTGATTTTTCGAAGAACGTGTGAAAGTCTACAATGGATTTCTATCTTTATACGGATTAATTATTTTTGAATATCAAATTTATGCACGATTTTGTGCATCTCGTTTGTTAACTATTGCCACGATCGTTATCGAAAGCGCTTTTACCAATCGAAGAGCGGTTGCCGTAACTCGAAACATATAGCATTAATATGAAGTAATCATTATAATAGTGTTAATGTGAAGTAATTGTTATTATTGTATTACAACGATCACTTCATATTAATGCTACATGTTTCCAGTAATAGCAGCCAATCTTCGGATGGTAAGAGTATGTACAGTAATGTTCACGAAATACATATTAGGAAATATACGAGTTCCTGTTCTAGTTTCATTTTTAAAGCTAAGACAAGCCGAAGGTAGATTTTACATAGACTCAAATTCGTTTAATTTCAATTTTGTTAGTCTTCTTGCCTTGACGAATGATCGATTTGAATGAATCCGACAGAATGTTGCTTTAGTGTTACTTCGATAGATTTTTTTCAATATATTTCATGTTTGCTTTAAATTTATGTCTAAAAGGCGTTTATTTCGCACTTTTAAATCTTGTGTTTTTCATAGATAGATTCAAAAAATGGTGACGAAATTTTGAAGGATATTTACATGGATATATACTTGTTTTAAGCAGAAATGCTTACCATTTTCTTGTGTTTGCATTATTCTTCGCTACGTAAATGCTCAACTCGATTATAATTACCAAACTGCTGTGAAAGCATTTAATTCTTGTCACTTATTTCAAAACGTATTTGACAGTGCTTTGTATCTTTTGTGAAAACGCAACAAAATTTTCTGTTTGCATACAGTATATATATATATATTACGGTAGAAGATAGATGACGAGAGTGTAGAAAGTAATTATGGTGCTGGCATGTTATCCAAACATGAATCTTATTTATCCTGAGCTTGTCCTCTGTATTTCTAACAATATTTATTAGAAATGTGTTAGAGGAAGAGAGGAAGAGAGAAAGAACGAGGGAAGAGGAGAGAAAGAGAGTAGATGTTTGCCCGACATCTGACCATCACTAAAAAAAATCTAGTCAGACACATAGCAGATCTTTCCGTTAATTTTTCTATCCTGTGAGCCAAAAAGTTAATTAGTTTTAGGATAAGTCTAATTCTCATTTTCTTATTGGCACGATAATACATTTGTGTTATTGGCATAAACATATATACTGTCTTGGGCTCGTATTTTTAGCTTTTCGAAGCACTTCATCTTGCTGTAAAGGTATCTTCTCACATTATCTGTAATATGTATGATTCATTTCTTGAAACTTAATGATTTTTATATTTATCGAAAATTATAAAATTTCTAATATATTTTGATATTTATTTTTGCTAATGAAATATATAATTAAGAACAAAATAAAGAAAGATATTTTAAAATTATTAAATATAAAATATATTATTTAATTTTAATTGTCATTATAATAATTTCAACTTTATTTAATTGTAAAATAAATAAAATTTGTACAGTATACTAATAAAATAATAAATATTTGCAAATTTAAATAATTTAGATGAAACTTTTACATTTTTTCAATTATAAAATTAAAAATTATATAATTTAAATTTTTATTTTACAAATTATAAAATAATATTTAAATATTATATTAGCATTTTTTAAAAAATATTTATTTAATTATTTTCATTTCGTAACTTTATATAAGCTATGATTAAAATGATTAAAGCTAGCATCAATTTTGAAAGTTGACAAATTTCAGTTTCTTAAATCTTTTAATTTAATTCTCGACATTCAGTTTCAATAAGTTTTTCTAAGCACTTTTAATAGGTTAGAAAAACTTGCAAAAATTACACTAATCAATATAAATGTAAAAAAAGAGAAAACCCTAGTTGATTAAACTAAAAAAATATCTGTACAATTTCAAAAATAAATTTTCAATAATTAAACTAGCGAATCATTTTAATGAATCACTTAACTTAATTATAAATTAGATATTCGATCTTAATTTGAAAAAAAAAATCCGACGTTAATTAGACACGAATTCATCTTCATTTAATTCTTTAAGAATCGACTAAGGATTTATCTTGACGAAACCTCATTAAATTACAAATTCAAAATCAAAGTGCGTTTCTGTGAAATCTTGAATAAATTCTACCGTGTTTTTCCCAAAAGAGATTACTTCATCTATTGAAATCTTTCTGGATGAGTTATACACTAGTTTATTTCTTCATTTATATCAACGGTATAGAAAAGCATTGAGTTGATACGAAAGACTCGGCATTACAAAGAAGATAATACAAAAAAATTTTCATAATTTTTCAACCAAATAATACAAATAAAGATAAAACATCTAATCAAAAACTCAATTTTACTTCAGAGAAGTAGAAGTAAACGAAACTAATGTAATAATAATATATATATATATATATATTTTCCATTGTTTTCTGCTTTCTGAGCAGGAAATTGGAAAATAGAGTTAACACTACTGTATTTAAAAAAAATAATAAAAAAAGTAAAACATCTTCAAAGAATAAAAAAAATAATATGTGCTTTAAAAAGTAAAATGCTAAAAGAAATGCAATTTAAATCATATTAATCATCTGATATCGTAGATAATTTTTTTACAATTTGTTAACCCAGTCGAATCAATATGAAAGTCATTAAGAGAATTGTAGTATAAATTCATAAATAATGTTTATCAGCTATAAATTTCATTTTTATTAAATGTTCTTAAAATGTAAACATATAAATTTTCAAAAATATTTATTTAAGCGCACTTTTTAACTAGTAATATTGAATTTAAAAATAAACACGAATCGAATTTTTAAGACAATATTTATTTATATATTCGTTTTAAAATGATATCGTGGATCCATAATTTACGAAAATATTAAAAAGAACGTTATTCTTAAAATATTTCCTGGAATTCCTTTTACTAAAACTCGTAAATCTTCAGAAATAACTGTAATTTACAGGTTTTTTGGAGGTTTTTTTGTGTCATTTTAAGTTGAAACTTAAAATATTTGAAAAAAAATATGAAACTTACAAAAGTTTTTATTTGTTTTACATTACATACAGCGAATACTTGTTTACAAGTTGATAATTTGACTATCACACGTATCCATTAGGTGAGATGTGGTAGACACGAAAATGATCTTTCTTAATACTAGCAGTAATGTCACACCATTCATTCTCACCGGCTCTATTACTCTCCATGTTATCTTCTCCCATTAAGCATCCTTCCGTCTTTACGCTTTAGTTGTCTACTTTTCATTTATAAATGTAGGACTATCAGTCTTTTACTAAAATAATATTGTATGTTGCCTGCAAATTGCTCATTTGGAAAGTATGTAAATTACTTTTCTTGCAAATCATATTCGAATATCAATTACTAAAGAATATATTAGGAAAAGTTTTATATTTAGATAACATTTTAATGCGGATATAATGAAAAACTTATCCAGATTAATTTAAAAATTTTAATATGTTAATTCTTAAGAATAGAGAGCCAGTAAACAAGAATTAATTATAATCATCTCAATTTAAAATTCTCTACTTCAGAATATTAAATCTATGTATTTACATAATAAACCAGCTACTTATTAAAGTTTCTAAACGTTTATTTTTAACTTCATTAGCTATTTAATTTTTATATTAATTAGATAATAAAGTCAAAAATGGAATATTAAATTTGTCTTAGATTGCATTTCTTATCTAATTGAGTGATTCAGGTGAATCGATATGATCAATTCCATCAAACTGGATAATTTTGTTTGCGAATTTGCCTGTGGCCTCCATTATACTGAAGTAGATAAACAATGTTCTGGTGTACGAGATTCTACAGACATTTAACTGTTAAGAGAAAGAAATCTTTCATTGGATCCAAGACTTCATCTACTTTACTATCATTCAAATTGCTTCAGAAGTATAAAAAAACAAATATATTATAAATAAATTGCAGAATTTAATAAGTTCATCAAATATATTTTCAGAAAAACCTTTCTTTAGCCGGATAATACGAGAATTTCCTATTAATACATCAAGATAATGTATTTTAAATAGATTAAACGTATCGTATTATTCTTTAATTTTGTTTAATATTATTTTTAATGTAATTTAAGAACTTCAAAAATGTTTTCCAAGATAAAACGATATATTTGTAATATTTTTCTTTAATTAAAAGTTTTAAATTCTACAGTAAACACTGTAAACAACAAATTCTATAAATAATCGTGTATACTAGTTTAAGAATTTTAAGATGGCAATTTCTCTCAGGGCTAATGATTTGAACATTTTTCTTGACTGTCGAAAAAACAACACAATTGAACTTTCTTGCTAAATTGCTCTGTCTTGGATAACAGGGAAGCTTCGAAAATCTTTATTACCACTCTGAATAGATGGAATGGCGAAGGAAAGACAAGTACAGTCATAAAAACTTTGAGTATTTATTAGCACATGCTTAAATAGTATATAAGGAATGAAAGGATCCAAGAGGATTTTGACAAAGAATTATTGGAAAAATACAATCAAAATCAATAGATAAAATGATGATGTAGCTTAAGATGTGTAACTTAAAATGATAAAATGTCATGTATAGATAGATGTTATCTAAATAAAATAAAATGAAATTAATTAAGAATTTTCCTATTTTTCTAAACTTTAATTTATAAAATTAGGTTCTAATAAAGTATTTATATAATCAGAACTTTATAAAGAAGTTATAATCAGACATTTTTGTCAGCTCTGTCAAAAACATTAAATTTTCTTTTATTCTATAAAAACAGAAATTATAATACAAGATTAAAAAATTACTAAAAGTTTCTTTTATTTTTTTTATCATTTATCAATATTTCTATATGATAATGCATAAATACCAAAATTTTTTTTATATTAAATATTAACAATGCATTAAAAATAAAACGAATAAATAAATAAACCTCACGTGTTAAACGTAAAATATTCCATATTTATACTGATTTAAATTCATTCAGCTTTATTTAAATGAAATTCCAGGAAGGGTCCTAGCAAATGCCTATCGTTTATTTCCTACAGTTTCCAAAGAAGTGTGACTTACAAAGAAGTGGAAGAAAAAATAAATGCTTAAACGTTTTCAGAAATCGTTAAAACTAGGGAAAAATGCCTAAAAATATTATTAAAATGTATGATAAATAATTAAATATATTCTACATATTTGTATAATACACAAAATAAAAATAATAACAGAATAATTATAGAAACAAAGTAAAAAAATGTTTAAAAATTTTTAAAAATTTAATCTTTTATTTTACTGCGTGTTTGAACTCATAAAGAAATAATACAAATCTTTATTCTACATTAAATTTTGTTAATAATGTCATATTTTAAATTTATTTCATTTACAGTAATATACTGTATATGCTCTATACCTCCAATTAGTACTGTAATGTCTTGCCCCTGTACATCATACTTTTCCGTTATATATAAAGTCGTGCCGGTCATCTATCTAACTCCTTTCAGGGGAAGTTTTGAATTGAAATAACGTGACTGCCTGTGAAAACCGGAAATTCATATATAGTTAATCGGGAACCTCGTGCCCTTAAGTTTAGCTTTTCGTATATGTTCTCGTCTTTCATGTATCTAACGCCGTTCTTGAGATTAAGGAATAACAGGCAGACAGCAGGAATTTATAGGTCTACAGTTATTTTTAAATTGCATCCCAACAAAAAGAAATAAACCTTACGTGTTAAGTGTAAAATTTTCCATATTTAAATGAAATTCCCAGAAGGGTCCTAGTAAATGCGTTTAGTTTCTATAGTTTTCAAGAAGTGTAACTTACAAAACAGTGGAAGGAAAACCAAATGCATAACCGCTTTCAGAAATCGTTAAAACAAAGGAAAATGCCCAAAAATAGCATTAGAATGTGTGATAAATATTTGTCACATTAGTTTCTTTATAATAAATGTTATATATACTGCAAGATGGCATAATTACTAAATTACTGATGTTACAATTATAGTATGTAATTAGAAACCATTGAGAATTTACTCTTGTTCTTTTCAACTTTGAAATTAAAAGTTAAAATTTTTTGTGTAAAACATTTAATCTTCAAATAAAATATTTAATTTATATCATAATTTGCACATACTTTGACGAGAAATACAAACAAACTTTAGTAACGTTACCTTAAGGCTCCTAACTTCTAGCTATATAATATTATTAATATAATATTTTGTTTACCAAAAATGCAGTAAATGAATTTCCAGTTTATGTCAGTCTTTACTTTCTGATACGTTAATTTAAATTAGAAAATAATAAAGAAAACTAGATTTGATTAAGATAATTTCTAATGTGTGGTTTCTAACGAAAACATTTGCCAAAAATGGTAATATTCATACAGTTTAATAGCAAGTAGATTTTTTATAAAAGACATTTTCTCTTCGAATGAATCTAAATTTAATCTATATAGAGTAGATCGATGAAACAAAAGTGGTATTCGGTCAATAATTGCTTCTTGGATACGTTGACCCATCTCTGAGTACAATATTCAATAATATTGCATCTCAAATCATGATTATAAATTATTGTATACATAAACGTAACCTACAGATTTATCTACATTCATATGTTAAAAAACGAAAATTAAAATAAAAACTCTATAAATAATATTTTAACATTGTTAACTTTCTCTCTCTCTCTTCATCCTCATCCTCTCTCTCTGACATTTATAATTGATAAGAATATAAAATGTAACGTAACGTTTCATTTCATTTAGTAGTTACTAATTCAGCATATTTACTGAAGAATCTCGTTATAATCCTATTAATATATAATTTCAGATTGATTATATAAATATATACATTTTCGTTTGTAATTACTGTGTATAATCAAAAACCTTAAAATTAATTAATAGATTTTTTAATAAATATATAAACACAACAAATAATACTGCGATATTATTGCATTTATTACATACTTATTATAATAAATTACATATAAAAACTAAAATTTTAATAAGTAAAATTAATTTTTAAGTATGTTATTAAAAATAAATACGCAATTAAATTATTAATTATTCATTAATTTGTTCATTTATTAATGCGATAAATGTTTTTTCGTAAAAGTATATACAGTATAAAAATATAGCAACTATTATGAATATTTATATTAAAATAATATACAAGTTATGAGATTGTATAAGCTTCTGTAACAATAAATTTCTACGGATTTTTGGATTTTTTTTTCCTTGTTAAAATTGGATTTTAATTAGGGTGACGTTACGTCCAGGTTTATCTGGAAGAGTCCCGGATTTCACGTTTTTAATTCTTAAAAATAAAATAAAATTTAAAACAGAACCATTTTATATATCTTTTAATGTAATATAAGCAATTTATAAGTCAATAATTTAAAAAATAATAATAATTGAGAAGTTTGAGAGAGTTGAAATTCACTTAATATTCCTATAAGTGAATAATCTTCTATAGAATAATTTATAAAAGAATTTAACTAAATGAATTCTAGCTGTTTAAATCGACCTTATTATTGATAATTTAATTTAAACTACATTGCAATTCGCATTTTTTTCCCTGCTTAATATGAAAGATTGATTTATCAATTATCGGATTTCTACATTTTTCTAAATTTACATTGATTTACGAAATATCTTTGCTTCTAAATATGATTTGACATCAGTACTCACGAGTTAATTCAATTGAGATCACACTACTTACTTTTAATTATTGGCTGCTGAACTTTCTTTATCTCTTATAAATTTAGCGATCTTAAACACATCTCCAGATACTGCTACTTACGTATAATTTAAACAATTATTATTGATTCTACTTATAGATTTGATAATTATAACTCTTATTACCCAATATATTTATTTATGCGTTAAGACATAATGGCGTCAATTTATCATTAAAAGGTGGCTCCGCGAGTCTGCACTATATTAATTTAATAATGGTAAACTATCAAGAAGTTCTCGGTAGTAAAATTTTAGAATTTTAAACTGTTAAAATTAGCAAAAAATAAGTTAAGATGGTTTAAAATATATCTTTTATTTAATAAATTTTATAGTTATGTATTTTATAATCGCTACTTAATTGTAAAAATCAATGAAAATGAGTGCGAAACTCGATCGATATCAATGTATAGTAATAATGGAAATCCAATGTAGATGCATAATAAAGAAAGAAAACGAGAAGAATAAATTGAGATACAGTTAAATAATGCTCTAACCTTATTGTTCCAATAAAGATATTTCATTTAGCTTCCAGTAAGGAATATATAAATATAATAGTGGTAATATAATAAAAATACAAAATAATTTATATTGAAGATAGATTTATCTGTGTTTAAAAAGTGAAAATGATCAGGATTGCTTCTATATTATATTTAAGGAATGAATATAACCTATCAAGATCCGAAACATTTTAGCCATAAAAATAATTACACTACTTCACTTACAAATTATCTGGCTTATATTTAGGCACAACTTTAGAAAATTGTGAATTAAATAAATGAAAGTTGCTAACAAGACAAGGTAATCCCAAGATAAATGAAATGATTTTTCCGTTTTCTCTATTTTAGGAGAACAAATTAGTGACAGACATGTCGTCACCCTCGGTAATGACGGTTGTCAAGAACATTCCTCGAATGTTGTCACTAATCATTATGCTTCCCTAATACACAAGGGACACCATTTTAATGTCCTATTATGTATTTTCGTACAAAACAATCGATTATAGCCAAAAATAAACAGGATTTAAATAATAGAAACAATAAATCAACTATAAATAATAATCTTATAATTTATTTATTATCTTTGATATCATTAGTGTTACTTTTTGAGAAGAAAACAAAGAAATATATGATGATAAAAGTGAGATCTTTACGATTTTGCTGTTTAACGATCAAATAAAAGAGTTATCGAGCAACTAAAACCATTTATCGGACATAAAATAGAATAACATTTTAGATTGAATTGCGATTCATTCATTATTGATTGATCGATACTTGTGTAGAAATAGTTTAAAACACCTGTTCGGTTAGCCACTAAATTCCCGAAAAAAACTATTAAAACTAATTTTGCTGATCTTAGAAAGTTTTAAGAATATGAAAAATATAACAAATTAAATCTGTCAATTTACATTAATAAAGTTTAAACTTTTGCAACGTTAACTTATTGAAAATTCCTAATTCTTGATAATTCCAATTATGCAAGTTTAATTGCAATTGTAGCTGATGAATTAAATGACAATATAGAAAAGATGCCTACGTCATTTTATTCTTAATGATTTTAAATTATAATTATTCTACTAATTTTTATATATTTTATTTTTCTGTCAGGCAATGTTGACGGATATTTTTTTAATTGACAAAAGATGATAAAGTTTTTTTGTTTAGTCTTGTTTAATATTAATAATGAAATATTCTGTTCTGGCAATTTCGTCATAAAATCGAATCGTTGACCATGTGACTACTTTTTTTGGATTCCAGCCAAAAATTGCAGCATCTGGTTTGGGATAAGCACAGTTATCTCTGCATCAACTCCTACTTAGCTTTCTGCACTTCTAAAGAATTTAAATGTGTGTATTCTAGTCTTCTTATATCTCAATGGAAGACTCTAACTTTATAAATATACTGTTAATTATATTTATAATGTAATACAATTTTAATGTACGATACTATAAAATACTTTGCCATGCCTTTCAGGACAGAAATTCATTAAAAATATAATATTTTATAATTTATATTAAGTTTCAGTAATAAGAAAAATTGCATTTTAAAATTATGTTAATGAATTTACTAAAAATCAATTTTTATATTTTACTTTGTAGAAGCAGATTCTGAAATTATAACAACTTGATAAACTCTCGTTTTATTTTGCAAACTAAGTAATTATCATGTAATAAGTTCTTAATTACCTTATCTGTTTCCAATAAGATGATGTGAAAGTCAATAGCCAAAAGGTAATTTTTTAGCATTCAAAGTAATCAGCGAGGCATAAGTAACGCATATTATTAAGAAAATTACTTTCAATTACAGCCAAACCTCGATATAACGTCCCGAAATTAGCAATAAATCGATTGTGGCTCTAAACCAAAAAACCTCGAACAATAAAACAATGAGGTCTACACACAGATTCGAAATTTTAATGTTCGTAAGTCAGGTAATTTCGTAATAATGTTCTATGCAACACAAAATCACTTAGTACTTCATAGAGATCGAAGCATTCTCCATTTTATATGTAATTGAAAATTCGTTCGTGAGTATTCTAAGTGGGTTTGACCGTTCATTAATTCATTCCATTTTAGATGTTACTAAAATAAACTTGCGTATCGCAAACACGAATTATTTAAAAAATTTAACAAGTATTTAAAACATTTGTCAATAAATAGACTATCGAAATAATTATAGTCTGTCATTTAACGTGGCCAATAATAATAATAATAATAATAACGATAAAAAGCAACGTTTTTTTCGAAATGGAGAAATAAATTCGGGAAAAATGATGGAACAATTATAATATCGCTGCGAGAAATTATTTTCTTGTCAGGATAAAAAATAACAAGAAAAATTAATGTTCATCGAAAAATAATTCTCACCCGAAGAAAGATATTTTTAATAGAAAATGTCTATACATAATTTTCTTTTCTTGTATTTTATTTTTTAAATTTATTGCATCTAAATACATTCCAAGAATAAAATTCATGAATAATGCGAAGTTTAATATAAATTATTACCAAAGAAAAAACTTTTCGATTTGTTTGTCGCACATAATAGAAGAATCATTTTAAATATCAGATGAAAGTTTGTTTAATATTTTATTTAAAAATATAATTTATAATTTAAGAGAAACGATATTAAATAAATTAAGTTTTACATCACGAATAAATTTGAAATGATTGTACTTGCATATTTGAAAATATAACATTGTATATATTATCATACTTTATAATATCTGCCATTTTAAAGTATGAATACATCCATTACGAGCGTAATTTTAAGCTTAAGAACGTAAGAACTTGAAAAATATTTCTGTTATAAATCTGCTCGAATTTATTCTCCTTTTAAAACTGTATATTTTAACATCGAAATTGAAAAGCTGCAAATTTACTTAATATAATTCTTTAATTTTATTTATATTTACAAAAGAATTGTAACAAATACACAGAGCCGACACATCTCAAAATATAATTTAAAGTTAACAGTAGATACAGTTCTGTTAATACTGAGATAAACTTTATCTAGCAAAAGCTGTCTCTATAAATCAAAATGTATTTTAAAAGTTTTAAGTGACTGAACAAAGCTACAAATATTCATATAATATACTTTAACGGTTGGAATGAAGAGTTGGTGTAATGAGTTACGGACAGACTTTTACAGATAATAAAGTAATGCGAATTTCGATAAATAGATTATAATAAGCTTTATCACAGAAAATAGAAAGAAAATTTTAAAATTTATAATTCATGCAACCAATACTTAGAATAATTCTTTTTAAAATTATGTCATTTAAAATATGGCATTTTTACATAGATATAAGAAGAAGCATAAGTCTGGTGTTTGGTGACAACATATTAACTACATATAATAGAGATAAAGTTGATCCATTAGTGGATAAAACCGCTGAACACTATTAACGCCCTACCAAAGGGCTGGTCAAGTAGAGTTTTACGGATTTTCTTAACGTGTCTAACACCTAAATAGGGGCCGGTTTCCCATAAAAAAGTCCTCCGGGAAGTATCCCCTTGCCAGATTGCCCACATGTTGCGTTGTCGTATCTCATCAAACCAAATCAATTAAAATTGATTAAGATTAATCTAAATAAAATAAAATATTTATGAAATGTTTGATTTAAAAAACTAATATTTTTACTAACATAGAAATACACGGTAATAAAATAATTGTATGATGTTACAGCACAATTAATAGATTAAAACTAATATCTATTCTGAACCATTATAATATGTATTATGACATTTTATACAAGGATTGTCAAATACTGTAGTTATTAATATATTTTTGAAGTAAAAAAAGCTTTCCGATTTACCTCAGAAAAATACAATTGTAAGGTGAGTTATATTTTGGAGAGGAACACTTAATATTATTCTAAACAAACGCACAAATATTGTATGAAACAGTTAATGTTGTTCTATCAAAAACTTGTGAGAAAATATCTCGTGGAAGATTTACGCAAATTGATAGAGATCATCCTATTTTATGCTATCAAGTCAAATCATTTCTTATACAACATATTTTATCTAAATCTTTTAACATTTATGTCCCATTTTTGGAGTTATAGCTTTGCTATTCCAATTATTCCACATTCAATTTAACTGGAAAGCTGTTCCATCGCATTTTTGCGAACTTTTCGATATGATAAGTTCAGATATAGCCGAAAAATATACGATAGTTTATTCAACTATAGATAAAAGGCTGATACAATTTTTCACAATTTTCTCACTTCGATATACAGGGTGTCCACTTAAACATCTATCCAAGCGCAAAAGAGACCTTTCAAGCATTACATATGCGTATGCATGTGATGCATGCTTGTTCAAGCGCTAAAATAATATAAGAGAATCGATTTAAGACGATTTAGCATAACGTAAAAATAATCTGTGACTGTAAAAGACAATATTGCAGAAATGATACCAAAACATCAACACAGAACCAGCTACTCGCCCCAAATTCCACATCAGACGTTTAGAGTAAAATGCACTTGGTATCGCGTATGTCGCAGCCCACATTCTGCCCTGTGTTTGTACCACCGGGCAAAATATGCTCTACGATGAACTCCTTGTAACGGTTATACATTCCATTCCGTAGTAAAGTACCTCGTCAATCCATAAAATGTACTGAAGGATTTGTGGTTCGTTATGCTATAAATTTAACATCATGTTGCATCACATAAATCGCATCGAGGCATCTTCTGCTAGTTGCAAATAGCAGCGAAATGAATGCATGTCGTGGTGACGTAATATCTGGTGTATTTGTGTCCGCTACAGTCTACAACCTAACCCAATCTAATCAATGCTAAAAAGATAGATCTCTTTTGCCCGTAGATAGATGTTTAAATGGACACCCTGTGTTAAATGGACACTTCAAAACTAAAATAGTTTATTCCTGTAATAAATATGGGAACAAATCTTTAAGAGAGTAAACCAAAAATTGAAAATTCTACCAATTTAAATAATTGATTATTGATAGCTAATATTTTTAATATTTTAAAATAACTACAGAGAAATAATAAAATGATAATTCTATTTACAATTTTAACAATTGAAATTAACCAACTTCTACAGTTAAAATTTTTAAAACATTTTTGACTTTGTTAATGAAGTTTCAGGCTGGGAATGAAGAAATTTAATAATTTACAATAATTTAATAAAAAGCAAAATAAAAATGCAATACCGTAATATTGCTATGCTCTAGAATTCTTAAAATTCTTCTCTACTATTGTAAATTTTTGATACACTCAAAGTAATACTGTCTACTTTACATACATGTAAAAAATCTTAGAGAAATGAATTAAATTGCATTTTTTCATCAAAATTTTTTTCATTTATTCAAAACTCTATCACAAAATTTCGTAAATATTTCCGAATTATACCGGTAAGCGTCAAGACACTTAATGCAAATGATATTTCATCTGAGCGAAGGCATCGTTAATCGTTAATTTCATCTGTTTCGTAATAGGATTTTGCAATGGCTATTGAGGAATTGAATCCGAAATGAATAAATAGAATTTTATTCTTAAAATTCTATTGCAATACGAACATGAAAGTAAGAATATCGTAAATGAAAATGAAATTTTTATGTAAAAGAGTCGTAAAAACAAGAGATAGAGACGATCCCTTCGATTTTATCACAAAAATTCGTCAATAATAAAAAATTTAGGAATGTATGTTTTCCTGGCAAAGTTTTTGAATATTATCACAGAACTTTATCAAACTTTATAGACCATTTGGATTAAACCTATTAGTATCATCATTTTCTCTAAAAGATAAATTAAAACATTGGATAAATTGAGATAAGAATTTAAGAACTTCATCAATATGCAACAGCTGATAATGATAATGTGTGTTCGCACATAAATATAAGAATAAATGCAGAGATTTTCCTCCTTTGTTAAAGTATATCATCATTCATTCATCTAAGTAGTAGATTATTTTCGAATTCTTGAATAACAGTGCACTATCATTTCTAGATTTTCGCATGTAGAATATAACATAATGATTTCAGTATGATATTTGAGACTTAGCAATAATTTTCAGAAAGAAAAAGATGCTTTTATAATTGATTTATGTCCGCTAGCCAATCGTTTTTTTTTTTTCAATGGTTTAATTTAATTTCCTAAATTAAATTATTTAAAAATGCAGACAATAACATCTCGTTAAGCGAATTTATTATTTTAAAATATATTTTAAATATATTCTAAAGATAACAAGACATATAGGATCTGCATAATATTGTAAATAAGATGGTTCCGCACTTTAATGCTCTTAATAATGTGGTGTCATTTACTCGTATATGTCATAATGAGACTTAGAGAAAAGCGATTTTCTTTGATGATCCCGAACAAATTCCTTTGTTTATTCATTTATTACGTTGGCCAATATATAAATATTCACGGTCAAGAGTCCTCCCCACCCTGAAAACCTCCGAAACTGCGCTTGTACTGTAACGATGTTTATGGAAGAGTGGAAGTCACCCCACCATCCCCCACCTTCGATCTCGCAAAATGTGACCAATAAAACCGTTTTTTCTTTCATTTTTAAAAATATATTAAAACTATTATTAAATTGTTAAGTCATTTTCCTCAAAATAAAAGATTTATGCTATAAATAATGCTACTAAAAATGTACTAAAATAGAAAATAAAAGTTATTAAGATGAACTTTCTACTGTACATACCATTTTTATTATAATAGTAACACTCTAAAACAGAAGTAAATTATCCAAAAATATATACTTTTATTAAAGTTTTGTAATGTTTAAATCGTATCAAACCATCAAATAACAATTCTAATATTCTCGATATTATTATGAATAGATTATTGACCTATTATTTTTCAAAACCAATGACAAATAACGTTATTTAATAGTTAAACACAATTATTACGAGAACAAAATCAATTTAATAAGATTATTCGTAAATATGATTAATTAAATTTAATATTAATATTCATTTGAATAAACATTTCAATCGTGTTTCTGCATAAACTGATTTGTATTTCATAAGATTAAAATACAATTCATTACAGCGGAAAGAACGTTTACGTTTCAATTAGTAACACTTTTAAATTCATTAATTTCGTTAATATCATCAGCAATGGAGTTGACTAGAATATGAAATGAGATGTAATTTATGATTCGTGTCCATAGAAAAATATATTATTATATTATATACACTATAGTGAGGTCACGTGTATATGTTTATATAAATTATAATAATTAATTTGACGAGCTTATAATATTTAAAATGGCAAACTAAAATTATAATTATATTTTAGGCCTGTAATTTAATTATATACTGTATTTAATTTTATTATGTATATAAAATTATATATTTTATACTCGAATTATTTATTTAAAAAAATTCAAAAAATTATTTTAAAATATTAAAATAGTTGTTACATAATTAATTGAGTTTAAAATATATAAAAGTTTAAGTAGAAAAAATTTGAATGGATAACGTAATAAATATTTATTAACGCTGTTTCCTGGATTTTAAAATTATTTATTTTTAAGTCGAACGAAATTAAAAAGAAAATCTTTTAAAATAAAAGAAAAATGTAGGTACTTAAAGCTTTAAATCTTGTATATTTTATACAGTTTATTATTGTTGGTATCAGTCCAACAATATTAAGGAATTGTTCGGAAGTTTAAATTCAGTAATAAATTTGATTAAACTTTGTAATTTATTTATAATTTCCATTAATAGGGTACAGTACAATAATTCAAGCAAAGTGCCATTCTTATATTTATTATTATTGTTATAGTAAGCTAACAATTTCTTACAGAACAATTCCCATAGTGGAAAAAAGATGTTCTTAAGGCAGTATTAAGGAATTAGTTCGCTATTTGGTTTCGCTTATATTGGACTAAGGAGGATTGTTTAGGTTGGCTACATGTGATACAGAAGCGAAACATTTCAATCGAATGGCATTAAAATAGAGCAAAACTTATTTCTAAATAAAAGTGCAGAAGTTTTAAATATTAACTTTCACTATTGCTCTTGAAGCAATATTGTTTTCTGAAGTTAGTAATTCTCTAGAGAAAATATGAAACTTCTAAAAGCAATTTAGATATCGGAATTTATTATAAAAGCTGAGATACTTTACGTTTGCCTAAGGGATGTATCCTTCAATTTAAAAAATTGAACGGAACAGAACAGAAGCCATTAACTGTTTGGATTGCAAATGATGCAAAGTTGTAATAAATTACAATGCTAAACTTTAGTGTTCTTTTCCTAGGTAATAATATTTTTAAAAAGATCAATAAAATTATTTTTATAAAGTATAATTATTATTCATTTACTTAAAGATCGGCCAAATTTATATCTTTTCTACCTTCAGCTTCAGTAAATAAAACAACAACACAAATTCAGCGGTTAGGTGAGTTCAGTTTCTCCCTCCAGGAGCAGTGCTCATTTAGATTTAAATAAATAAACACAGCATTTCCTTTCATAAATTATAATACACTGTACATAGAGAACACAATGTATATAAAACGATTTATAGTTTTCATTTTTATAAAATTAATTATCTAATTTTATTTATTCTCGCATATTTTAAATAAAGATACCGTTATGGAAATATATAATAAAATAATTTATCTCATTTCCTGAAAAATATACTGTTATATTTATAAAATTTCACGCTTAAAATATTATAAGTTAATTTTTATTCTTGTATATAACGTTAGATAATATAAATATGATATAAATACATTTATATATTGAATTGCTAACTTATACTTTAATATAGAGTGATTACATTGTTCATCGGCCAAACCGGGACAGGTTTTAAGAGAGTGAATGAGAAATGGGTCCAAGAATAGCTAAACTTAGATTATTTTTTAAAAATTATTTATATATTGATCTATAACTTGGTTATATTACATTAGAAGACTCATAAAATGATTTTATTTAACATTTTATTCTATTTTAGTGAGTTAAAACCAGGAAAAATCCGGTACTGTCCCGGGCAAACCGGAACGTATAGTCACCCTACTTTAACATAGTTTATAAGATTATTATTTCACGAAATAATTAATGTCAATTTATTCAAGCTTTAAGATCTATATTTTAAAGGGTAACAACGTTTTTAATATAAACTTTTAAATTAACCAATTAAAAGAAAACAATTTTAACAGGATGTTGTAATAATATCAAACAATCGGTTAAATCGATTAGTTGACCAATTCTAAGTCAACCGCAATTAACGACCGTTAAACTGTTTTTTCCCCCTTTTTTTTCTTTTAATAATGTGATCAGAAACGAGCTTTATATTTTTTTAAATTCAGTATATTTAATTAGGACTTAAATTTTATTAAATTAAATGATAAAAAAGTGACATATCGTTAAATGTTTTCGTGTAAAATGTGTACTTTCAAAGGATTTATCTAAGCAGAGAATTTACATTAATTACATTAAAATACATGAATGATTAATTATCTCGGAAAGAAGACGTTTGTTTCTTAATTTACATCAGCAAATAAACGAAATTTGTCTTTTATTTTTCTGTTTTCACATAATTTTTGAGTTTTTCTTACTAAATTTAATTTCGTCTATTTGATTTAGTTTAATCTAAGTTTTTATCTATTGATTTTCTTAAAGTTTATGCTCTTTAAATACGTAACTGACATATATGAGAGCTTTATTATAATTTATATCTTTTAACAACTTATAATAATTAAAATATTACATATATTTAAATTTTTATACAAATTAAACAATACATATATTTAAAAACCCTTCCGAATAAAAGAGTTCCCTATAATTTTTATTCGTTTTAAAAAAGCAAATTCTCAGTTGGGTTATAATTATTCGTGTATTCATGATTTTGTGTGTTTCACTCCCTTTCAGTCTTATATTGGAAGCTAAATTGCAAGAGCGCTTTCGCTTGCAATTATCCAAATTTGGCAAATGTCCAAAATCAACTTGGACCACATCAAACTCATTCAATACTTCTAGCTAAACAAGAAACAATAGAGGTTGTTACTGCTCTTGTATTAACAACAAGGAAGGAAAAAGAGAGAGAGAGAGAGAGAGATGAAGATAAAGCATAATCATGATTAAAACTAATTTATCTTCAGATAAACTTTTACAAGAATTGAATAAATAAATAAATACAGTGTCTTGAAACAATTATTTCTTTCTGATAATGCGAATAAATGGTTACTGTTTGCCCGTTTGATGATATATGTACGGAAATGATAGATACGAAAGCCTGTACCTGTTGTCCATTATTGCTCTTGTTACGAAGAATTGGCCTTAGTCCATACTGGTTTACTAAATTGCGCATTGTTGCTACTAATTCGTTTATAACGGTGCTGATTTAGTTACAATTGCCCGTCTCGCTTTGTTGGATCGTTCATATTGTTATAATTAGCGTAGAAGTTCATCTCTAGTCCTCCCTTATTGCCTCGGGTTGTTCATTTTCATAGCTCGATAATTCGATTAAAAAAAAATTCTTAACAATAAACAATGAAGCGACAAAATAATAAAAGAAAGGATATAAAAAAGGTAACGTAACTGAATCAATTTGTTATAATAACGTAGCAAGAAACACTACATCATATCGAACGTCGTTATCACAATAACAATGTAGAGAAATTCTTCGGGACCTGCAAAAGGCGGTTCGTTCGATATATCGTAACAGTTTTTATAACTTTTCTCAATTCTATTTTTTATTATTAAATTTATATTTAATACGCTCGTGTTATTTTTTTCTTAACGAGGAAACATTATGCGTGACAATCTTTCACGAATATTGTAAGCAACGTCCAGACATAAAATTCAGGGTAGGCGAATAAAAATATTTTTATATCTAGAACGATTTCCAATTTCAAAATCTTTGGAGTAAAAAATTTTCGAGATCGTATTAGGAAACAATAACATTTTTATGTTTTACAATCATTCAATAGTTTGTAACTATTAAACGCTTGTTATTTCAGAGTAATAAAGATCAAAAAGCGTATTTTATGGGCTTTTAATTTATCTTTGATAGTCTCATATGATCATTTGTCTTATGGTTATAAAGTTAATGCTTTACAAGAAAATTCATTCAGAAAATTATATTTTTTTAAAAATTCGATAGAAATATTTAATGCAATTTTTATTTATTTGTTTCAAAGTCATTACAAAAATAACGTCAATTGATAAAAATTGAGCTTTACTTTTAGGAACCGCTTTATTTTAATTTATCGGATCCGGGTCTGGTAAACTTAAAAGGTTTTTTTTTTACCGAAAATAAATAAAATAAACTCAATTGAAACCTGAATTTTCGACAGTTATGCTGCAAAATTCAGTACCTTAAAACAGAAATCGTATATAAAAATCAGAATGTGAATGACGTTTTAAACTAGATACGAGTTATATATAAAGATGATGTTGATACTACGTATCAAGATATATCGTGAGATCGATATAGTAAGAAAAAGCTATCGTGAATTTATGGATATGTTAGCATCTACTTATACGGTATTATTTACCAGAATCTACCGGATATTGCATAGGATGCATCTTATTATAACGAAGATAAATCCCTCTACTTTGATCTGTACTTCCAGATTATCAATGAAGCATCTTACGAATTTCCTATGAGAAACAATAGGAAAATAAGATAACAAAAATTATATATATTGACGGTATTTCGAACGAAATATGAATTTTAATTAAAACTATAAAAAGGCGTGTAAGATTTAATTAAAAATTATCAATATTAGAATCCCTCTATTCTTTTTCGTCCTAAAAGAACGGAATAAAAGGGCCTAAAATGGCAATAGATGGCATGTTTCTGTTTCGGACCGTAGAATTGAGAGGAAAAAATCCAGTGAAGCGCAGCGAGGGGAAAAAGTAGGCTATAAAAATATACTGTCTTTCTTATAAGAAGATTTATATTCTCGTTTAAAAGCTAAAATAACAGCCTTACCTACAATCAAACTCCGACCTCAGCTTAGAAATAGAGAAGTTTTGGCGTATTCCCTTGATGGTTATTTATTCTTTCCGAAAGCTATCAATAAAATAATGGATAGCAAAAAGATTCACTAGTGATTTACTGTTTCATATACTTCTACCTTCTGTTTAATCAAAGTTAAATATCAATGGATTTTCAAGTTTGGTTTTTATTCTATTTATATTTTACAAATAATAAAAAATGCAACGAAAATAATTTCGAAAGATTTTTTAACTTGTTATTAAAAAGAGTTTTTGTTCTTTCATATTTTGACAAATCGTTCAAAAATTTTGCTAAAATATTCCTTCCGAAGAAGAATTTATTTATCCAATAAAATTTATTCATTGTTGAAAAAAACAAACGAAAATTGTGTATGTTCTGCTTATAGAAAGGAGCAAATGTCATCATGTTTTTTTCAATTTCTGCAAAGAGAATATTGAAAAATCACGTGACTTTCTGTGCAACTACCAAACAGAATTCTAATCAATCATCCGATAAAGCGCTCGACTAAAATTATGTCGTACGAACATACAATACATTTGTAAAAAAAAAATTAAATATTTGGCGATGTTTATACAGTAGATACCATAATTTAAAATCTAATTATATAATTGGTGAAATTACAGAAGTAATAATAATGTTACAGAGGTCTACCAGAGTTTTATTTAGATTATGCATGAAATTTTTTTTATAGATTTTCCCAATTAATCATTAATAATAAAGATTGAAAAGCATAAAATTTCTTTTAGTGATAAATATGAAAATTGCAGATAAAAGTAACGGGAATACGATACGTAAAACTATGGAAAGAAATTGGTAATAGCGCAAGTTTATAGACGAAAGAATGGGGAAAAGTTTGAAGAAAATTTATATATATTTACTGCAGTTGTTGGGAAATGTGCCAATGTTCTATAGTATAGGGCACTATCGCTATCTCTTGGGCATTGAAACACACAAGATGCACTTTTTTAAAGTTTTTAAAGTTCTTTTTTCCAGACGAGCTGTAGTAGCTTTCAGCCAGTTAATAAGAAAGTTTACATTAAAGAAGAATAAAACTGCAGTTTATTTTGCTATTAATTTTATTAAAGTTATACAGTAAATGTAAATGTAAACGAACAAATCTTGAAAATAATAATAAGTGAAGCAACTAATATAAAGAGAAAAGATGTTTATAACGTAGTTTTTATCGCAAATATATAGCTTTAAACATTCTTATACGATAACTATTTAAATTTTAATAAAAAGCATCATTACAATTTACTTACGCTCCAACGAGATAAAGATTAGATTTAAGAAGAAAGGAAAATTATTTTCGCGTAAAGCGCGAGACCCTTTTATTTTTTGCCCTTCTGATTATATATTAAGGAAATCAGCACGTTAAATCACACATTAATAATCATATTTCAATTAATTTGACGATTTCGTCTAGTTTTTTTTTTTTCTTATTTTAATATACTTTTACTTACACAAGTCTTGAAATTCATTTGAAAAACTACTTTTATTTGTTTATTCGTGTGAAATAATACTACTTAAAAAAGTTCTTTTAATTTAGATTTTAATGGGTGAAAATGTATACATCTTATTTATAATTTTATATATTTTTTTAAATTAAGGGCTAAACTTAAAATGTTTTTGAAGACAGAAGAATTTTTAAATTATACTTTTAAATACGGTTCAGAAACTTGGTATTATTATTATTATTTTTTTAAAAATGGTTTCTTATTTCTGCAATTTCTTTGAGAAAAGTTTGTTTACATCGAATTTTTCTTCTATTTACTGGGAAAATATTAATGTTTCATCCAGAAAAATTTTATCTCGACAATAATCTGAACGAAATTTCCACTCCAGATTTGTTGTAGAACATTTTCTATAAGAAAAATTTCCATAATTTTAGAAAAATTTTACACTAGATTTTTATCCTTAAAAAAACTTGTGATTTGAGTTTATTTTGAAAGATTTTATGACGCTTTTAAAATTGTCAGAAAAATTTTACAACCCGCAGAAACTTTCAATGATGTATTATGCCCTAATTTCTGATTTTCGTCTAAAATAATAATAATAATAATAATAATAATATAAATAAATTTGTTTACATTTTATAAAGTTATTAGTTAATTAAAATATATACTCGTATATATATATATATATATATATATATATATATTTTTTTTTTTTTCAGTGCAAAAGCTGATAAACTCATCCATCATTTGAAATTCTGACATTCATTCAATGTTAATTTTCAGCCGGAATTTTTACTTTATAATAATATTTATGAATTTTAATAAGAATGAAAATTTCTATATTGTAGTAAACTTAATTAAATTTATTAGCGATTTGTTAATTACATACTGATAATCTCATTGGAAAAAATATTAAATCTCTACATTTAATATATATTTGTAGATTATTGAACGAAACTCTTAATGATATTTAATGGAAAATAGTTTATTTAACAAAGGCTTGGAATTTTGTTGTGTTTTTTTTTAAGGAAAATGGGCTTTTAACATTGGATTTTTTCTTTACTTTTCGCGCTTTCCGATTTAACCGTTTAATTAACTTCTGATGCTAAACTTGACTGTTTTGTTTAGCGTATTTTAATGTAAATTTTCCGACTTTTTATATAAAAGTTTTTAATTTTATACCCAAAAACTTTCAGCTTCTTAAAAATTATAAAATAACTTCAATAAAAACTTATTTATTCTCTAGAATTTCTGGATGAAGATTTAGTTACATAAGAAGAAAAGTCATAATGTTTTCATCTGTTTCTACTAATTGGCAATTAGTTATGTCTTATTTATAGCGATTTATTAATGTTATATAATTCATATAAAAAAAACTTTAACTAAAGTAAAAGTTGAACTTTCTAATAATAAACATTGTACTTTCTATCGGTAATTGTTACATGGCCAATGAAAACCAATAAATCGAAGACCCACCGAAATGACCAATTGTTCTTAGGAATCCAACATCGCTAAAGTTTCATTAAGATCCTCATAGGAAGCAATTACAAATACAGCCACTGATGATATTGATAGAGTAATATTGATAACATGCCCATTACAGCGTACAAATTGTAAGAATATTCGTGTAATAATAATATTATTGTAGTCTTGAATTATTTTAATTAATGCGCTGAATTTATCAATTAAAAATACCGATTCATATCTTCAAAATAAAAGATGAAAATTCATTTAATTGATAATTTTTGTGTAACTCTACGTATTAAAATTTTGCCAATTTAAATAATAAATCTATTAAAAGTTGTTTTAATTATATTAAACTAATAATAATTTTTCTGTTCTTTTGTCTATTCGTTTCGTACGATTTCCTTTTAGTTTAATTTAAAGTAAGTGCTAAAGACGTTAAGCCCGGTTTTATGTAATCCTATGAATAAAAAGTGGTTACAGACAATTAGAAAGAAATATTCGCGGAAGAAAATCCTCGAACATTTTTAGAATTGCAAATAAGAAAATCGTTTCTAACCAATAAAACATCTAAACGAATAGCATTTTTAAAGCTCGAATTTATTACATTTCCTCTCCTTTCTTAACGGAAATTAATCACATGACCATTTCATTAAAATTTAAACAAATTAATCCACTGAGAATCATGTGATATTTAACAAAAAAATATATATATATATATTTTTTACACGTAACAATACACGTAATACGTGCTTTTATATCGTAATAATACAAAACTTTCGAACCAGTATGTTAAGCATTGTGAAGAATTTCGAAGTTTAATTCACTCTTTTCTATTGAAAATATATAATTTATCTTACGAAGATGCTACCAAAAGAATACAAAAGAGCATAACTCGGTATTATAAGTGCTGACCATGAAGAAAATACTTATTACATGTGATTCACATCACGTTTTCACATGGAAAGGTTAATACTAATGGCCCTCATTTTTCTATTTTTATTTCATATACTGTGTACTTCTACTAAAAATTTCCCGCTGAGGAAACCAAAAGATCCTTTCCTTAAAATTTTCGAGTGGTTTTTTTTTTTCGAATGGAAATTATACTCGGATAATAATAATAATAATAATACATAACTTTTAATTGAATATATACATTTGTTTAATTTAAAATATTTTACATATAGACGCAGACTTAATTGGAAATTAATTTGCATAATTACTTAAATTTTTTAAATGATATTCGATAGAAATTTCCGTTTTAAAAACACTCACAAACAAAATAAAATTATTTTCGATTTCTTAAAAATGTAATAAAAACAGTATTTTTAGTCTTAAACGATGACAAAGTTAAAATTTCGTGAAATATTTCTAATTTTTCCGATATTTTTATGCGTAGAAAGATAAATAGAGAGCATTTATATCCAATAAACTTCAATGCCAAGTTTGTCTATATCGTTTAGAAGACATTCGGTGTATTGACCTTTTGTGCAGGCGCAACGAAAAACATCTATAATATCCTTCTCTTTTCGATTATTTGGAATTTATCGAGGTATTTTTCTGTGTAAAGTTGACCAACGACTTACAAAATAAGCTTGCTCTTAAGCTCGATAGGTTTATTTTTAAATTGTAAAGTTAGATAGGGAAGCACGAGGAATATACCTTTTTTTTTAACGTAGACAATTGATGCGTATTTCAGGAAAGATGTTAAGAAACATCGCACAAGCGATACTTACAGCCAGTTGATCGGCGAAAGTAGCATTCTCGGCTTTCCCCTGTCCATCCTTTTGTTGATTTCCGCTATTGTTAACTTCTCTCTCCCTTTTAGAGTGGACATTGGACATTCCCCAGCTGAGTAATTCATGATGTTCGACTTAGAAATCAGCACAGGACACTAGAGGGATGATCTGCACTGCAGCACTGTACAACGTGGTCCGGTCAACTTCTGCGCACATTCGGTACGCAGTGGTTGCAACAAGACTTAGTGAACTCCGGTCGTATATCAACGCTTTATATTGCACTTCTGTTCACAGAATGCTGCGTCAAAACACGTGACACCGACCACGTGTTACCACGTCATATCCTAGAGTGGCGTTGCTGTATTAAGAGGCTAGAGGGCGTATTAGAGTGAGCAGTCTCTGTTTCCTTTCTTTATCAGATGTAAGCACATGATTTTATTTCGAAGAGTTAAAGATATGCTTTTTATGGAAATATAGTTAAATTACATATCGTAAAAGGATATTTACATAAATGTAATCTTTCTCAATAGGGAATTTCAAGAGGAGTTGAATATATTTCATCGGAATTAATGCAATTTCACTAAATGTATGCAACATGGAAAAACTTGAGATATGTGAATTAAAAGATTCATAACAATAACTTTTCAGACGGTTATACTTCAGGTAATCTCATTTAATTTAAAATTCTTCATTTTTTTAATATAAAATATATCGCATTAAAAGATTATAACTTCATTTATAATTCAACGAATTCAACTTTTTATTTATTTCTTCCCTTTTAGAATAGGACATTTTATAGATATACTAAAAGTTATAAAGCTTATAAATAAAACCTAAAATTTTAAAAAGCATTTATGAAATTCCTTTTAAAGTTCACGTTTTATTTATTCGTCAATGATATTATACAATTAATATTTTATTTGTATAGAATAATAATATCTAATATTTTCCTTATTTATTTATAAAGGATGTTGCATTAGAGTTCTATCTCTCGAAACTTAAATTAAAAGAATTTTTACATAATATTTTATGTAAAATGTTAATTATTAATACCTTAGGATCTCGGTTTAACGAAATAATTGGGGCCCTCTCTTACCGAAAGAACGTTAAAACAAAGCGTTTTAAAAGCATATATTAATAACGAATGTACTGTACTGTACAGAACGTATTAAATAAAACATTGTTACAATGTACAATACAATACAGCACTGCACATTGAGTAATTTATATTCGTTGATTTATCTTGTATCGTGCTTTATCCGCAAATAAAATAAAAATAATTCTAATTTTTTCTTTATGACAGAAATTTTTTTTTTTGTCTGTTAAATCCGAACTCCAATAAATCCAGTCTATTGTATTTTAAGAAGAAAAAAAAGTTTAAAATCAATTCAAAAACTTTAAAAATATGAATTATTCATATAAAAATAAATTAAGATAACTGGTATATACAAGTAAACATACAAAATTAACTTAATATTTATTTTAATTTTTAGAGAAATCTTTTTAATAATTAATAAAATGTGTATTGTTTACTATTATGTAACTTTTCTTTGGATGCTTTCATTCAGGACCGCCGAGAGCTTGTATGGGGCCCTCTCTGCCTTTTAACGGGCCCCTTTTGCCATTTTTTTGAACAAATGAAATACGTAGAATGTTTCTTTATTTAAAAGCTGTCTTAAAGATTTTATTTTTTGTTAGTAAAAATAACATTGATTTATACGGATTGGAACCGCTACGGGCCCTAAGTTTTCTCCGGGCCTGGGAAAAATTTTCCAGCTTCCCTCTCGACGACCCTGCCTTTATGAAAATTTTGATTCATCCAAGCGGTTGCCTATATGTGACATCACACCTGCTGAGTGCTGGCCGAATGCCATCATTTATCACGCCTGTAGCATTTCTCGACAAAGAAAAAGTTGTCTACTACATCACGTCAGTAATAACCATCTAATTACATTCATTGTTACCCATAAATGCAGTCTTTGATAACTTGTTCTGCCTTATTTTTCAATCATTTTCGGCCGTACTTACACGTCAGATTAGTTTAATGTCACGATAATATTCGAATTAAAGTTTAAATGATATTAATTTTACTCGTTGATAACTAATTATTGGCGTTTTAAGATTAAGAGTCGCGACATAACCTCGATGACATTAGTTTAAACACGTAATCATTAATAACCACATTAATTCTAAGCCTACATCAAAGAGGAACGGTTGTATTTATAATTGATATACAAGCTATTGACAAGTTATATATTTCACTTTAATGTCTCTACCTTTTTATTTGAGTGATAAATTCACCGATTTTAATAAATCACTGCATTTATTCGTAGTATTATGACATCATAAATGCTAAACATCCAATGCTAATGCTCTAATTATACATCAGTAAACAGACAGATTACATTTTTAACATTTATTTCGAAAACTCTTACACTAAATAAAGACACTTAAATTATTTATTTTAAACAAATAAAAATAGATTATCTATTTACCAGTATTTAAGGATCCCCATAAATTATATAACGTTATTTTTATACCATTTTACTTCCCTTAATGCTCCATAAAGCTCGGGAGCCAAATTGTGTCTCTAAACTTAAGTTACGAACTGGAGAAATAACTTTTTAAACTGGAAAATAAGACATTTTAAAATGTTAATTATATAAAAATATAGCTAAACAGCATTTTAATGAGTAAACTGATTAATACGTTGGCTTGTTAAAGATTCAACGTTAATTTCCGTTTATGCGATGACAAGTTCGTAGTGTGGACTAAACCATTAACAATATACACAGATTAACAATAAATATAGATAATCCTTGTAATCAAAAGTACATTTATTCTCTTAGAAATGGAATATAATTTTAAAAAATTAATTATAGAGTAACATTCATTTTCTTAATTGAATTTACACTAATATAAGATTAATAATTTAATTTTACACACAAAATGCTGTTAATAATTACTTAAACAGCATTTCTTTTAGTAAATGTATGTAAAAAGTTTCATCAAAAGAAATTACAAAAGACAATTCATTTGTCATTTCCTCCTGAATCAAAAACAATCTCTGCATATTTCAGTTTTTCTGTGAAGGTAATACGAATATATTAGAAAAGTTGATATATATTGTTAAATATATTAATATATATTTTCTATTTTTATATGCTATATTATTTATGTAGTTTATTATATTAATACTATGTAAATAAATATAGTTTAATATAGTTTAATTTGAAAATATATTCGGAATAGTTTTTATATTTTTACCCTGAAGTTGGTGTTGGGGAAAGATCAATTTCTAAAAACTATTTTATTAATACTGTATACTGAATAAAGTTAGAACTCAGCCGGTTTATTCTATAAAAAGTTATAGTTATAAAAAAAACGTTAATATGATTGAGAGTGGAGGTGTTTTCGAAAAAAAATTCGAAAGAAGTACAGTACATTTATTTTTTGGTAAACTAAAAATTTGTGGGAGTAAAATAAAAAAAACATTTCATAACTTGGAAGCTTCTTGAGATACGGTTTCATCCCTTAATATCTCCCGAACCAATGGTCTGATTTTCTTAAAAATTGGTTAAAAACATTTCCTTCTAGTACACAAATCTCAACGCAAAGTTTCAGAAATTTTCGGATAAAAGGCACGGGAGTTATCAAGCTTCAAAGTGGGTAAAAAAAAAAGTCATACCATCGCCATAAATACTAATATCCATAAATACAGAAAAAAAAACCTAACTTTTTGCATTTCTCGATGTTTCAAGGTTCCTTGAGTAACTTCTCTGTCACATAAAAACAGCTGAAAAGTCAAAAGTTTATACTGTATTATGTACTGTACTGTACTGTACATTATACAATCAAACCTCTGAAAAGAACACAAAGTAAAATGGCCGCCGTTTAGAGGTGGCCGTTAGTAAAGAATCGACTGTTTTTGGTTTTTAAAAGTTTTCGTCGTTAAGATTCATTGATTTTATAGAATCAAGATCAGACTATAAGAATGTATCAGATATTGAAGAAGCTTTAATATTAAAGCTCTTAAATTTTTAATAATAGTCCTCTATTATAATATTTATTTGTGTAAAAAACAAAGAGAAAATTTAAATCAATTCGTGATATTCGAATTTGATTTTAAATTTTCTATTTGACTTAGAAAATGTTCGTAAAATGATAGGAAATTTTTATCTTTCTATGGTTTTTAAATGTAGTTTTTAATCGATATGCTTTAAAAGTTTTTATTTATAAATATGATGATTTTAAAGTTTGATAAAAATTCTAGAATATAACAAATTGAAACGTTTTTTTATTTAATATTATGCGGATTAAATAAACGATTATCTTTATTATATTTAATTAAACTGTGTGATATATTATTTTTTATTTCTATAATTCAAATTTTAGCATTAAAACGGTGTTTAAAATTCTTATTTTATTTTCTTTACTTGCCTGGATGTCTTTGCAAACTTAATCTGAGAAACCTTTGAAGCTAGTAGCTATAACTTTTCATAATATTGTCAAATCGCAGAGGATAATTCAATAATAAAATGGTATTATTTATTCTTTCGTAATGATACAAATATATAAATTTTAAGAAGAAAATTAGAATTACATTGATATTTCTTTAAGAAATATATTTTTATATCCCACTATAAATTGTTATGAGACGTCAACAGGAGTATGATAAAAGCTTATCAGTTTTTCATACAAACATAAACCCAAGAATATTGAAAGAATTTGAAAAATGTCTGAATTGTAAGAGTATTTTATCAAGGTATACTGCGTATTCCATGCAATATGAAATATTTTATTTCAATATAAAAATAGAAAGTAGAAATATTTTAATTTTTCTTATCAAAATATACCTTGTAGCATTGAAAGATTTGAGTAAAAATCTTTCGTATAAATATGCGTAAAGAAATTATTTTGCTTTGACATGATAAGTTTTATCTTCTATCGATAAAATTAATTAAAAATTCAAATTTCTATATTCATTTCTAACATAAATATTCTATTGATTCGAATAGGAATTCTTTCTTTTAGCAAATTTATACAGAATTATTCGATAGAAGCGCTTATTAAAATTGCTTCGTAAGTCTTGTTTAATTGCTTAGAACAAATGAGTCATTTATAAACAGAATTTATATACTTAAATTTCATTTACAATTAACAAATCAGTCATTAATTAGGCACGATTCTTAATTTTAACTTATTTTTCGATTGCTTTTCCTAAAATATGCCGTTTTATACTTTCATAAAAATTGATTTTTCTTCTCAATTTTTATAAAATTTAAATCCAACTTATCGTTATTTTTCGAAATAGTTTTTTATTTTCAATTTTCAACTGATCTTAAGAATTTAAGCACAGTCTACAGATTTACTAGGCATTAGCATACATTATTCCGATTTAAAAATAGTTTTTAGAAACGTTTAAACTTTAAAATTATTAAACTGGAAGACAAACAGAGAAAATAAATGCTTTAATTATCCAAATCTGAATGACTATTAATAGAAATCATTGAATTGCAAATGGCAAATATCTTAATTGATTTTAACTGAAGTGGTATTTCAAAACTGTTATAATAAATCAAATAATTTGACAATAATTATATCTTGGAAGCTCCATTTATTACGATAATTTTGCAATATTTTTTTTAAAACATGTTTTTCTTATTAAAATCTATTATAAAATATTAATTATTAATTACAAAAATGTTTTAAATTGGAGAGAAAATAAAATATTTAAGCGATAAAAGTTTAAGTTTTCATCGAAGCCAATCGTGTTTATCTGATTGAGACTTGGTACGTAAATTATTCCCATATGAAATGATTACTATCTTGTTAGTCGTTCTCGCTGCACACGACTCCCCATTGTCCAAAGTAATTAGAAAATCGATAAATTACATCTTCTTCGGTAATGTGAATATCAGTATTAATAAATTGATTCAGAAATCTTATTATTATTTTTTTTAACTTTGTTTTCGCCATTTTAAAACTTTGTATTTTTTCCCCGAATTATTTGACTTGTTTACAATTCTCTTGACTTTTATTCTTACAACTTTTTTACTCTGTTTATGTTATCATTTTTTCCTCCTCTTTCACAAACTTTTATGTTCCATTTGTACCATTTCACCTTCATATTTCTCCTTCGTCACTGTTGTTTTTTTTTAATATTTTATTTGTAACCCATTCTTTTATATATTTTTTCCTTTCAATTTTAATTTTAACCTCCATAAACGACTTTCATTTTTTATTCCTTGTTTAATTTGACTTTGCGATTTTCTAGTTCATTAAGATATTTTATTAAAAAATATTATTTTCTTGCCTTTTCTATAATAATGCGTCGAAATACATATCTTATCTATTTACGTACACAAATTAACATTTTTTTTCTATCGATTTTCTAATTATCTCAGTATTTTCTTATTAGTTTCTAAATTTTTTTCAGTAACTAAACTTCTTCAGGGAAAGAATTGAACAAGTTATAAACCTTATTTCCTATCTAATTAGTGAAACTTGGTTAAATTTATAAACATAAGAAGAATAAGGATATAATCAATTGTTAAAGCTTATTTTTACACCTTAGATTCTATTTTTTTGCAATTCAAAATTTAATTTTTTAAGCAAAAACCTAAAATATTGAAAGTTATTTTAGGTTAAAACTAAAAATCTTATTTAAGAATTAAATAATTAGTTATTTTTTAAAGTATTTTCCCAATCGTAAAATATAAGAGAAAATTTATTTTAAACTTTTGTCACTGTCAGTCTAATTTCAAGTATGTTTCTTATAGGCTACTGTATAAATAATGGACTGTTTTATCAGTAAAACATTAAAAAATATCTATAATTTCTTTCTCTACTTTATCATAAACTTATGAGTTTAAAAAGAGTTTAGTTTTACGAAGATTTATTTGCAAGGAAATTGAATTAAAATGTGTATTTTTCCTAGGGAGACGGAATTACTAGAAATTTAAAATTCAATATATTTTTATTTTTTTTCCTGTATTTTCATTGAGAATAATATTTTTTTATTATTTTCTACACGTTCGCTTCTAAACTACGTTTAAAAATTTCTGTATAAATCTCTCTCGTGTTGGCAAAAGGCCAATAAAGAGAAAAGACTACATATGACCTTTATGTCTGAAGAAGTAACTTCAACCACACTAATAAAAAATCATGCAATATGTACGATATTATTAAAAGAAAAATGTATATAGTAAATGATTTTATAAATGTTAATTGATGTAATATTTTATTACAGAAAAGAAAAAAAAAGCAATGCTTAATACTGTAGAAATGGATAGAGATCAGCAACTGTCTGGAAAACTAGACTATGTTTACAGATAATAGGAAACTACACTACATTGATTTTTAGTTGCCTAAAGAAAAAAAATTTTGACAGAAAGATCAATTCAAAAAAGGGAACTCACCGACTGAATAGGCATTTAACGTTTCTGTTTTTCTTTCTTTCTTTTTTTCCAAATGTAACAGGCATGTGCATCTTCTTTTTCTTTATTCTTTGAAGTGAAATGTTGAATGCATTCTTCTCATTCATTTTTAATCGCGATTTTAAAGTTTTCAATTGTTTGAATTGTATAATTTTGGTTTAACAATGTAAAATATTTACATTGAGATACCGATAAATACTTTTGAAGAAATATTAATTAAATTAATTATTTATTTATTAATACAGGTGATGTCGCTAGACAATAATTGCCACTCCAGAATAATTTCATATGTTCAAATCTATTAAATTTTTATGTATTTTATTTTAAAAAAACTATATTTTTCAATGGTAATAAATTCTTCATTTTTAAGCATATCCATGGGTAAATTTTTTATTAAAATTTTTACATGTTCATTTTTATGTTCATTATCACATATCATATACAGAAACTAAAAACGAGCAATTATTTATTGTGACATGCTAAGCTGGAATTTTTAATTATAGTTTTAATCTATTAAATTTAAAATATATGCTCTCCATCTCAAATTAGTAGTGGCTTGCCCCTGTACATCATACTTTTCCTGTTACAATAGAGTCCTGCCGGTCATCTATCTAACTCTTTTCAGGGGAAAAGAGTTAGATAGATCCTTCCTGTAGTTATCCTTATCCTTCAGTTATTTCCTGTAAATAAAATATCTAAAACATTATCTGATATAATTTACTATATACATGAATGTATGTCTTTCATACTGTGGAAATTTTTAATTCATCAAATAGTCGTCGTAGTTAACCGCAATGAATTTTAATTTACTTTATTATTACTCAGTAACTTACACAAAATTCCATAATTAAAAAAATAATAAAGTGAAATAAATAAAAATAATTTATGGCAAAGCGTATCTTAATTAAAATTTTGTTCGTATATAAATTAAAATTTTACTTAAAAACTGTGCTAATAACTTGATAATTACATCACTAAATTATAATAATTACATTACATTCAGTAAGGCGTTATAAAATATTCAGAAAAATAATAAGAACACAATTTCCTCGTTAATTTTCTTTCAAAATCGAAGATTTAAGAAAATATTCAAATGCAATAATTATCGAGTGAAACCTCTTAACGACGGCCATTTTTTTTTCTTTTGTTTCCGTCAGTGTCCATTGTTCACAGGTTTAACTGTGTTAATTATAAGAAGGGAAATTGATTCAGTGATATAAAATTCATGTTTCTAAATAAATAACAGTAGTAGCTCTGAATACATCTCTGTTAGTTTTCATTGGGATAATTGATTCAGTCTCACTTCATTTCTGTAAGGAGAATGAAAAAAATACTATCATTAGAAATCCTTTTATCTTATAAGCCAGTCTCCTTCTAGAAAAATAGTTTTACAATTATAATACTCTAAACTTCTTTTCGGAAATTTTAAAATGCATTCCTTGTTTTAAAACTTAACTTTTTTTTTCCCCTTTATTAATAACTGAATGTCACCGTATTGATTATATTTATGCCGTTAACTAATTTTAAAAATTTCAATAAAATCTGTCTAGTAAATTTAAAAATATATTTAATATTTTAAGATATTTATAGAATATTATAAATTAATTGAGTTTTTTTAAAAGAAACTTTAAAGAAAGAAGAAAATGTAAGGAAAAATTGCCAAGAAAGGGAGTGATATACGAGTGTATTTGATGATCCGATCAATGACAAATAGTAAAACTATGCCATTGATAAACGAGAAATTCAACAATGGAAGAGAAAAACAACATAAAAAAAGGTGAAATTACTGTATTAAATAAAAAGAAATTTAAATAAAACCGACAAAATGAAATATATCGCTGAAATAATATTTATAAATAAAATAAAGGATAGGATTGATGGAATAAAGCAATGCAACACATGGGCGATTTGCCAAAGAAAGAATACCTCCTGGGAGGACTTTCTATAGAAAATTGGCACCTATTTAGGTATCAGATACGTAAAGAAAAGTTTATGTAGCAAGCCGTTGGCCAGGCGCGAACCCACGATCCAGTATTTAATGGTTTGGGTGTTCGGATGTTCGATTCAAGTGTTTAAACACTAGTGTTTAATGGTTTAATTCACTCGGCCACTAATGGGCCAAATAACATAAAGAAAAAGTTATTTTACATTTTCATAAAATGTTGTTTTGGTTATATAATTTTTATACATGATTATTTTTTAATATATATTTATATTTTATAATGTTAAAATAAAATAAAGTAAAACAAGTTTTAAAACTTATACGAAAATCCTTTATAACACGCGTTAACATTAGTAATTGAATGGAACTATCGTGTCGGATCAACGTTGAAACGAAGCTCATAAATGCAACAATTAACGAATTATATATTGCTGTATATTATATTATATAACGATTTGATGTTTATTATATACTACAGTATATTGTTTACTATACATCTTGTATGAATATCTTTTATGGTTTATAATAATGGGCAAATTTTTAATTAAAATGACAGAAAAATGAACATAAGTACTGTAAACAAAAATAATGATTATTTATTAAAGGTGTATTTATTATGTAAAGCTAAATCGAAACAAAGGACAAATGAGTATGTATTGTTCCTAACTAAAGTCTTTGACCTAGGTCATTCAATACTCTAGCTTTGGTTTGGTCTCAGTATTGCTCATTGATTGAAACATACGTTTTCATATTGTCACGTTGTCCTCTTTTGATAGTATACGAGATAGTCGAGTAGTCCAATTAGACTGCAACCCGTACCGAAACTCTTATTTCAAATAGTCAACGATACACAATAGGTTAACAAAGTGTCATCTCGTTTATTCCCTACTCTTCGAATTTGCTTTATTGTGGCTTTGAAATCATGAACGGAGACTGAAAACTCGGATGTAACTAATAAACAATAGTTAGCTTCACAGTAGTCATGCTCTAGGGTACTACAGTTATTGTCCAGGTGATAAAAGTGCTAACTCTCTTGAGGTCCAATACAATCCGAAGTGGGTAGATCAGTTAAGCAGAATGAATGATAGGGGGTTATCAAACTCAATTTAGACAAAATAAAACATTAGAAGGACATTTGGAAGGCTCTAATCCGAAGGGAATACAACTAAAGACAAATTTGATTGCTGTGGGAATCGAACAAGACAGATGGAAAAAGAAAAAAAAAATGGAAGGTATTTCAAGAGCTTACTCGTCATTTTTGAATTATGCAAAAAGTAATTACGATGAATAGAAATTTAAATAAAATATAAGCTATTTAAAATTAAATAATTTCGCAAATATAACAATATAAAAACATTGAACCATCTGATAGTAATAAGAATTTGTTTTGTGTTACAAGTCTGTGCACAAAAGTTTTCAAGTTTCGCCCTTCCCATTTAAAACAAAAAAGAAATTAATTAAGTAGTTATATTGTATATAACTTGTATTTATTTTGCATTCGTTTCGTTTCTCTTCAGTCTACTATATTATGTTATTTTACGAACCTATACAATATTGTAAAAATTAATAAACTATGTTACAAAAAAATACATTTTAAAAATCCTGTGTTTAGGCCTGTTGTATAGTATTTTAATAACAACTTTAGAAGTTATATAATCGGTAATATTAATTATATAAAATTGTAATACAGTAATTATTACAATAAAAAACAAATTATAATAACTTACATGATATTAATTTACATAACGTATACGTAAACTAAAAACAAGCAATTATTTATTGTGACATGGTCACAATGCTGGGCTGGAATTTTTAATTATAGTTTTAATCTATTAAATTTAAAATATATGCTCTCCATCTTAAATTAGTAGCGGGTTGTCCCTGTACATCATACTTTTCCTGTTACAATAGAGTCTTGCCGGTCATCTATCTAACTCTTTTCAGGGGAAAAGTTTTGAATTGAAATAGCATGACTTCTGTTTCGAACTGAAAGATTTTATACACTTAATCGGGGCCTCCTGCCACTAAACTTTCTAACCTAGTCTACAATTTTTTCAAATTGCAGCCCAATAAAATGCATTAAAAAAAGAGGAAGAGAGAGAGAGAGAGATACAACAGGGGAGCTGAAAACTTTTCTCTGGGCCCGCAGCAATAATTTAACTTATTTTTACTAACAAAAACAGTTTTTATAGTCATAAAGAAATGCTCTACGTACTGTACTCACTTGTTCAATAACAAAAAAAAAAAAAAAAAAAAGACAAAAGGGACCCATCTACACCCGGGCCCCTTAGAAGCTCTAGACAGCCTTAAGTAAAATGTACAGGTAAGAGTTATAAGTAAAAAAAATATCGCCTCTAATTTCAGCTGAATTTCATACATATATTAAGACTTTTTTATAGTAAAATTTCTCAAAATTTTAGTCATAAATTGAGATTATGACCGCAGCTTTATCGACGTATTTCTATTTTCAAATTATAACACAATTTAAATATAAATAGTCTAACTACATTCTGGTTAGCAGTTCTAAAAATTAAAACAAGCAAACTACAAAATACAGGACTAAAAAAGATCCTATTTTATAACGACAGAATTCTTAAACAGTTTTCAAGAAAAAATAAGTATTTATTTTTTCCTTCCAGTGTATTATCTGAAGTACTTTCAGCGTATTAAATTTTGAAAATACTATTTTATAATATTCAAAAATTCGGTACATTTTTATGACTCTTTTGTAATTTACCAAATATTTAATATAGTTTTTATTCTAACTTTACAGTCCCCGGAGAATTTAAAGAATTTTAGAAAAATGTAATTTACGTAGTCTATTATCGATAAACCTGTTATTTTTATTTAATTTTAATAAGATTTAAATATATAAATTTTGAATTTGCATATTATGACGCTAGATAATTGTTTAAATTTTTTATTTTTTTAAAATTTCTTCTCACGGAAACTATTATGAAATGATAATACTGTAATAATATATCGAAATTAATTCACAGTCGTGATTTAATTTCGATATATTATCATTTCGTTATAGTTCATGAGCTTATTTAAAGTGATAAAATGATTTTTCCGAAAATATGACGACAAAACATAATAAATATGTAAAAATGTTAATGAAAATTATAAATTGTCATCGGTTATATGTGCATTTATGATGTTATCAACTTAAAAAATAAGCATTTGTTTTTTTATTTAATTCACAAAAATATTAAAATTTATATTATATTAAACGATACATCTATATTCTATTGCTCTCTCGTTGTATATTAAATAAATATGTTACATTTATCTCTCTATAAGATCCGGAATTCTCTTGTGAACATGAAAATCTACAAAATAATTCGAGGGTTTATATCGGTATAGGCATATACGATCCCTGGCAGAGAGGCATACCAAAAATTAAAAATAAACAAATAAAATATAAATAAACAAAAATATCTTCTTTATATATAAGTTAAATAAGTCTTTTTAGATTTATCTGCAAAATATTTTTTGAAAAAATCAATTTTCGACGGTCCTAATTGTTTTGTATATCGATGTGTAGCGTGCTGAGTCTGAGTACTTTACTACCATAAATTGGGGTTTATTGACCTTTATCTGAAATTTTTGATTACGAAACCTTTCCTGAATTTTAATTAGCATTATATGATAGATAAAAAGAGTTGAAAAATTAAAATTTCTTTATTATACAAACAACTAAAATGATATAAATTAATCCGCATTTTAAACAAAATAATTTCAAATTAGGAATTAAGATCATAAACGAATGATTACTGTTAATATAAATAACAAATGCTAAATGTTTAACGTGTTTATATAAAAATTTTGGAATTTCTTAAATTACGTATTTTGTCCGAATGTTTTTTATCTTCACTTATATAATTAATATGTGTTATTATCATATTAATTATATTTTCTATATAATATTATATTTATCTTTCTCGTTACAGAAAGCAAGAAATTGCATCAAAGACATAAAATAGATATTCCTTCAATCGTAGATTAAATAAGATGTTCTGTTTAATCACTCAATAAATAATTAAAGAAAGATCCAATATCAAATAGAGTGTAATCTTATATAATCAAAACTTAAAATATTAATATAATTCTTTCAACATTTTAAATATTTAATTTCAATTTTATATCTAAAATGAAATGTATCTTTTAACTTAAGTATATGGCAAATATTTTTAAATAAATTATTTAAACGACATCATTCAATTCGAATCAATACTTTGTATGTAAAATATCCCGTATCATCATCATTGTTTATTAATTAATCTTTAGGAAGTCCTTTGAGTAGAATACCTAGTGCCGGATTTACCATTAAGCTGAATAAACTAAAGCTTGGGCCTCTAAATTTTTATTTTATATTAAATTTTAATTAATTTATATTGTACACGTAAATAATTTAATAAAGCTTTACTATGTATTAATAATCTGTGTAAATAGACATATATGTCTTTTTTATACAATTAAAAGAATTGGAGAAGGGGGCCTTAATTTATTGTTAGCTTAGGGCCTAAAAAATATAATTCCGGCACTGAGAATACCTCGTATTTATCATCCGTAATATTCTTTATTTTTTAGGAAGTTCTTTGAGTAGAATATACCGTATCATCATCATCATCATCTGCAGCAGCAGCATCAGCATTCTTTATTATGTTTTTTGTAAAACCCTCTGGCTAGTATATACTGTATCATCCAGAATTTTTTTTATTACTCTTTAGGAAACCGTCTGATTACAATAGCCCGTATTATATAACAAAAATCAATAATATATTCTGTTAAGAGATTGATCTGATGGAAAATGAATGTTTTTATGTTATTCATTTGGGGAACAGGAATTTTTATATTTGATTGCCACATCAATTTTTTAATTAAAAAAGAATTGGTAACATATCATTTTTGACAAGAGATAATTTTGAGATTGGCATTCTATTTCCTAAACCGAGACAGAATACGTCTCGTGACAAAATATTACATGTCGGTCAACCGCTTGTTTTACTGATAAACGATATCAAAATTAATTAAACTTTCCTATTCTGTCGACAAGAAGTATCGATTAAGCCTCCTTATCGAGCTATGTGTGACAAGATCCATAAAATTCTCTTAGTTTATGAGGTCAGCCATATTGAGAATGAGTCGGATAAAACCGGACTTAAGAAGAAAAGAAACGGGATTATGTGGCTAAAACGATATGATTGCTCATAAAATTTTAGTCTCTTATATAAAACGGTATCAACTTAGATTATCGAAACAAATCGTAATTTTTTTCCACTCCTTAACACGTAAGAAAATACTCTGAATGAGATGTTATCGTTTATAATGTTATTCCACACTTCGTACTATTTTAAAGCTCTTATGATCTTATAAAAAAGAAACTATGTTATAACATAAGGATAATAATATATTGAGCATCATATTATCCCATTGTAAGGATCATAAACACTTTTTATATTATCCTTTCTATCCACTGACAACATTATAAACACATTTGTATTTATAATATCCCCTCGATTCCCTAGAATAAAGTTATATTATTAAAAGTAATAATATATATAAAGTAATTAGAAAAATAATTGATTTTTGAACTTAATACATTATCCATTTGTAAATTTATTTTTTGTGTTAATCTAAAAAAGTGCACAATGAGATTTTATCAATCAAGTTTTCGGGGAAAAAAAACACTCGAATTATTCTCTCATAGTGTATTTTTATTAAATTTTTTATAACTATTTTTGTTGTATGAACAAATCTAAAAAGAAATGTAATCTGAAATAAATTCAGTTATTGCTTATCCGCAAAAAAACATATATATATATATATATGTTCACAAAATAATAAGCATTTCGTGTTGGTTATTTCAGAAACCGAGGATAAATAACTATTCTTTTTTTACTCCAAAACAGTTTTTATTTAAAGAAATACATGAAAGGATCTCAGTCCCAGCAGTTTTATTTAAATGTGGAAAAAATATTCGGAAATAGGTCAAAAACAAACGTACAAAATTTTAAAGTCTATGAGGTTTTTTGTGCTCGTAAATTAATCAAAAAATTGTTTAAAATGATGTATAAATCTTCAGTGGTATCATGTTCATATCTACGCCTGTAAATTATTATTATTTTTTTTTAAAGAAAGAAAAATGGAATGAATGGATGTGAATAATGGAATATTTTAAAGCGAAACCTCTACAAAAATATCAGGATTCAGAGAGAAGAAAGTCAAAATAATGAAAATTTCAAGTATGCTCTAACGAGTTTTAAATTAATTATTAAAAGTTTGAATATTGATAAAAATAAGGTTTGCAGTTAAGTTAGGCCTATATTATTTAATGAAATCTAATTAAATTTTAAGCTAATTATCAATGAAACAAAGAAAACACATGGAAAAAATTACAACTGTTCAGAATAAAAGAATCTAACAAGGAATGTCAATAGCAAATATCTGGCAATTATTTGTCACGTACTCTCCTTTAAATTCTATTTAGAAAATCGCAGAAGTAAATGTTTTGCTGCGATTCGGTTGTGTTCCACTTTAGAAATTCAATAAAAATTACGTTTTTCAATGGAGGAAAAAACTACAATATATAATCGATATATTTGACACAATGAGAGATTTCTGAAGCAAAATATTTAAAATTAATTTAATTCTGTATATGGAAGGTCGATTAGAATGTCAGCCTCCACTCTTGAGACCCGGAATCGAATCCCGGATCTCCCATAGAATCTGTCACGCGCTGTCGGGCCCCATCCCTTGCCAACTGTACGCCCCTATTGCGGGCCTAGCCGAATCCGCGAGGGATATAATTAAACAAGCAAATCTTAGTGCCCGTGGGGCAAAAAGGTAAAAATAAAAAATTAATATCTGTACTTAATGTAAAGTTGGAGAAAAATATAGATGATAAGGAATGAATAAGAGATTCTTATCACTTATCGATTTTACAATGTAAAAGACGTTTAAAATTTTCAAATTCTTTAAAGAACAATTAGAAAAATAAATAAATCTTGGCAACAAAAATTATAAAAATGATGACACTAGAATGATGATATATTTACAACTTTCTCTTCTAATTTCCTTCACTGTCACCTCATTCATCACGTACATAAGTTACGTGAACTATTATTTGACATCACGTGATAGTAGCCAACAACGTCGTGATGAATGAACGTGATTTATCTCGAACTACTCAATACGAAAACAAATAGTTAGATTAATGATTGTAAATATTCCTGAATGAATATACGAAAATCATATGATAATATTGATTTTTTTTTTAAACTTTGCGGGTTGCTTACATTTAATTATTATTACTGCCTATCTTTACTTATGTAATCATTCACGATCTAGCATTATCGAAAGTACTTTGCCTGCATTAAGAAAGCTTTTTTTCAAAGAGTCATTGATGGAAACAGCTGGTTCTTCTAAAAAATTTATAATAATCTACATTAATCAATTTTAATCGTTTTTTATTGGGAAATTTTAGTCATTAATCCTAACATTTCTAAACCATTCGGGTCAATTTTATCTAATTTTCTTTTTTATTTTATAGATAATTTTTTTTTATTTGAATTAAGACGAAAATCTGATAAGGATAATCCATAAAGAAAAAAAATGTTTTGTATATTATAACATATAATATACCTCTCTCTTCTATTCCATCAAATAATGATGCGAGACTCATAAGGTCTTAATCTTTGGTTTATTTAGCTTATGTATAAATCCGGCCCCACTCTCCACAACAGTATCTATTGCAATTATTAATATTCAATTTTGCAAGTATTGCAATTTGCTGTTCTACTTCAGTTACATTCCTGCACAAATTTAATAGTAGAACAGCTAAATTGGCAGAATTACAGAAGTTAGAACTTCTCAATTATACAGATTTAATGATAATTAAATATGCTTGCAACTAATTTGAAACGACGTTACTATTACAATTTTAGGCGTTTAAATATAAACTATATTTTTTAATCCTGTTATTTTACTTTCTTCTGATGCCGTCTCTTTACATTAAGCGAACTAAGCCAGATGTTACTCATAAAATTTAAATTGTGGGAATATATATATATATATATAAACATATTATAGGCCAGTGTTTTTTTATATATTTATGTATCAATATTTAAAATATGTGAGAACCCTTTAAGGATAAAATTGGAGTTATAAAATTTGCAAAAAAGATTAATAAATTTAAATTTTCTGGAATGAATAGTGTGTTTCATTTCAACTTTAAGTGAAGAAAAAATTTGCTATTTTAAATTTAAAATAACAAGATTTAAATTAATATTTTTAAAAAGTTTTAAACGTTATTTAATACAGTTTTTTTTCCGAAATAGAATAAATTAAATTCTAATTGTTTAATGCATTAAAAAATATTATTATTTTATCTCTGAACATCTTATAATATTTAATAACTATAACCGTTATATAAAACGTGTGATTTTAGCTTTACAATTGTATATATTTTATAATTTCTATAACTTGTCATCAGCGGCGTTTTAAAGCATTGGGGCCTTTCTAAGGTAGTGGGGCCCTTTTGTAAAAAGTAGTAGACAACCTGGAACCATAAATTACATCTAAAAAAAACTTTCTTAGCTAATAAAAACAAAACAGGTAATTTAGAACCATAATAAACTTTTTTATACTAATAAAATCAGCTTACTTCTCAGTATCGAAGCTAAGCTTACTTCTTAGTATTGAATAAAATAATGAGCCTTATTTAAATATTTTGAATTATCGAATCACAAAGCTTTTCTTAAAGATATAAGGAAAAAAGTCTGGCTTTTTTTTTAGAGCTCCGAATGGCTGAGCGTTTCTCACTTGAGGCTAAATCATAGCTTGTTATAATACAGAAAATATAATAATATTAGTACTTTGTTTTACAGTATATAAGTACATAAGTTTTTACTCAAACTATAACGGTAACATGTTATAAAGAAGAGCATTTGAAAAGTATTAATACAATAAACGTGTCTGCAAATTGTCATCCAAAACTCTAAAGTAGTTTGTTAAGATATCAAGTTCAGTTGTTACCCTTTGATATTCGATACATAAAAGATATTGCTGGTTTAAAGTATCAAAATTGGGAATTCATTAAATTAAATTTGCCTGTTATTATAACTGTGACTAGCATCGAGTTACAGTAGAAGAATCGAATAAAATTAGATTTACTACTGTAGCAATAAACCCAAGAGTAATAAGAACAATAGGGAAATTTAATAATATGTTAAAATGCACATCTTTATTTTAATTATACTGACTGTTTTCATAACGTTTGCAATTGTAATTGTACAGATAAATTTTAAAAATATACATGATTATAATTTCATCCACTTACTTCAGCACTTTTATTATAATTACAAATAAATTATTTGGAAGTTGAATTTTTCTACAGTTTACTGGAATTTTTTAAAGGCAATTTTGACCTTTTTACAAGCGAAAAAACTTTTTAAAAGATAGAAAATAATAAAAATTCTTATCTGTTTTTTAAAGTCGTCTCAAACATAATGGTATTTTTAAAAATTAATAAAATGTATTGTAATTTAAACTCCTTCCAGCAGTAAAAATGATAAACATTCAGATAAAATCTTTCAAAATTATTATCATATTTTAAATTTTTAAGTATTAATAAAACTATCTTAAATCTCAAATTTATATTCTCTAAGCTTTTCAAACAAGTTTAATTAAGTATTTATGATTTTCTTAATAGTTTCATTTCATAATTTTGCATATGGAAAAATTTAAGGCAAAAAGGCAAAAAGGGGCTGCCCTTTTTGCGTTATTTTTCTTTGAATAAATGTTTAAAAAACAAATATTTCAAGAATATTTCTTTATTAACGAGCAATTATTTATTGTGACATCGTCACAGCAATTTTTTTATCATATTCTTAATTTATTTAATTAAAACGTATGCTCTCCACCTCAAATTAGTAGTGGCTTGCCCCTGTACATCATACTTTTCTAGTTACAATAGAGATTCTATATAGTTAATCTGGGTCTCCTGCCCCAAGCTCTCCACATCTGCTCTCGACTTTCATCTATCTAACTTCGTTCTAAAGATTAAGAAAGGACAGACAGACGGACGGCAGTGGGAATTTATACTACAATTTTTTCAAATTGCAGCCCAATAAAAATAGCATTAAGAAACAATACAGCCCCGTCGATGGGAACCCAAAGTGGTTCTAATAGTAAGTCGATAAGGAAGTTTCAAAAAATCCTCAGCTCCCCACTACTATGGACTATTAGAAAAGGAAATTAGGAAAAATCCCCATCAGCGGCCGTGAATATAAGTATATAAATTGACGAATAATTTTAATATATTTAATAATCCTAACAATATTGAAGAATAACACAGAGTATGATTTTAATAAAGCAACTTTTTTAATTTAGTAAAGAAAAAAAAAAATACTTTCTTATAATAATCTGTATCTAAACATTACCAAAATGCAATTTCCAATAAAATAGTCGATTTTTTTTACGTTATATATAGAAGATATATTATAATTTACTTGATTTAAGTGTATCTGAAAATATTTTTCTGTCATAAGTAATAGAAGATATATCAATAAATTTTCTATCTTGATCGAATTGATCTGAAATGCAATTTTTCCAAGCAACACACATAAAAAAAAGATGCAAAACTATCAAAATCTCATACTGTAAAGTAAATTTTTTTTATTATTATTCTTTTTATTTAAAAAAAATATATACAATATCTATTGTATCGTTGTAAAAACAAAACAAAAAAAAATTGAAATGTCATTGAGAAAAATCGTTTTGTTATAATAAAATATATTCTCGAATGCTCGAAATGCTTTTGTTTTTTGATTTCCTTGCAGATGATGTTTTACAATACATCGGGTTAACCAAATCACACCAGAAGAAATTCTAAGAAGACGATCGATTTAATATCCAAGAAACTAGAATTAAAATTATTTTTTCTTTACTTAAGAATAACAAAAATTCTTGAAATAAAGATAGCAAAATGCTTCAGGTTATTTCTTCGAAATTTTCATTCTTAGTATTCATTATCGTCATTCCTAGATGGCGCTATATGTTGATTTAATAATACAGGAGGCCTTATTTTTTATAAGGCGCCCTCTACTGTCATATTCGTGAATTTATAAACATAATAAACGCTTGATATTGTTTCTACGGTAATATTTAGAAGAAAAAAAAAATTAAAAGTTATGTAAATAAGATACACCACTTCACACACAAAATAGGAAAGAAAAAAAAAAGAACAGAAACAAAACACTACATTGTGTTTTAAAAATATAAATTTTTCATTCGGGAGATAAATTAATTCAGTAAAAAGAACAAATGAACTAAATCCGTTTTGCAAGAACAATTACTACTTTTCGATTTTTCATTCTATTTCCTCGTGGGAAGAGTAAAAATGGAGAGATTGTTAAGATAAAGATTTATTTAAAAGAGTTATTGTTTTTTTTTCTTACACTTTTATCATTATTTTCATATAGGAAAGGTCAGTAAAACTAGAAGATACAACAATAATAGGCATAGATAATGGCTAGAGAATGAGATGATTATTTTTAAAAGTTGCCACACCTAAATATTAAATTGATAGACCAGGACTTGGAAGTTCTTATTAAAGTTAATAAAAATTACGAAAAGGGTTCTAATTTACCATACTAAATAATGGCTTTTTGTTCATTTTATTAATCAAATAAAAAGAAAATACAGATTATAACGCCGTTATCTCTTTCCATCATGTTTTATGGACCACAATTTAGCTTTAATTCAATCAAAATTCAGAATTTTGAAGCGAAAAACTTTCATTTTTCTCCTTTGCAGTTTGATAAATTAAGCTTTTGTATTTTCAATTATTCATCCGAAAGAATGATTAATGATCATCTTAATGCCTTTTCCCATTTAAAAAAAAATCTCGAGCTTATTAAATAGAATTAATTATTGAAATTTAGTTTTCGAAAACAAACACACATTTGAGCTTAATTTATAGTATTTATTAATAATTTAATTGCATTTTAATTATATTGTAATGAAGGATAAAATTAAAATCGATAATCTTCTCATTATAAAAAAATTAACGTTAATAATTGAAATTAGAAAGGAGTAATTAAATAATTGAAAGAGAAGCAAGTTTAAGTATAAATTCTGAAGAATTTCTCTATGTTAAGTTATCAGAATCACGCAATTATCGAAGAGAAACGTGGGAAAAATGATTATATTTACAATAAAATTCTGTACATTGAGTCGAAGCGTACCAAAACAATATTTTACACAACAAATGTATACACGTACTGTCCAACTTCAGCTATATATCAAACTAAAATCAAAATCGTTACTCGTTTTATCTTGTCATGATGTGTAGTTTCATATTTTCACGCTATCCCAAGGCAAATATCAGCATCATGTCGCATTACAGTAAAATGTACTGTTTACAGAACAAAGAGAAGAGTTGAGTGGACAAAAAAAATTAAAATAAAAATGATACAAAATATGCTTTAAACGAAGTTAACTTTAATGAACCAACTGGGAATATCCTTAATTTTAAACGAATAAGTTTTCGGTTTCGCTTTTAATTATTAAGAATATCGATTAGTTGACCGCGATGTTTGTATATAAACAGAAGAACCGAAATCTTATTTTTTAAACAGAAATGAAAAGAAAAAACATGTAAGAGGAGCTGATATAATTTTGAACCTAAGCCAACTTTCTAGAAAAATTCTTGATTTTTTTTTTTTTTAAATTTAATTTAAGGATGTTTGTTTGCGGTTTTAATTTTAATTATCTTGTAGCTTTTTAAAATGTTAATAATTAAAGTTTTCTCATTTGCAAACGTTATTTTTACTTAATTAAAAAGTATTATTATTTTTTTAATATTATGAATATAATCAATTAATGCTTTTATGCGAATGAATTTGGTGTAAATGAATTGCATTACCTGTATAAAAATGCGAATAGATCTGTAAATTCCCACTGTTGTTCGTCTGTCTGTCGTTCCTTAATCTCGAGAAGAGTTTTAGATAACTGAAAGATAGGACCAAATATGGAAAGCTTAGGGGTAGTAGACCCCGATTAACTATATAAGAACGTCCGATCGAGATCGGAAGTTACGTGAATTTAATTCAAAATTTTCTCCTCAATGAGTTACGTAGATGATCGGCACGACCCTGTTGTTATCAGGAAATGTATAGTGTATAGGGACAAGACACTACTAATTTGAGATGGAGAACATATATTTTAAATTAAATAAATTAAGAAGGTTATTAAAAATTGAAACCCGGTATTATGGCGATGTCACAATAAATATTTACTCGTATTAAATATAAAAAAAACATTCTCAGCTGACAAGTGAGAGCTTAAAATGTAGTCAAAGAACGTATCGATCTGGATTATTATAACTTTTATTAATAATTTATCGATGAAATTTCGATGAGAGTGCATAAAATTCCGTCGAATTTAAACGTTGATAGTCGCATTTATATTCGTTTCTTTGTATAAAAGACAAAAAACTTTATGATTTTTTTCCTTTTTTCTGTATACCCTTGGCTACACTCGAGTGTATTTTTATCTAAACACGTCATGAGTAAAGAGTAATAATGAGTTTTTTTGCGCTTCAGATCTGGTAATTACTAAAATATGAAGTATTTTGCCGCATCCGGTGAATGATTTACTTTTTCCACGTGCCCGACACGTGCTGTCAATCGTATAATGAATATTATTTTTTGTTTATAAGCTTACTTCGTCCAGCGAGTTACACGCAAATAATTTAAATTCCAAAAGAATTACAAACATCTTCTTTGTAATCTTGTAGAATACGAAGAATAGAGAATCTTTTAAGCTTAATTCTCTATATAACTTATTATTATATTGATTATAATTTATCTTGTCAAACCTCTGAACAATGGACACTGACAGGAACATAATAAAGTAGCCGTTCTTTGGAGGTTATTTTGTACCCTTTTCAGAAAGAAAACTTCTTAAAATAACCGCGGTTTAGAGGTGTCCGTTGTTGGGAGGTGGCTGAATTTATACACATTTGCCTTGTATACCGATAAATTTCATCTAGTAATGTTTTTTACATGTGTGCTTATGGATCAAAAGAGGCTTCACGAAATTATTCTACATCAATTACTGGGGCCCAGAGATTCTACAGCGATTTAATGTACTGGGGCCCAGAGATTCTACAGCGATTTAATGTACTGGGGCCATAAGAATCGAGTTTCTAATGGTAGGGCCCCAGAACATTAAAGTTATTTTTGATGGAAGGGAATTTTTTAAATTAAAATTTACGAAATTCCTATTCAAAAATATGTTTTTTGAAAGCTTTTCAGTATAAAAAAAGCAGGAAATTTTATATCAATTTTCCGAAAAAAAATAATAATAAAATAATTAAAAAAATTACAAGCACCAAATTAAAATTAATTGTACGAAACGAGCAGAAAATATTATTTTTCATTTATTACTTTAAAAATAAATTTTTAATTAACGAAATACCTCGAATTAATGATGATTTCAATGTAAAAATAATTAAGTAAATTATAACACGGTTAAATAATATAATAATAATAGGAATAAAATTAACATTAATTTAATTACACTTAGTTACGCTTTAATTACTTCGATTATTAAATTTAATTTCAAATTTTACTTAGAAACATTCGAGTGATTAAAATATCTCTTAGGAGGAGAAGATACAAAATTCTACCAGTTCAGAAATAATAATTATTCTCAACAGATGGCAGCACGGGTTAGTATTATATAAAAGCATTTTAGAACAATAAAGTGACCCATTTATATATTTAATATTCAAATTCTTTCGTCTGCATTGTGTTTATTGACCCGATTTTATACAAAAAATTGCATTAAAATATACGAATAAATGATATTTGGGAGGAAATTTTTGTTTCTATTTTATCTGTTATCACGGAGGGTGGCATTATGAGAGTTCTTTCTCTTCTTCTGGTTGGTTGAATATGTTAAATTGCGTACATTTCGGGAAGATAAATTGTTTTAATATTTAGAGCATAATTTCTTTAATACAATTTAATAAACAATTATGCGATGTTCTTTTCCTCAAATTACTCACAGGCCTATTTTCAATGAAACTTTTAAACTCTACCTTTTCTTCACAAAATAGGCTAGATTTAATAGAATAAGATACGTTTGAACAGGGAAAATGCAGTTATTATATAATTCCATTTGTTATTTATTTTAAAAAATAGGGTTTTGGGGCTGTACTGTCAAACCTCCGAACAACTACCACTGACATGAACAGGGTTTGGCCGCTGTTTGGGGGCTAATTTGTATGCATTTTTTAAAAAATAATAATAATTAAATAAATAATACGTTCCTGAAAAAAAAAAAAAAACGTTCAGCGTTGGTCGTTGTTGGGAGGTGGCCACTATTGGAGGTTCAACTGTAAAACAAGGATTTCGAATATCGAATTTGCTTTCTAGCTATTACAGTTTTATTTATAATGTATCTAGAGATTTAATTGTTAGTTTTAAATATAAAAAAAGGCCTGTAAAATAATAAGACTTTATCCTAGAATAAATACAATATAAATTCTTTATCCGGTTTATATAATAGGTTTTACTAAAATGCCAAAGCCCGACGTATAGTATATATCACCATTAAAAAAAATTTACATTCTGATAAATTACTATAATAACTTTAAATAAATTTCCTTATTAAATGTAGTTTTTTTAAGCGAATAAATTCAAAATATTCGTACCGAAAACGCCTTATTCTATTAAAAATATAATTGAATTTCTGTAAGTCACTCTATTTCATTTGCAATGATTACTCTCGATAAAGGTTTCAAGAGCTTAAATGCCAAGTTTCTTGTAATCGATTGGCAATATGAAAGAACAGAAGCAAATTTCATCGAATAAATTCTTCGCATCGTTAATTTTAAAAATTATTCGACTGCCTTCCTCTACAAGCAAAATCTTAGAAATATAATTAAATCGAACACATGTCTCGATTCGCAAGAGTGAGTAGCATTTGAAAAGCAAACTTCATTCGAAGAGTTTAAAACTTAAAAGAAAAAAAGAAAAAAAATAATAATATTTTTACTCGCCTTCATTTCTCTACCTGTCAAATTATTTTACAAGTAATTACGTTTATATTCAGTAAACCATGAAAAAAAGAGTTTAGCTTGGGGCTACGTTTTATCCTTATCGAGAAGAATTATCTCTCAAACAGGACATACCAATCCATAATGATTGTATAAAGAGAAAAAAATGGACACTTTATTGGTTATACAAAATATTTTTTTCCTCTCGAACCAGACATTAAATATGCATATGTTGCGTGAAGATAGAATCTACTCGGCTAAGAATATTTACCCAATTGATTCTATCTCATTAGTTACTATTATTTAATTAATTATATCCGATGTGACTTTAGTTAGAAATGTCAAGACCTTCACGCAGCATCCGAGTTAATTCCAAAATTCAATCGGTCAAACTGAAATATTTGCTTTAATTAATATTGCGATTTGTGTTTATTTGGTTAACTGTAAGAAGATTGTGCTTGGTTAAATAAATTAAACGAGGAAAATTTATAATCGAATTTGCTTAGTCATTTAATAGAATAATAAAAACAAACTTTACGTGGTTGATAAATAATGCATCAAAGTAAAGGTTATAAGTAAATTCAGAGGTGCAATTGAGATCCCGCAAATGGGCCTCTTTTAAGTAACGGTTATTAAGACAGGGTGATATAATCGACTGAAACAATGAGCCTTCTCCCTTACCGTGGACAATATCTGGTCACGCATATATCAGGCTAAACGCTCTTTTCGGATATAGTTGAGTGATTTTCATATGCCTGACAGCCAAATCTATAATTGCAAAATCAAATAGAACACTAAACTAGCTGACGAATGCTTACGGCTATTGAAGTCGAATAAGACAATAAAGCAATAGATATCAATAGCAATTCAATAGCAATAGACGTCTAATCATTTTAAAAGTAAAAAAAAGTTCATAACTTTTGTATTCGTTACACATGCTGTTAAATTTGCGGCATTGATAACAATATATTTCGCCTAATTTAAATCGAGTATTCAGTTGGTCAGTCACCGAATGTGACAGATGTTTTTATAAAGTCTATCACAACCTCGGGGTACGAATTCCATCAAATGGGAAGCAATGCTGTAAGCTTAATTATCAATTGACACTGGTGTAAACACGGGAGCTATACAGGGACGTGATCAATCAACTGACCGATCGGATAATGAACTTTAATGATTGTATCAATTTAACTATTAACTATTGAAGAACTAGCTTGAGTTCATGTGAAGCAACCTAAGCTATACGTATATATATTTCTTCTTTTTTTTTCTGGTAACAAATTGAGAAAAAAATTATATTCTTTTCTACGCGGTAGATCAAAAATTGATTAAATTCTAATACATTTTGAAGTTGCTTTGAGAACTTTTTTCAGAAAAACGTATGATTTGTGTGCGCTCGGATCTCCGAGGGATGCACAGAAGGGGAGAACCAAAGCAAAAACACATGGCGAGCAGATGTTCACATATGGGAGGTGAGGCCTACCACCTGGTGAAGGTTAGCTTAGTGTCTGGGAAGATGTTTACTATACTTGGAAAGAGTGAACTAAGATAATTCTCTGCGCAATTAAAAATTACGTAATAGTACGTATTGTTTGTCGACATTCAGCTTTGAATTAATTTCCGGGAAGATGTGTTCCAGTGTTGCATTTGATAACAAAACTGGAAGCGACGTCAATCGTAGGTTACTCTACGCATATCCTGTCCTTTATCAATTACACGGATTCTTTAGTCATGCCTGGTTTAAATACTCATTCTGATTCATGTCCTGTGATGACAAGATGTATCAAGTAGCTACTTTTTGCCTTTTATTTCGTTTTTATCACTCTATCGAATTCCGTTTCAATTAATTCAATATAAACAGAACTTTGCCATTGTTCTGAACTATTTGTTGTAAACACATTCTTTACGTATCTATTTTCAAAATACATTTACCGAAATAATTTGTAACCGACAAAAACTTATTGTTAATGTAGAATTTTCCCGTTTTAGATATTTGTCAACAACCTCACTTTTACTTTATCCTCTTACCTAAATAATGGAAATATAATTGAAAATATCGTATTTAAATCTTTCAAAGCACTATAAATATTATCTAGAGATGAGAAAAGATAAGATAACTCTTTATTAACAATCGACGTCATTAGGAATTCGGCTAAATTCCGTCACTCGACTAAAAAAGTCTTCTCTACTACAATGCTTAACCAAGCATAAATACTTTTATAGCCTATCAAAGAAAGTATTAGCACATTTTACAATGTTTATGACATAAATTATTTTTAATGTGTTTTATATTGATTTAGGAAAAGTTAAGCTTTTGATTAATTGATCTGAACTGTCATTTGTGCCCGCCTGACATTATACAGCCTTCTAACACTCTAGATGTTAACAAAGACTGTAAAGAGGGTGTGGATGTTGCAGTAAAGGGAATTTATGATGTTGCCACCCTAAGAAAGACGATGACCCGATGCCATTAACAAATGATTGGACGGTTCATTTTAGAAGTCCAACGAAGCGACAATACACACGAGCTGTCAGTAAAAGCCACAAGTATCTTAAAGTTAATAGGATACAGTCCGCTAATAGTGCATTCGAACTCCAATTTTTATCTTTACCACCCTTTCTAATGACGCTTTGCTTGTGTCACTTCCCATTAACCAATCAGAGACAGATACACAAACAGTGGCAGCTACAACGTGCAGCTGTTGTTAGTGTACAGTGGTGAACTAGCCATGGAGGAAGCAGTGTGAAGTAGACCGCTGTCTGTTGTGACTTGTGGACGAAAGATGTTGAAACACGTGCATGCATCAAGTTCCAGTCTAAGCCCTTATCGATGTAGGACCCCTTCCAAGGATACTGTTAGTCTCAACAGTACCATGAGTTATAGCAGCTATGGAGGTCACGAACCTTTATCCAGTAGGTCTTCTAGCACTACTAGCCTTAGTCCCCCTAAAGTAAGTACGAAATATCTACATACCTTCATAATTTTTTTTTAAAGTAATATATCCGGTTGAATTCGTTATATACTCGATAAGAAGCGGAATAATTTATTATGTGTGAAGATAAGAATATTTTATTTAATATAATCTCGTTTGTGACTAATAAATTTTAAGCAGAAGAATTTAAATTTAAAAAAAAAGTTGTAGACGTTTCATCAGATTGTCTATTCAATTTGCCAAGATTTATTGATTTATCTTAACTATGTGAACTAAAAATGATATGTAATTTTTATATTTAGCATATATGTTTTGACAAACCGTGCAATTTAAAAATTGTAAAATTGATTAGGTATAAGTATTCTATAAACTTCAATAACCAGTAATTACCATAATTCAGAACTGGTCTTATCAATCTCGGTGCTTTCGTAACTAGTCAACAATGCAATGATTGCGGTTTTTCACTGACAGGTCACTGACCATTGCGTCTACCATTAATGCCCATTATAGAGGTGTAATGGAATGAAAAAAGATCAAATTCCTTTTGTCTTTAGCCCGTGGCATTTACAATTTTTATATTTATCTGTATCACTATACCATCCACTTCTTTCGTACGCCTAAGTTTTATTGAAATACATTCAAGTTTTGATTACTACTTTCATTTTTATTTTTAATTTCTAATAGTAACGGACAGAAATAAGAACTTATTGAGTGTGTTTTATCATTTCTTCTATTGAAATAATTTTAATATTCGACTTTTAATGTATGTCAATCATTCGAAACTTCATAAAGTGATAAGGTGAATATAGACGTTAGTCACCTTAGAGAATAATGTAAAGAGACGACTTATAAATTATTCAACGAATATTTTATGCTTGTATTTCACAATTATTTCCTGCGATTTCGACATTTGATCGATTGATCTTATTCTTTTAATACTGGCTGGATACCTTCAGACGTCATTGCTCTACCAATGGAAGGTGACACAAATGACGATATGGCAAGGTAACGAACATGCTTTAGGGTAGTTTACTCGTTTCTAGGACAATTTTGACGCGTATTTCAGTATAACTTACAAAAGGGAATGAAATAAGAACGTAGGTTGGCGCGTGATGTCATATAGTCGGTGTGTTCCGTGTTATATTGTGGGGGAGTCCCAGAAAAGTTTTTCATAAAATAACTAGTACACACGAAAAAGTTGTTTTTGAATTATATACATATAATATTTCTTTCTTACTTTTCCCCGATTTTATTTATTGATAATAAAGCTGCGGAAAGTCCAAATATATATATATATATAAACATTTCTCCAGGAAAGCATTTCGTAATTAACACATACGTAGCTCAACAATATAAATATATATGACTTTCCACAGGGGAAAATCGCACAAATAAAAATCGCACATAAAAAGAGCGCATAAAAACAGGTTTGACTGTAAATATTTATTAAAACTGGAAAGTAAATAAATTTATGAGAAAACTGTTTAATGTTAATCTTACAATAAAACTTTTTTTAATACGTTTCTTACGGCATTGTTTACAACTTACACATATATTATATTATAAAATAAAATAAATTTTAAAGACCATAAAACGTATATTACGTTAAAAGAATTTTAGTAGAATCAATAAGAAATTAAATTCAGTCAAAGAAATATTATAAAATCCATCAAATTACCATTAAAAATAAGGGAAAATATTTAATGTTTGTTAGAAAAATTAATTGTTTCTGTAGAAAATTTCGCTATTAACACAAATATAAAATTGTTATTTGTTTTAAATACGCCATAAAAATGGAAAGTATTTCCTGTTTCATTTATAGATTGAAAAAATAAAGTAAAATAAACTTCGTCATATGTAAGAATAATTATAATCGAGATGACATCTGTAAATAATCTAATCAAAGATATTATATTTCATACAGTTTTATCGTAAAAATTGATTATTTAAAATGAATTGTCTGATAATAAACTACATAATTTTTTTTATCTAACCTATGATAAAATAAATATTCATATATATTTATAAATATAATTATATACTATAGATTAATTAAACAATTTTATCAGATATAACCTATAGTCTATAAGTCTTGCAGCCATAAACTTTCAGGTTATCTGATGAACTATATAAACTAATGGAAAGAGCAGAAAAATAAAAAAATAAATATTAATAAGAGATATAAATTTTATTATTTTTAGGATAAGGAAATGTTATATTAATATTTACTATCCTTGCGACATTAAAACTCCTGTTGTAATTTACCTGTTTAACAACTTGAGTCACCGTCTATAAATTTTCTTCTTTGCTTAATATTGAGTCACGTTTGTAAGAAAATTAAGTATTTGAGAAGAAATTTCTATTCTTTTCATTTCATAGAAAATATATGGTTGACTTCTTTTAAACAATTCCCGTTTGTCTCTTTTAAATTTCACTTTGTGCATTTACAAAATGAAATTCATTGAATATTTTTTTTAAAATTTCATCTTCTCGTGTTTTTAACTTTATTTAACCTACATATAATTTAAAAAAAATAAAATATAATATAAATTGATAAAATTAAATTATGCGTAAAGCCACGTGTTTACTTCCTTATTTATTATTTTTTACACTTGATACAATTGTTTTGGAATTTTAATAATGTTTGTGTGGGTGTTAATTTTTCGAATTATTTATTTTAATGTAAGTTAGCGATAGGTTTACTAAAAAAATATTTTCTTAAGTTCTACTGGTTTATTAAGAATAATAGAAAATCCAAAATAAACGTGACTTGTTTGACGAGTTACATTATAAGTTGTATAGAAATGCTATATATATATTTTTATTTATATAAGGTTTTTAAATTATAATTAAATATTTATTTTGTTATAAATCAATATTGAATCGAAATAACTTAGAACCAACAGAATTTCTATGAAGTGAGTATATTTATATCGTGTAGTTGGTGTACTTTAAAGATCGTCTTCTATAACAAATGATAAATATAATCTAAATAAATAAGATAAGAAAGATTGAAAAATCTATCAGAAACTTCTTTTTATACACAAATTTTTTAAAGTAAAACTTGTTTATTTACTCAATTGTAATAGTTAATTTCTTCTGTCTTCTGTGTATAATAATTAAGCCACAGATTATTAGTTTTAAATAATAATTATCCAGATAAGATAATTAAAAAATATATAAGGTCAAACCTCTGAATAACGGCCACTGAGGGGAATGTAAAAAAATGTCCGTTATTTACGGGTTATTTTCTTGCATTTCAAAAAGAAACGATCCCGAAAAGTAACCACTATTAGAGGTTTGACTGTATTTCGTTTGTGTTTATGTTAGTTTATTCCTAAGATATTGATAAATGGATTAAAAATAATATCTATATTCGTATCAAGTTTTTGTTAAATAAAATATTAAGTTGAAAAGTTAATATGTAAATGACCCACCAAAATCTAAATTATTTTATATCATCGTCTTTATATGAAGCAAGATGCAATTTTTATCGAATAATATCTTAAATTTTCATTCGTTATCTGATATATTTTTGATAATTTATTCACCTATAAAAGATAATTTCAATACGATTTCTATTGTGTCCAGTTAAGTCTACATTTAGGCCCTAATTGTATTTGATAAGTTGCTTCGTGTAACCGTCCTTACATTCTTTATTATAAAATGATCGATTTTATAAAAATAAATTTAAACGAAACTGCACAATACATATTCTTCTCGTCCACTTGTCATTACATTATCTAACTGGCTTATAACAAGAACATTTTGTACTGTACATTTAGCTCAACGAGTGCTTTCTGTGAATAAGATCTGTTAGTTTAGTCGACAAAGAAGTTCCGACCGAGAAAATTATATGCTTTCGAAACAATTGCCTTTCGGTTATTAGGTCGTCATTTTGTTGTCAAAGAATATGAGGCTCTTCCCAACGAGATCAGCTCGTTAGACGAAGGTTGTCATTCTCGAAACTTGCCTTCTGTTGTAACATCCTTGTCTCCAATTTATCAATTTATTCTCAACTATGTCCTCTTTTTTCCTTCTTCTTGATGAACTTTATCGTTTATATTCATTAAATACTTAAAACAATCAAACTCTTTCCTTTAAGCATCTCTATAATTTTTCTTTCTAAATTGTCTGCCAGACAAGTATTTTCCTCCAAATTTTATTGTGTTTGTATATTTTAAATATAGAAAATATAAGTCTATATCCTATAAATTGTTTAATTAAATCAAAAGTTTATTAATTAATAATTTATTTTTATTCTAAACCAACAACTTATAATGTATATCAAATGTTAACCAATATAGTGACGAAATAACTGACGTCATTATTGTGGTTGTGTAGTCACGTGCGGTTGTTTCGCATAAAACCATCTCGTGTTCTTCTTAATAAAAAATATTGCTGTATCATAATTACAGCAAACACAAATGATATTAAATGTAACCATTGTCGTGCATACAAATAATATCAAATCACGTGACTACTGTAAAATATGGCGACGGAACAATTAAGTTTACTATAAATAAACCAAACGCGTTTTATTTTTATATTGCTTTTAATTATCCCATATTCGATTGGTTTAATAAATACATTTTAAAAGAGAAATATTACGCACGATAGAAAGTTTGGGAAAGTCACATTGAGTACATAAATAATACAAGAGTTACATCGATCATTCACGGCGGTTCCATGACGTTTGGCTTCTGTTTGCATGAATTTCAAACAAATAATTCGTTCGACCTTAAGAAGCAACAAGCATGGCTTAGGTCAAGATGGAAGGTTAGTTGAAGACGAAAAAAATAAACAGCGATTTATAAATGGTTCGCTGGTCAACAGTGTAAACACTGTCCATAACAATGGAATCGACAATTTTTATAACGCTAAATTGAACACGGACTAGCGAAAATACTGTCTTTGTTATTCTTTTTCTTCTTTTAGTTATGTTCATAATGAACACTTGTCCGATTTAAACTATTTTAAGTCTTATATTTTTTATGAATAAAGCTATTTGCTAATCATCTTTTTCTTTTGATTTAGAAAAATCCCTTTTGTTATTTTAAGCTGACTTTTTATCCTCATTTGACGTTATTGTTATACTCCAGTTTATCTCTAATAAAGACTGAAAAAATCTTTTTATTTTTTTTTTAATTCTTCCAAATTTCTTATTTAAAGATTTAATTATATGTTCCTGTGTACTCATATAGACTACATATATATATACTTTGATATATCCGCCGATTTTTTGCCTTCGAAGATCTCTTCATTTTATTTATTATTAGTTTTTAACCTCCTAAGAACGGCCACTGACGGAAAGATTTAAAAAAAAATGGCCGTTGTTTGGAAGTTGAAGCGTACAATGATTCATTTCTAAACCGGTAGACATAATTAAAAATAATTCTACATAAGAAAACTTGTTATAATTTCCTTATCAAAACTTAATATCATAAAATTGCCAGCACAAAATACAATAGCCAACTTATTTTGTTTTTTAATCCCAGTAATGTAAAAAAAAGTAGTAAAGTCCTACTTTAAAAATTCCAGGCGGGTTTTAATTTTAACATAGGATTGTATTATCTACGAGAATTTTAAAGGAAAAAGTTGTTTTATACTGGGAAAAATTGATCAAGAGCGGAAGTATATTAGGTAAAGGGGAAAAATTAGCCTGGGGTCATATATACATGCTTGGTTTAATTTAACGTCCGTGTGAACCAAATGGCATTTATGAAAATTTAGTTCACGGTGAACCTCTACACCAGATTATTTTTTTATTTGTTTTTCATTCTGTAAAAAAAGTAGATCGTTTCTAATGAAGTGGGACTAATTAAAAGGTGGAGGATATCTTAAGAAATTCTATAGAAAGACAATCAATTCTCGTTATAAACAATGAAAAAAAAAATTTAGCGTAAATTCGAGCAGGCCTTAATATTATTTAATCGAATGTGCAAGGACAAAAACCAATATTTTTCAACCAATTGAATCTATATATTGTATACCATTGTTCCTCTCCATTGTCAGCTTCCACGATTAACTTCGACGTTAATTAGTAATGCGGATATACCTACGATTCTTTTATGTATTTCTGTCATGAAATTCCCACACACTCTCTCTTTTTCTAAAGGAAACTTCCGTTAGTCGGATATTGTCGCTTTACTACTATAATAGTATTATTATTATCACTACTTTTAATACGGCTGATAAGGAAAAATTTCGCGAATTTTTATGGAAATGAGTTGAGTGAAGCAGAAAATGTAAGTCACAAAAGAAGGAATTACGTAGAGATCAAGGGCAAAATCAATCGATTTTCTGCTTAATGAATCACGTAAAATACTAGTCATAAATATTTCGGCATTCTTTATTGTCTGCACTTGTATAGAAATTAATAAAAAGCTCCGAATATTTATTGAAATTCTCTATATTATCGGCCTCGATCTTTATATAAGTTACACTGGGAGGAGGCTAATGACAATGAGTGAGAAAAATTTCTCATTGTCGGGATTTTAAATGGGTATAGAGAAATGTGTGTTGTATACAGTACTCATTCTACTGCTAATTTTTGTACTATTGTATAAAATAAAGGGGGTAGAAAGGTATTGGGGAACGTCTCTTATGGCCGTTTCTGTATTTTAAATGAATTCTAATCGAATGAAAAAGCATTCTTAAAACTGTAGCTTTCGTGACGATTATGGTTATGGTTGATGGAATTCGAAATTTCTCAGTAACATAACAGAACATAACCGCTTATATATGCAAAAATATTCGCATGATAATCCAGTAACCAATACCATTTGAGTTCGGCCATATTCTGGATCATATTTTAATAACTATAAAAAATATATATATGCATGCGATATGGACAAGTTTAAGACGTAATTTTAAAAATTTCGGTTGCAGAACCTGTTTGTAAAGGGTAAAATATTAATGAAAACGTTTTCAGAAGCCGCACGCGTTGACAAGCTGGAAACCCTTTTATGTAAACTATTTACACACCTGCCACCTCCCATTTGCAACAAAATTATAGTTGTGGGATGCTGAATGGTAGCTGACTCATTCGGTTGCAAAAGATACTTAGGGGTATAATTGAATTAAACGAGGAAGTATCGACATCTATTGTGATATTAACCATTGAGGTCGTTTAATTTTGACCCGCTAAAGATAAAAATCGGGTCAAGTGACAAAAAAACCTTGTAAATAATTTTTTAATCGAGCGATGGTATGATTTACTTATAATTACATTATTTTGAAGTAGTTGAGGACTTAATCGACGTGACTGTAATAAACCGAATTCAAACGTCGTGACTTACTACCTATTTTTAGAACTATCACTCCCTTTACTGTAATTAATTACATAATATAGTAAGAGAATGCTCAGTTACCTCTAGCATTTATTAAATTATAAATCTGTCAAGAATCGTATATTGAATGTTGACCGAGAAATTTTAAAAAGAACCGGATAAAGTATAGTGAAAATCGCCCTATTCTTAGTTACAAAGTAAGTCAGTGGGGAGGACATAAGATGCATTCCTTTTGGGTTTGACGCGTTTAAATAATTCAGAGCAATGGCACTTTGCCAATAACAAAGCCACAGGTGAACTTGTAATTATACAGGTGTTTGGCCTTGTTTTTGATTGGAAACAAGCCAGTTACGATTTTATAAAAATTCTTCTTTTAATAATTCAAATTGGATTTTTCAAGTTACGCAACTGTTATTAAATTTTAGTCAATTAACGTAATTCGCAACGGGAAGATATTGTTATACCTACGCTATTACACACACGCCTTTTCCAATATCTTGCGATTTCAATTAAGTAAAATTATTAACAATTATAGGATAATATTTATTTATTTTAATTTACAAAAAGTAACGCCGTGTAGGTGTGAGATGATTAGAAATCTCCCGAAACAACCCCCCCAAATATAATTAAAAAAAACGTAAACATCAAGCTTTTATTGATACATAGATTGTAATGATTTAATTTTTTGTAGGCATGTTCAATTACTTTCTCCGTATTAAACAGGTTCAATTTTTTACTTCTGAATTTGGAATTATAGGATTTAAAACACAGCATGCCAGCATCCATCTTTCTGGTTTCATTTTTTTTTTTTTTATTAAAGGAAGATTAGATCGTTTATAGCGAAAAATCCTGTTCAATCTATTGAGGAATTGGAGAGTGTCAATATACCATTTCCCCCGAAAACGTTTTTTTATATACGAGTCTATTCTATACGATAATTTCTTCATTTGAATTAACCCCATTGGTCATTTCCCTAGAGAGTTCTACATCACCAAACTCCAGGAATCTAACTAAACCATGAAAATGTCGCCTGGAGGCAGGAAGTCGCTTCGTTGGCAGGAAACCTGGACAAAGAACTCCATGTATGATAATTAAGATAACGTGGGTAAATAACATAAAGTGCCAATCCCTGATCGCTTGGTCGCGCTGGGATATATTTTTAAAGCCATTTACTAAACTCGAGAGCTTACGTCATGTGACTTTATTCCTAAAGTTACCCCCGCGGGGTTCAGTTCGTGTTAGTTTTACGTAAAGGACAAGGTCAAGGCCATTCACTGTACTTTGTCCCGTATCGACATTTGTAATCATTACCACCTTTCGGAGTGTATAGACCTGAAAATTTCTATTTTTAACCCGGGTTTCATCGGTTTCCACTGGAGCATAAGAGACTTATAAAAATTATTCGTGAAATAAGTCCGAGTAGAATTGTATAGCGTAAGGATATACACTTTATCGTAAGAAATAAGACTATAAATGGCGTGTTTTATAGGATATATTCAGCATCAATTGCCTATATCGGAACTTTGTAAAGTTACGATTAAATCGTATTTATCATGCAGTCCCGGAAGAAGATAACTAAGTCCTCTATTATCTATAATAAGACGAGTCTACTATATTTAATGAGCCTTACCACAGGCTACATAAATAGGTAATTAGATAAATTAAAATTAATAAAAACAATAAGAAAATAATGAGAACTTTTAAAAATTATATGCATAAAAAAAATGTATTACTGCAATTTAAGGGTCGCATTCTCGGTATTGTTCGGTGCAAGTCATTGTAAAATTTTTTTCTTCCATGCAAACAACCGATAATTATTTATCATCAAAGAACGTTTGACAATACGTTGATGCAATATAAAGTCGGCTAACTTTTTCCTTTCTATGGAAAATAAAGAACAAACAATTTAGAATCACGAGTCCCTGACACAATTCTTTGTGTCATAACATCTTTGTTAGAATCGTAACTCAAAGCTGTTGCGTAGTGAAATTGTTTTGCATACAAAGATGCAGTTTTTATCTACGACAATTGTTCATTTTTATTCTTTTTTTTGCAAGAAACGATTAAGCTAACAATTCCCATATACTTTCCTGAAAACCAGATTCCAAGTTCGAGTTTTATGGACGATAATTAAAGGTTTAAGTAATAGTAGTTTTTTATATAAGGCCATCTTCCTATAATTCAAACTAATTAAAGAGCTTGCACTCTCGAGAGCCACTAGACAAGGTCGTACTTCAGTTATTTAACTCATAAAACAGTTATAATCAAATACGTTTTATAATCGTGGTGCACAAAAACGACAAATTAAAGAAGATTAAAATGAGATATAACCGTAATTTACTCAAACAATGCTCAATTATTTATATTCTTCTGCGAAAATTTTTAATTAATTTTGCATCCTTGGCATAATCCATATTACTTAATGCGCAAAATTATACTTTTATTTCTACCTTTCGGGTAGAAGAAGTTATAAATCATTACATCACAAGGCATTTTTTTGATAGACGTTCTCTAACAGACAACAGAACAAAAGTTTGATGTGTTAGACGATAGAAATGACCTTCTCAAGTGTGTTCCGCTCGGTTGACCAGGTAAAGGTAGAATGTTTGTGAATAGACACCCGACACTGGCAAGGACAGGGCTTTCGACGAAGGTCGATGTATTGTGGTCTACGAATTAGTATAAGCCAGGATTCCCGTTATAAAAAACTACTATGTTAATTGCTTTACATCTTTCATCCGTCTTCTGGCAGATGTATATCGTGACACACGGAATCTCGACTGGTTACATGCTATTATGGTGGTGTCTCGTTATAGATAACGTTATCCAATCGCATTGTTGAGATTTCAAATGACAAAAGCACCAATTACAGCAAAGTTAAGTGCACTCGTTACCGGGAAGAATTTAATTAACAAAAAACTTCTGCATGATTATAGTTATTCCTACGTTTCCGTCAATTTGTCAAACGATGCACTTCACTTTGATATGGCACAAGTTTTTCTAAGCTTATAATAGTGTTTATATTTTATTTTTGTCTCATTCGATTTTAAAACTGAACTTCTTTGATGCGAATGATCGACTTGTCGTCTATTTATTTATTTATTATTTGGGGTGTAATTTATCTGTCTGAGTACAAAATAAATTAATTTTATGTTCAATATTTTTAGTACATTTCGTATGCTGATCTTTGAATAGCGCCATTCTCTATAGTTCCATGTAATTCGTGTAATGTATTTAATAAGGATCATCTTCTATTTTTCTTTAAATGAACCTGATCTTCCTTCCGCTTGAAATTTCCCTTTTAATTCACCGATTTTCATCATTGTTACTATCGCAATTTTAATGCATAATTACATCAGATTTGAACGCATAAATAAATCTGAATTTTTGTATTTTGTAACGTAAAATTTATTTTAAAATTAAAAGAAATATATATATACTCTCCTCTGTGATTCTATTTTAATATTGCTTTATGTATCTCGGTTGGAGGCGTTTGTTAATCAAAACACGTGGTAGCAAAACATGGCAACCGAATCGATGAACTACAAAGATTCTGAATGTGTCTAACGGATGTAGAAGCTAAGCTTACAATAACGCCCCCAGTGAAGCTAAATGGATCATGTGACCAAAAAGTATTGTGTTTCCCAACCCCGTCCTTGCATGATACATCCTGACACAAATGCATCTTGTCCTATCACAACTTACGTCAAATCCGGTTTATTTTTTACGGTTACTTAAACGAAAATAAAATTAAAACAACCCAAATGACCTCAACACGTCTCAATTCGAGGTTCAAGTCGCTTTGGAGGGGTGCAAATTATCATCTCGTCCACTTCCTATCGCTAACGGAAATGAATTAAACATTCGGAAGAAGTTATCGAAATGAAAAATCTCTGCAGGAGTGCCATTTACGGCCTGTGAATTCATCCTTCCGTTTTCACAGGAGATAGTTCTATATACTTCCTCTTTTCTCCGGATTTAAGTATAAATATATTATTTATAATATGGTAAAATAATAGTAAAATATCATACGTCTGTAGATTAAATTATCTTGGTTTTAATTGACAAACGCAAAAACTAGCTTCAATTATTTTTAATTAAAATCGGAGATAAGAAAACCCGATTTACATATTATCATTCAACCCGATTTATCATAACAAGTTCTTCTCTTGTTAAAAATAATAAAAAAAAAAAACTATGTCCAAAATAAATAAGTTAGTAGAGTAAAAACATACCTGTTATGAAAGGTATAAAATTTAAAAATGAGGTAGTATAAGCGTAAATTATAGTATAGGCCTACACATAATGTACAGTACGCTAGCAAGTATCTTATTCCGGAAACAAAGTTACTTTCGCCGGAATTTAGACCGGAAATTGTCAATGTCTTTGTAAAACAGCACGTACTTTTTAAAAAACGAAGGTTTATTCGCTATATATAACTTATCTCTAATTAAAATGGGATCAGTTCGAGGGTCGAGGATGGATTTATTCTCGAGATAACGTCTTATTTCATATGCAATGTGTATTTTTTTCTATAGATTTTTAACCTTTTCATGAAACTTTTTCTTATTAAATGATGGACCATATCCAGAATAAACATCTATGAATTATGAATAAATTGTAGCTTTTAAATAGCCGGATTTGCCTCCTTCTTCATCCTGTCCAATCCTCCTTCATCAAATGATAATGGGCAATACGTATAAACTATTTTTGAGGCCCCTTGTAAGATGAGGCCCTAAAGCTATAGCATTAGCTTTTCCATAAATCCGGCACCGAGCCTAATTCAACTAGCTTTTGTATTGCCAAATTTCAACTAAACAATGTTAAAATAAGGCTACAGATTTTAATATTTATCAAATTCTTTATTAAATAAATACAATATGACAAAGAAAAACTTTATAGGCCCTATCAGAATAATACATTTGATTAGTGAAAAGGTAAATCGAAGGACAAATTCAAGTATATATATTTTTTCATTCCATATTAATCTAATATTTATTCTTCTATTAGAATATTACATATAAAACCGTGTGATACAGAATAATAAATAATAATTTATTATTAAGTAAATAGCCATTAAGTATCGTTGATATCGGCGTATTTATTATTTTGTCTGTGAATGAACATTAAGCAGCAACCGCGTAAGACGATATATATGAAAGATAACTCGCGTAATTGCAGCGATCGTATTACTCGGAATACTTTATTAATAAAGTTTTTGCTTCTTATAGACGGTGGTAAAAGTTTATTCTCGAGTATTATGTACGGATATGGAATACAAAACGTTATCAATCAATCCACTGACCACGAGTATCGACGTTGTGAGAATGCTGTTGAGTAAATTTAAAATGAAACACCGCGATCCGAACTTATTCTACTTAACTATGGAAGTTTGGATAAGGAAAACGGGTAAGATTTTACTTATATATCTCGGAATACTAAAATACTATTGAATTACATTCAAACCTCTGAACAACGGCCACTGACGTGTTAGAGTTAGCCATTGTTGAGAGAGGATCTTTACTGGAGGTTCCACTGTAATAGATTAAATAATTTACAAAATACACGAATAATTAATATAATTATATTTTTAAAAAAAACTAAGTACTAATTCAAAAAGTAAATTTTATTTCACGTTAAGACATTATCAAAATTAAATGATGAGTTATATAAATTGTACAATTATATAGTACAATTCAGTTACACTCTATTAACACTTCACAATATAGATATTCTCATTTACGTTAATCATACTTAATAGTTAATTTGAAAGAGGAAACCTTGAAATGAACGCCGTTCCATCTTTACTGACATTAACAATTATCATCATCAATTCCGAAGCTAAAAATAGAATTGATAACATTTCAATTATAATTTATTAGGAAAAAAAGTGGGCAAAATTTAAACTAGAGCAATCCGATTATTACTTGTTCTGGTGTCGATCAAGGGCATTATAATCTCATTAAAAGATAATCCGAGTCGCGTTTTTTTAAATCAGTTTTATCATATCAGAAATCGCTAATTTAAATAAAATTGAAAAACTGCTTACCTCAGGCTTATTTTCCCTTTTTTTTTGCAGATCTTTCATTGGTAAAAACCAAAATTTTATTTTAAGAGCACTAAATATTTAGCAAATTCTTATAAAAAGCAAGTTCAGGGACTTATATATGTTTATATTCACATTATTGTGTTAATATATTTATACAAATTCATATAAAAACTTCACAAAAGGGTGTAAAATAATTTATTTTTATATTTCAAAAACAGTTTTAATATATCAAGTGCACTGTATTGCAGCTTCAGAGAATTTATTTCATATATTCTCTGAAGTTGCAATACTCACTTTACAATAATAATAAAGTGAAATATAAAAAATTTGCCAAATATTAAGGAAAAAAATGTTTGAATTATTGATTTTCTCTGGATTACTTTTGTATAGAGTCCTAACAAAATAATTTCATGTCTTTTTTTGATTATCTGAAGTTAAATATGTATATTTTTCAATTTAGAAAACTGCTTATCTAAACAGTAATGAATTTATGCTACATTCTTCTCAAATATTTCTTTAATTGTTATCTATTTTAAAATATTTGTTAATATTTAATATATATAATCTAGAATATTAATTTAAAAAAAATACAATTTGAAATTACTATTAAACACTAGCACCGTTACTAGCTATATTATATCCTTCCAGGTGTACAGGTAATGGGCAAATAATGTAATAATAATAATCCAGAAATAGATTTAATATTTATAATTTATTATTATTAAAAAGAAATTTAATTGTGTCATAATTATTAAATCTCTTATCTGTAAGATTTAAATTGCCAAAAGAGAAAATACCTTCATATTTAGGTTATTTGTTTCACCCATTGGCCATTGATTGCTTAAAAAAATTAATAATTTAGTCTATCAAAACCATTTATACAATAAAAAAAAAAAACAATTTTTAAATGTTTTTATATAACTTGCTTTGTATCAAACTAGTATTGTAGCTTTTTATCAAACTTGTATTTAACTGAATATCGTGTCCTCAAATCTTACAACTCAAATTTTATCCATTTCTAATTAGAATAGGCAAGTCCTCAAAGTTTCAGGCTTCTAAGTCCTATATCAATGCATTTTAATGATGCTTTAAATGGCCCACCCCACCCCAAAACCCTATAAACAACCATATGTAAAATTTTATCGTTAATATCAATTGGGAGATGGATATTTTAGATGGGTGTGTAAATGCACGACAGTGATGGTATATGGTGAGGGTGTCTCGACATAAAATTAATAATTTAATAATTAATAATTTGTACAGATTTCATTGATATATTTTAAATTTATAAAAAAAAAACAAAAAAGAAAATGTTAATTTTCGAAAAATAAACGAAGATGCAAAAATTATTTCGAGTCACAGGATCTGTAAGTAAAATATTTGCAATGCTGCAATAACTATTTACTTAAGAATCTTTGATCTTTGCAAATAGTCCTTCAAAAACTTGAATAAATTCCAACAGAAAGACGAGATTAAATATTTAAAACTTTATTATATATAATAAACGATGTACATAAACTAAGGTCAAGAATAACTACATTTTTGAATTTTAATTACGAAGTGTACAACTACAGCTGTATAATATAACAACTTATGTCTTGATTTGAAATGTAATATGAATTATATGTTTATTTAATATTGTTAATCAAAATTGCTGTAAATATTATAAAAAACAAAAATATGTTTTGCGCAATGTAGCTATTTAAATTTTAAAATAAAAAAATAATTTTTGTGTTTAAATTACAAAATTTTCAAATTAAATAAAAATTTTTGAGATTAAAATGGTGCTTCCAATTAATATTAAAAGGGGTTCGTGTGCATATCCAAACAAACAGAATAAAATGGCAGCAGTCCATAAAAATGAATAGTACTACAGAAAAAACATTGTTTTTAAACAATTATAAAGAAATTACAATGAAAAGCTTCATAAAAATATGAAATAAAACATCAAAAACTATTTTTAATGAAATCCTAAATATTAAAAAAATAAATAAAAATTAATTAAAAATGACTAATAAATTCATTTTTTTTTAAAATTAAATTTAGAATAATGAATTTATTTTCATATTATTTCTAAAACAGCAGATTTTTCATTTACAGTGATTACAATATTAATTTAAAATTGGAATTTTTATAATACATCATTTATGTATATATAAGAATAAGTAAATAAATATTTCAAACGATTCATGAATTATTTGTAAAAACATTTAATAAAAGAAAATATAATAGCATTTTTATTTATTGGACATTATTATTTTGAGGAAAGTTTTTATACCTTGTGTATACACTTTGTCAATGGATCAATGACCTCATTGAAAACAATATAAAAGTACTAGAAAGACACAGATAAATGCCCTGTATCCAATATTGTACTTTCTTAAGTGTTTATAGGAAAGATTATACTCTCTCCCTCTTCCTGTACCTTAATGAGGAAATGGTGGTTGATATACAGACTTCTGATAAGGAAGTTCTTTGGTCAACCATGACAAATCATTCACTCCTTGGTACTGTGAATGTGTACACACAATGCTTAATGAATGATTTCCAAACACTTAACGATCACATTATACTATTTTTGTATCCAAACAATGCAGCAAAAGTATGTTTGTTAGGATTTAGCTGTCTTTAAACAGTTGTAATCCGTACAGCTTATTCAATAAAAGTTGAGGTCAAAATTCTTTTAAAATTTATTAATGAATTTGTGTATTTTGACTGTATAATAATTAATACCAGATTAAAATTATATTTAGGGCACTATATTTTAAAACAATAATGTCTAATTATTGTTTTAAAATATTGTTGTTGAAAAAATTTATTAATTCTTTTTTTAACAAGAAAGATATTTGAGAATACAGATTTATCAATTAATCATAAATATTTTTAAATTAAAAATAGCAAAAAAGGAACAACAATAAATTTAATTAGGTTTTTTTTTTCATTAGAATGCTGAAACACATTATTTATATACTGATTATCTTCACAGGAAATTAAAGCAAATTAGAACACTTTAAATATTTCACGTCCTCTTCATCATATAATTTATACTATACAAGTTACATATGTAAAAATTTATTAATAAAACTGATACTAAACACTTATTATAAAGTAATCTTTAATTAAGAAATATTCTTTTCTTTTAATGCAACTGTGATAAACAGTAAATATTTTAATTTATTTTATTTATAAATGATGATGAAACTACAAAGAAATTAAATTATTTCAATATTAATTTATAAAAACAAGTTTTATTTTTAAACAATTAAACTCATTCTAGCTATTTCAATAGCTTATCTACTTCAATAATACATTTCTTTTATATATTAATAGTAGTGTAAATTGTCTTAATGTCACTTTTTTAAGTAATTTATATAAAATATAATTCTGATTCATTATATAATTATTTTGACATTAATGCGTGCTAAAAGTCTTTCCATTAACTCTCTTAACGCAGGAGTACCAATTAAGTCAGTAATGGTTTTGGATGATGAGGCTCGCCCGGCCGAATTACAAGCATGTCATCCTCGTGGAGAATCAAAGTGAGTATCAATTACAATTATTACAACACAAGTAACATTTAAATTTATTAAAAAGACATAAAATGTTTCTTAAGATTCTCTCTTCAAATGAGAAGAGGAGGTTTAGTCAAAGTTTATGCAAGTTGTTTAATGACAGCTGTAAGTATTTTTTTTTTTAACTAGTTAAATTAATTTCTACTTAATAATTGACAATTACATTTTATTTTAAAGTCATTATATAAGAGTTTGCTTGTTTCTGAGAGGACAACAGTGGAAGAATTAATTCAATTACTTCTTCATTGTTACAATTCTCGAGAACAACCGACAAAATTCTCTCTGTATGAAGTCAGCACTAGTAGGAGATGTAAGTATAAAACTTTATGTACAGACATGAATTAGATGAATAATGTAACAAAATAAATCATTTACAGATGAAAGAAAATTACACCCACATGATTATCCCTTGCTGATCCAGCAAGATTGGGCTAATCCCCTTCATTACGCATTTCATCTAAGAAGAAATTCAGACAGCTATCAGAGACGAGTGAGTGAAATTGAATAATTGAATTAACTGGGTCTTTTGCATGATACTAACAATCTTATCCTACTATTAACTTCTTTCAGTGGTGGATGGGATCCAATACTTCTCTTTGTTTTAAACTGTATATATGATCTAACTCTTTCTATTTTTCAATAAAAAAAAGGTATGTTAAAGCTCTTCTAATTCTCTTTTTTAAATGAAATTTAAATTAAAGAAATTATTTATTACAGCTTTCTTGGATGCAAAGTATTGAGATGTCTGACCAGCTAAGTTATCAATGGAACAAGAGTAGCATTGGTATCAACAACAGTCATACTCCAAAGATTCAGTTAACATTTAAAGAATATGATAAACATTTTTATATATAAGATATTTATATCAGAGAGAAAGAGAGAGAGAGAGAAACTCTGATGTACATATTTAATATCAGACTAATCCACTAATGGATCACAGAATCTGCATCCTAGTCATTTCAAGATGCAACTTAAACAATGATTCTCAAAATACAAACTAGTCTAAAAGAGTTTATGTAAATAATAAGTTTACCAAAGCATAAAACTTGGAAACAACCAATTAAAAATTTGGAGAGTTTTCAAATTGTCCAAATTTAGTCATTAAAGAAATATATCTGATTTATTAATTTGACTATTATTTGCTGTATTTTATTAAATATCATTCTTATATAAATATATATGTATACATTATATACATATACTATGTTTTTACAAATATATGTGGAGAAGTATGTTTCTCATATAGTCAGGCAAATTGTCCAAATTATATTGTAAATAAAAATAAATGTAACAAATATATTGTAATGTTGTTTTTTTTTTATCAAAGTCATTAAAATATAAAAGTTTTATGTAATTATTGAAATATCTTTTTAAACTTTTAAACTTTAAAATTCAATAAAAAAGCCAGTTTTTAAATCAAAAAGTTTTTATTAGAATATCCTAAGAAAATAATTTGTTCTTGACAACATTCTGAGCCCGAAAATGGCAAAATTTATAAAAGAAAAATTTGTTCGCACAATGATTTTAACATTATCATCATAAGTATAACATTCAAAAAATATGTCAAGGAAGACGTCCAATTTTTGTTATTTTAAACTTGATGTAATTTACAATGTATAATAAATAAAACAATTTACAAGAATTAAAGATTCTTCCATTATATACTGTATAATAATATTCGAATTTCAAAATTTTTGGTCCAATCAAGTATTATCCCATTCATATTTACAATAATTTAAGAAAAACAAATACACTGACTAGAGAAGAACAGGAATAATATATACAGTATAAATGGAATCAGTATGCCGAGAGTTTATAAATATAATGCAAATGAAATAAAAAGTGAAAATTCAGAATAATTTACAGATTATAAGTATTATGTTATATCTAAAATAGTTTTACCCTCTTCAAGTGTTGTAATTATTAACATTGTAAAGATGTTAGAAAGTTCTGTTTTAATCTGCATAATCATCACAACTCATCTTTTTGTATCTGTAATATTAGCAGAAAATGAAAATGAATTGATTAATAAATTTAAAATTTTATGTTACAAATAAAATTTGAAATAATATATTTATTTCGTAAATACATTGAAAAATTTATTATTCTAATAAAATTTTTAAATAAATTTTACTACTATAAACTTTATATATAAATAATTATATGTAAAAAGTATACATTTTACATTTCAAAGTTATAAAAATAATAATACATAGAAGTTTCGAATAATTTAGCTCAGTCTTTATCATATTAATTATAATAATAGAACTATATGATGAAAAATATATAAATATTCAAAATTAATTTCTATATTTCAATTAAATTTAATAATTCCAATCAAATTATTCAATTATCATATATCATCAGTGGTGGGAACTACAATGGTGCAAAGTGATTTGATTGAACTAGGGCCTGGGAGCTAACAGGAACCAAACATTTCAAGTATAATACTTTTACTTGAATCAAAAAAGAATAACCAACCCATGTTCAAAACAATTGTTTTGATCACGGGTCTGGTGATTCTTTTGGTCAAGGCTAAAAGCTTTTTGAGTAGATGCAAGTCCCATCCTCCATGGCAGAAGTGGATTTCGGAGGGAAGGAGGCTTATATTAGAATTTCAAACTACAACTTGAAGCATTGTTGTTCCACCTCTGAGGTCAATAATTATTCAATTATAAAAAATGTATTAAATAACTTCTAAACTCACTTTTTTAATTCTGTTACTTATAAAATCAATTATAGTTTCTGAGCGTTGACTATCAATTTCTTGGCCAAAAGAATTCTACAAAAAATATTTTAAAAATTAAAGTTTATTTTTAATTTTAAATTAATAAATCATCTCACTAAATCACATTATTTAAATTTCAAAAATTTATTTATTTCCTAACAATAAAAAATAAATTATAGGAAATAACTTCATTATGCAAATATTTTAAGCTTAAGATAAATGAATGAAATATGAGAACAAGTTTAATCAAGTGTTATGCAAATGTATAGCCATATTGTTTATCATTATAAGAGCTGTAAAGATAATTACTTCACATTGTTTATGAAGCTTAGCATAGAGATTAATTATAATTAAAAAAATCTATAGATAAAGAACTGCATTCTAAAAACTAGTGTGAGAAAATCAAAATGATTGAACACATCAACAGTAAAATAATACAAGTTGAAACAAAAACATACACAATCACTATATTAATAAGTTATACATTTAATGTTTTGACAGGTGTTATTCATTCTCAGGTACGAAAAAGTTATATATAATTATATCTGATTAGCTGTATTATTTTTTCATATTATATATATATTTATTTATTTAAACACAGTCATTCTCACTAATCTCAAAAATTATTGCATTATTGTACAGGGTTGTTTGGATTAAAGGAGTTTACATATCCTTTTTGACTCATATATATGTAACCAAAAAGTCAAAAAGTACAAATAAATACATACATTAAAATTTTTTATGTTTATTTGATATATACATTCATGTTAAAATGTGTAGTACAATTTCATAAATTTATTGTTTCTAAAAATAATCTACAATTTCTTTTTATTTTTGAATGGAATATTTAGTAAAAAACAAAACAAAATTGGTTTAGATTAATGAGATTAACAATTTCTTTAGTAACTGATGTTGCTTATAAGTATATTATTATTCAATATTAGCAACATCAATTACTGAATACTTACTATTCAACCGAATTTGTCCATAAATTTAACAAAAAAGGGTCTTAAATAAGCATTGCCAGTTACGCTATCCAGACCTTCGTTCCGATCTCCTCTTCCAGTATATATAGGCATTAAATAAATTTTTGCATTCCATAAGAAAATACAATGAAACAGAATTGTATATTTCATAAATATATCCAGAAAACAATGTCTGTTAATTTTTTGTTTTTTATAACTTGAAATCAAGTAAATGTCTAGAATAATGATTTTCAGCCTTTTTTGGACGTGTGGCATACTTGAAAAACTATGGCACTTTTTATTATTAAATATTAAAATATCAACCAATAGGTTAATTGTGACTGGTTAGTTGATTGACTTCTACAAAAAGTAATATTCAAAGTATTGAAACCTTGTTTATGTTATTTTGAATGTAATTGAAAAAAAGGCAGGGAAAATTCCCTGCCTTTTTTTCAATATTTCATTACATATTTTTAATTTTGCATAGGAGAATATCCTATTCAACTATAATTACTAAAATTTATATAAAAACAAAATGTTTTGAATTTGGTAACTATTAAATTTTAATAGAAGTTTAGTGGAGATTGGTTGAGATCAAAGTTTTAAAGTAATAGCAAATTTCTTTCATATAAAACCCAGTTCATAGTTTTCAACAGATTGATTATATTGCAATGGTAAACATTACATACCATTTTGAAGAATTTTCCATTCTAAGCATTAATGTCTGAATAATTTAATATAAATAATTTATAATTAAAGTAAGATAGTTGTAATTATATATTCTTTCAAAGCCATAACACATTCAATGCTAGCACAACAAACCTATTCCAAATTTACTATATAAAAATGACCCAACCCTTTCAAATTTTTCTTCGTTCTGTGAGAGAGATTGTTTAACTGTTTTGGTTTTATTAATGTTTTAATTGACTAAAAACATTTAGAAATTAGAAAATTAAATTTAAAACAGATTAAAATTGATTTTCCATTTAATTGTCATGTTCAAACAAAGAAATATTTGATGAAAATTCTCCAAATCTGTATTAAAATCATGCATGATTTTTACCTCCAATATCTCATTATTTGTTTGCAGCAGCCAAATATTACAAAATTGTACTTTTATGTATTATCAACTATATTAAAACATACTTAATAATCTACAGAATTATATGATTGTGAAGTAGGTTTGTGGCACTATCAGCTATATTTCAATACATTTTCTTATTTGTTTTCACAAAGTTTAAATTTGTTGTTCTAATTTTTAGTTCATCTAACAGTATACTTAGCTGGCTTTATGGCATACTAGTTGAGAACCACTGGTCTAGAACAAAAAATAAATTTCATATAAAACAATTTAAAAAGTAAAACTATCATATTTTATTTTATGTATATATTGATTTACTTATTGTTAAAAAAACAAAATACTATTCTAATGTTTGTTCATAACTCAAACTCAAACAACATTTAATGTTATATTAATTAAATTATCAACAATCGTGAGGCAGATAATAGTGAGGGCTTATCACACCAATGATGGGCACAAATGCTCAGGGTTCAAAGTGAAAATGTTTAATAAACACAAAAATGGCTACATAAGTATGGAAACGAAAAAACCTAAAATGCATTTCGGACTATTTTCCGTCCCTTATCAGTTGGTATTATCTAAAGGTAAAAGTATATTTAAAATTATACAAGGTAAAGGTAAACTTAAAACTATGCCTAAAGCCATACAATATAAAGATGAGAATGCCATTATAACTATATGAGCAGTAAGCATTATCAGTGTAGACAGGTGTAATAATTTTAAATATAATAATGCCTTTAGATAATACAAACTGATGAGGCTTACTGCTCATATATTTATAATGGCATTCTCATCTTTATATTGTATAGCTTTAGGCATAGTTTTAAGTTTAGCTTTACCTTGTATAATTTTAAATATATTAAAACCTTTGGTTAATACCAACTGATGAGGGACTATTTTCTATTGGAAAATAGTCCGAAATGCATTTTTTGGACTATTTTCATTTCCGTGCTTTGTAGTCATTTTTGTGTTTATTAAACGTTTTCACTTTGATTCCTGAGCATTTATGCCCATCACTGGTGTGCCCTCAGTATTATCTGCTTCACGGTTGTTGATAATTTAATTAATATCATTATACCAAGGGCTAGCAGCAACTTTTGTAATAATTTCATAACATTTAATGCGATTATTCATCTTATATATTTTCTTAGACTTAAAATCTGCATGATGTACATTTAAAAAAATAGTTGAATAGTGTACAGAAAAAAAATGTTCAGAGAATATACAAGAAAAATAACAACATGAATAAAAATGAATGAAATTATTTTTTACCTGTGAATTAGTTATGAATATAACAATTAAGTGTTACATTCATAACTAATCAGGAAATCAATGGTGAAATTGATGTCCTGACATGTAAAATCTCAGTTGTTTGAAATCCTAATATTTAAAAACAAGTCAGTTTAAAGATCCAACAAAACTCAAAATCCCAACAAATTAATATCCTGACTAATTAAAATATTAATGATTTGAAGTGCTAAAATTAAAATTCTAATAATGTTGATTACAAGTTTGAAGTATTACAAGATAAATGAACATTTTTTGAGAAAAGAGAAATGATCATAGAGTCTGTCATGTAAATAAAGTCTGTTTATCCTTATAACTATTCACAATTTAGGCAAATTTCAGCAAAAATATTTAAAGATTTATTGAAAATACTTTTATCTTTCTTATAATTAAGTTTTTCTCTGTCCAAACACACAAGTATATACAAGCTGAGGAAAATCATAACCATATACAAGTTAATATATGTAATACTATAATGAACCAGAACTTTTTAGAAATGATTAAGTACTAATTCAACAATCTATCTTTTGATTTACCAAATTCTGTTATGGATATTACTTGCTTAAATTAAGTAAGATGTTATAGACTATTTAAATGTATAATATAATGTAATATATCATTTAATTCAGCATTTACTCAAATATTTCAATCATGTAAAAAATTTGTACTTGATTTTATATGCAAAGTTTTCCCTACAAAGTACATCATTTTATATTTTACTTTCTAGAAAAAAGGAATTTTGTAAGATTAAAAAAAAAATAGTGTCTTACATGTTGAGTATAATATCAAATATATAGAATCACCTTAACACATTCACTGTTGGTTAACAATTCTGTGACATGTCAAGGCTACAATGCAAAACTGGATGGCAAGTTCACAAGTTCCAAAGTAATCAATCACTTTGGAACTTGTGAACTTGCCTAAATTGAAAACAATAAACAGACTAATAGCATTCAGTTATGCATATAAAATTGTAATTAGTGAAAATTCTGTTTTTTTTTGTTACAAAGAAAACAAAATGTTAAAAACAATTACAAATTGTATAACTTAAAGATTTTATTAACTCTATGTAAGTTATCCAGTCTTATTTTCCTACTATGGTCTTTAATAACAGATAACATAAAACTGAATAAAGAAATGCCTCAATTTAAACTAATATATTGAAAGAAAATAATGATTAATGATTAATATTTAACATTTTAAAGCACTGGTTAAGATTGATAACAACCAAACCTCAACAAAACCCTTTAAAAATGCAGCCTTTTTTTAATTCACTTTCAAATGTTTTTGGCCATTTGAATGGCCTTCTTCAGGAACAAAAAATCGAATGATTCTGATTTGTATAACGAAATTTGTTTTGGAACTTTTTAAATGTTTGAATTTTCTTAAATGTCTAGTGTGCAGGCCCGATAAATAAAAAAATTACAATATATACGAGTTACTTGTACAACCATACACAAAACTATGCGTACATATAATACATGAATGAATAAATAAATAAATAAGTGCAATAAATAAATAACAAAGACTGATAACAAGCAATTATCATCAGTTATCATTATCAATCATTTTTTGAGATTGATACTGTGAAAAGACAGCTTAAATGTATTTATTGTTATCATTGTCACTAACTGAATTCTGACTACAATAAGCAAAGTCTACTATATATTGAAATAAATTAAATAAAACAGCATTTAAGATATACACATTACTGATTTATAAGATATGAAACACCAACTGTTGAAAGGTTTTATAAAAATTTTAAATAATATTTTTAATTCACTATTTTTACTTTTTTGTAAGGCATTTTAGAATGATTTCATAATCTGCATTTTAAAAAAAAATATAGAAAGATTTGATCCAATGAGAACAAATGTTTTTATGGTCAGAAATTCTGCTATTTCCATAAAGATAAATTTGAATCTAAACCAGACCTGTAACTTTTTGAATTTTGTTCTTCTATTTTCTATCTTATTAGCCTATCCAATTATCCATCTGCAATTTGATAGTTTGAAAATTACCCAGCAAAGTTTGTAAAATATAAAAAAAGCTTTTTAATTTGTTAGAGTTAGTGAAATAAACACTTATAAGATAAAGTAATTATAAACATGTCATTAATAAAACAGAAAATGTCAAATTTTTTATATAACTGCAATATTATGTAAGCATAATGAATGATGTTAAATTTGAATAAAGTTATCTAAATGCAAATTAAAAGGAAAGAAAAAATAGACGTTTGTTAACTGTTCAAAATTATCAAAATAAAAATTAATTATCTTTTGATATTTAAAATGCTAAAACCTAAAAATTTATTTTTTGTAATTAGATTTTACTATTGTCTTATTGACAAATATAATGAACAAAAAATATTTTATATGATAGTGAATCATTAGGATGTTAGTGGTTCTGAATTTATTTTAGATATAATGCTAGTGTAAAGCATATATTGCATATATATATTAGATGATTATGTCTTTAATAAATAATAAATAATTTAATGAACTGAAATCTCTTGAAATACAGTATATATTGTCAAATTTATCCAGATTGGTCAATCATGTACATGTGCTTTAAAAAAGTAAATTAATAGATTTATACAATAATGAAAGAATAGTGTTAAAATAGTTCTTCCAAAAACTAGAAAACCAGGTAATTTATATTGTCAAAGCTTTAAATACAACTGAAAAAATAACTGTAAATAATAAATTAAAATCTTGTGGGCCTTCCACTTTTTTGAATAAACTCAAAAATGCAATATGGCACACTCATAATAAATGTTTTGAGTATTGAAGTTGGATAACATGCCATGCTTTCTCCACTGCAACTTTTTAAGTCTTTTACTGAACTGTATTGTTTGCCATCAGCATATACAGTTCTTGAGAGCACACCCCAGATATTCTTAATCAGGCTTAAATCTGGAGATTGAAGAAGATGGTCCAACAGTTAGACTTGTTTTTGATGAAGTCAATTTTTTGCAGTGAAAGATGAATGGACAAGGTGCATTGTCTTGCATAAAATAAAACTTTCTGCCTAATAATTTTCATACATTTGGAAATAAAGTAATTTCAATCAGCTTCTGATACTTTTTTGAATCCACTCATCCATTTATGAATTCAATAGGTAACTTTCCCTTGCAAGAAATGGTGCCCCACATCCATAATAGAACATGACCCATCTGTCATCGAGATAAAATCCTCTCTTCTTTGTGTAAATCATAAAAATGATAGTTTAGACCATCTGGACCATCCAGAAAGGTTATTTTTTTTCAGATGAAAAAGTTCAATTGCCATTCTATATCACAAGATATGTGATCTCATGCATAAGTCAATCTTGCAGTTTTATGTTCTTTAGTTAAGAGAGGTTTTCTTTTCAATTTCTTTCTTTGAAGTTGTGCTGATGATTTTATCATTCTTTGAACAATACAGGGATGAACTTTTAACCCAAACTGATTCACAATTCTTGATGCTGAAGTCACACTGATGCTGAAGTCAACCTTAACATTTGCTTCTTATCTCTTGCATTAAACTTAGGTCTTTTACCATTGTTTTTTGAGTTGTATTTATCACCTTTTTCAATACAGTTCTGCACAACAGTGGGATTCCTTCCTATTAAGGTAGCTACATCACAATAGTTTTATAACTGTGGCCATAAAATATTAATTTGTCCTTGTCCTTTCTCTGCCAGTTTTACACCTTTTTTTATGTGTTTGACAGATGATTGCTTTTGTACACAAATATATGTAGATTTCTTTATACATGTACAAATCCTTAATTATTTACATTTATATAAAAATTTGCAGTTATTTTTTCAGTTGTATTTAAAGTTTTGTCAATATAAATTACCTGGTTTTCTACTTTTTGGAAGAACTATTCTTTCATTATTGTATAAACCTATTAATTTACTTTTTTAATGCATATGTACATGATTGAACCAATAATTTTAATTAAGTTAGTTATTTAGGTAGAATTTTTGCTGTTCTTTAAAGTTTTGTCCACCACTGTATAGGTAACTCATTAAGTTATCTGTGGTCAGAAAGTGTGTACTATACATGTGCAAACATTTTTAAACTTTCCAAACAGATAAAAAAATTAAATAATATTATATATATATATATATATAATTACAAATTGCAAGTGTAGTAAAAAATACCATATTTTACGGACTATGAGACACTATGGACTATAAGACGCACCTTAATTTTGGAGGCAATTTTTCGAAGAAAAAAGTGCGTTTTATAGTCCGTAAAATACAATATATCTCAAACTAAAACAAAATGATTGAACATTACAAAATAAATGTGAAATATACAGATATTTTTCTCATTTGAAGCATTCACTAAAATTATTGAAACATTTACCTGATGTCTTCCTCCAGTACTTCCTGAATAAAACCTAACTGTAGGATAAGCACTGACACCAGCTTCTTGACACACATTTGGAAGAGCATCACAATTAACTTTTCCAGCATTTACTTTACCAGATAATTTCTAAAAAGAAATCAGAATAACATTATATATAACTAATCTTTTAAATATAAAATAATTTAATACCAAAATTACATTATTTTACCTTTGAAACCACTTCAAATTCAGGTGCAAATGTTTGACAATGTCCACACCAAGGTGCATAGAAATCAATTACCCAAGGTTTGCGATCTAAAAGTATATCTTTAAAAGCTTTTTCAGATGTAACCGATTCAACACTACTGGGCAAAAATGAATAAATCCAAGCTCGTAATGATACTGCATCTCTATTCCAATTATTATATGAACTGAAAAAATTATATAACTTCAAAACTATGATCAAAAGCATATATACATATAAAAAACAAAGTAGAAATTACATAGCTATTTAGTATAACTTTGGTGTTATTTTTAATTAACACTAAAAGTAACATAAATGTACACTATTTTCTTGCAGTAAAATTTACTAAAATCATTTCCTGAAATTTATTGCAATTCTCAGTGAATATATTGCTTGTCATATTTTACCAGAACACATGATAATAAGTATTAGGCCATTCAATTATATTAACAAATCAAAAAGAAATGATCTAATTAAGACATGCAATTTAATCACATTGTTTTTATAGGAAATCTGCATCCAAATGTGCATCAAGAAAAATTTACAAATATATGCAGACTAGCAATTCCCAGATACAATTTTTCGAAACTTAGCATTATCAAATTTAAAAATAGCTACCTGAAAAAACAACATTTCTTTATGAAAGACATTATTATTTCCTGATAAAACTTAAATAAGAACATTTTTACATATACTGTTATGAATTTATTATGTAAAATGTTTTCTTAAATAATTCAAACAAGTAATATTGAATAATTTACTATTGAATTTAATTTTATTAACTTAAAATAATGATAAATATTTTTTATGAAAAACTACAAATAATTAGACATTGTAATCAATATTGAAGTCTACTATTTCTTAACCCTTTCCATGTGGTTAGCTACTGATCGGTATATATCACGTGACTTTTTCGTTAATCGGTAATGCGAAATACACCATTCTGCGTAAATTATAAAAAGTATAAAACTTTATAGTTTTGAAAAATCATAGAATCATATGCTTTTTGATTGCAAAATGAAAATAAGAAATTAAATGGAATATAAAGTGGTTTTTTTAAGTTGCTGTTTTATTTGAAAACTGCACAAAAATCAGTTCATTAAAATTTATATTTATAACAAAGCATTTTTATTAGCTTTAATAAATAAATTTTAAAAACAAAAATTTCTTTTACAGTTAATGCAGAATTTGTATACACTTTCATTTCTTCACATTTAAAAACACTCAGTACTATATTGATATAAAAGATGCATTTTGAGCAAGTGTTCCTCTTCAGTCATAGTCTAGTATTAGTCTTTTTTAAATTTGCACATACATACATAAAAATCACAAATTATAAAGTGAAAATTGATGTACTAATATGTGATTTTCATTTATATATATATATTAGTGATGTAACGAATATTTGGTTACTACCCTGTATTCGGCTTATTCGGCCTATTTTTCGCTATTCGGCCGAATACCGAATACCTAAAAACAGGAGTAAGAAATAACAAAAACACAGTAAATTAATCATTTTCGAAACTTTTATTAATGCTAAACATTAAATTATAATTATTAAAGTTAATAAGAAATAGCGTCTAACTTTAGTAAATTATTTCGTAATTAAAATAATATTATAGCCTTTATCTAGCCCGATATCTTATGGCATTGATGGCATGTAGGTTAGAATGTATCAGGCATTAGTGTTATTGTTTAGTTAATTATGTTATATTCGTATTCTTGTATATTTTAATATTTTTTACGATATTTTAAAATGATTTACAAAACGTTTTATTGAAACTTATCGTATTTAATGAAAGAATTATTTATCTATTTCTAGAAGATGAGTAACTAATATATAAAGCAAAGAATGAGCATTTCTCATTATATGCGAAAGATAACATTTGAAATCGTGTTAATTTTTAAAATATTGACAAAAACAATAGCAACAAAATATCACAAAACTTCACAAATAGAAACCCCCAATAATATATTTGAACTGTTTCACATCTGGGGAGAAACTAGACCATATGTCCCCACTAAAGTATATATCCTTAGGGTACTATTCAGTCTACAAATACGTAGTAAAAACAAAAATTTTAGTGCTTAATTAAAGAGTTAAAAAGATCGATTGCAAATAAAATAATTTATAAGTTATAACTTGCATCTAAATACCAACAACTGCCGAATCATATCGGGCTATTTGCGGCTATTACATAAATTATAAACCAATTTGGCACTAGAGGTAGACGTTAGGCTCCATCTCATATTAACTTTAATAATTATAATTTAATTAATAAATTTAAATTTTAGACTATTCGGCAAACTATTCGGCTTGATTAACGCACATATAAAAATTAGCGCGCAAACCTCATTATGCAAGGATCGCGCACCCTGCTCTCTATTGGCCCGATGTCACTACGATTTTTTCTTCCAGTAGGTCTAAATTATTTAAATTTATTAATTAAATTATAATTATTAAAGTTAATATGAGATGGTGCCTAACGTCTACCTCTAGTGCCAAATTGGTTTATAATTTATGTAATAGCCGCAAATAGCCCGATATGATTCGGCAGTTGTTGGTATTTAGATGCAAGTTATAACTTATAAATTATTTTATTTGCAATCGATCTTTTTAACTCTTTAATTAAGCACTAAAATTTTTGTTTTTACTACGTATTTGTAGACTGAATAGTACCCTAAGGATATATACTTTAGTGGGGACATATGGTCTAGTTTCTCCCCAGATGTGAAACAGTTCAAATATATTATTGGGGGTTTCTATTTGTGAAGTTTTGTGATATTTTGTTGCTATTGTTTTTGTCAATATTTTAAAAATTAACACGATTTCAAATGTTATCTTTCGCATATAATGAGAAATGCTCATTCTTTGCTTTATATATTAGTTACTCATCTTCTAGAAATAGATAAATAATTCTTTCATTAAATACGATAAGTTTCAATAAAACGTTTTGTAAATCATTTTAAAATATCGTAAAAAATATTAAAATATACAAGAATACGAATATAACATAATTAACTAAACAATAACACTAATGCCTGATACATTCTAACCTACATGCCATCAATGCCATAAGATATCGGGCTAGATAAAGGCTATAATATTATTTTAATTACGAAATAATTTACTAAAGTTAGACGCTATTTCTTATTAACTTTAATAATTATAATTTAATGTTTAGCATTAATAAAAGTTTCGAAAATGATTAATTTACTGTGTTTTTGTTATTTCTTACTCCTGTTTTTAGGTATTCGGTATTTGGCCGAATAGTGATTAAATATTCGGTATTCGGCCGAATAGCGAAAAATAGGCTGAATAGGCCGAATACCAGGTAGTAACTGAATATTCGTTACATCACTAATATATATATATATATATATATATATGCAAAATTTAAAGAAAACTAATACTAGGCTATGATTGAACAGGAACACCTGCTCAAAATGCATCGTTTATATCAATATAGTGTTGAATGTTTTAAATGTTAAGGAATGAAAATGTACAAATTATACATTAATTATAAAGAAAAAGTTCAGTCAACTATCACTCTTAAATACTGGAAGTTATAATATGTCTTTTTAAAACCTTTCTATTTCCAGTAAAACATAAAAATATTAGCTTGTTCAAACAAACGTTTTCGTATCTCTATCGAGAACTGCTTCAGGTTCATTAACGTTCTAAATTGGAATGCACAGAGTTTAAAAATTAACTGCCAATCAATACAGACGTTCAAATTATTTGATGTAAATTAATTTGGCTATTTATGCTCCTCCACATTATAGGCTTTCACCGATTGCATATTAATACTCTAGCCCATAATTCCATGAGTAAGATGTCACATCTGTTGTTATTCTCCCTGGCATGCATATTGCCATGCATACGATATGGTATTGCTGTCTTTATAATTTATGCAGTTTCCTGCTTTGCTGGCCTTGTGTATTTCCAATTTTTCCAATTCCCTTATATGGTCGGTTTGAAATGATTTTTTTATAGGAGTAGTGGCTGTTAGGTCAGCATGTATATCTGGGTCTGATGCATATGTAGACAATGCAGTTGTATTCTTATTTTTATCTATATCATATTTATGTTCTTTTAGCCTTTTTTGTATCGACCTTTTTGTTGATCCTATATATACCAGGTTCTTGTGAAATCTATTATCTTTGATTGGTACTTTGTATACTCCTGGTGCTCTCATGGTGTTCATCTTGTCTTTGTCATTTCTTAGCAGCTCATATATTGTCTGGGTTCTTGTATATGTTAATTTGATTCCTTTCTCTTCTGCAAATTAACATATACAAGGAACCCAGACAATATATGAGCTGCTAAGAAATGACAAAGACAAGATGAACACCATGAGAGCACCAGGAGTATACAAAGTACCAATCAAAGATAATAGATTTCACAAGAACCTGGTATATATAGGATCAACAAAAAGGTCGATACAAAAAAGGCTAAAAGAACATAAATATGATATAGATAAAAATAAGAATACAACTGCATTGTCTACATATGCATCAGACCCAGATATACATGCTGACCTAACAGCCGCTACTCCTATAAAAAAATCATTTCAAACCGACCATATAAGGGAATTGGAAAAATTGGAAATACACAAGGCCAGCAAAGCAGGAAACTGCATAAATTATAAAGACAGCAACGCCATATCGTATGCATGGCAATATGCATGCCAGGGAGAACAACAACAGATGTGACATCTTACTCATGGATTTATGGGCTAGAGTATTAATATGCAATCGGTGAAAGTCTATAATGTGGAGGAGCATAAATAGCCAAATTAATTTACATCAAATAATTTGAACGTCTGTATTGACTGGCAGTTAATTTTTAAACTCTGCGCATTCCAATTTTAGAACGTTAATGAACCTGAAGCAGTTCTCGATAGAGATACGAAAACGTTTGTTTGAACAAGCTAATATTTTTATGTTTTACTGGAAGTAGAAAGGTTTTAGAAAGACAAAAAGTTCAGTTTTAAAATTTATTTACTAAAGATTTTTTATTAAAAGAAAAATATAAAATTAAAATGTAATAATATTATATGTTGAATTAGACACTTTATGACTGAAGTAATAAAATTTGAATGAAAAAATTTATTCAATTTGATGTTTAGTTTAATTCAGAAATATGCATTGTAAGATAATTGAGATTCGAGGGTTGGATGTCACACTGATCTTTTGTTTAAGCAAGAAAGGAAGAAATTATCACTTCCTTTCTTGCTTAAATATGCATTGTATCTAATTAATTTAAATAATATTTTATTTGGTTTATATGTTATTATTAACTTATGTAAAAAAACAAATAAAAACTTAAATTTGAAAAATAATTTTTGTCTTCTGGTCATTGCTATGACCAGAAAGAGGAAATGACCAGAAGACAAAAGAGGAAAAATTACAGCAATATATAATTGTAACAGAGAAAATCTAAATCAATGATTTTTTATCAAGATGCCACAATCTCTGAGGAATATCATAAAAATTTTGGAATTTTTAAAAATATTAATAACAAATTCCATATAAAATATAAACAATAGAAAATATATCTTCTACAGAAAGTCTAAACAACATATGAAAATAAAAACAGAAGAAATAATCAGGAACTACCAATTCCACAGTAGTTTACATACCATTGATTTTTGCAAGTATTGATATTATATTAATTTAAATATATATATATATATAAAATGTAATAATTAAGTTTTAGAAGTGTAACCTGTTATTATATATATATAAAAACAACAGGTTACACTTTTAAAACTTAATTATTTTTTTAAAGTAAGTAAGTTTTAAAAATGTAACCTGTTGTTGTATTTCTTTTAATATAATACCTAGAAAAATCAAAGTTAGAAAAAACTACTAAATTATTGACAGGCTATAATAAAACAGTTTTTAAATTTAGTAATGATTGATAATCAATTAAAATCTTTTATTTACAGACTAATTTAAAAATAACATAAAAGCAAGATGATGTAACAATTATTACCCATCTGGAATAAGTGAATATGGTACTTATTATTCAAACTCCTAATCAATTTTTCCCATTAGAAATAGTGGGATCCATTCCCAGATCCTGAACAATATGCATTTCAATATACTTAAAACATCAAATACACATAATTTAAGGTAAAAATAACATAATTAAATGTCCTAATAATAAATTAGGACATTTATAATTATGGACAAATAATAAATTATGCAAACAGTAAAAAAAAGTTGTAATCTGTATGGGGAAGATGCTCCTAAACTTTGAACATGTCAAATGTAATTTAAAAAGTTCCATTTGGGAAATGTTGAACTAAAGGATACAAAATGTATGGTCACCCAAAAGCTGTCAACAAAAAGTGAAAAAAAGCCCTGAAAATATACAAGCATAACACAAGAGTGAGAGTGAGAATAACTTGGACACACAACAGACTGCATTTATGCTTTGTGCACTACACAGCAGTTTGAACTTCAAAGCATTGTTCAAACTGAAGTGAATTTTTCTCAAATTTTGCATTTGAACTCTTGAAATGTTCACAGTTAGAGTTATTTGAAGTATGAAGTACCACTGTATTTTAACATTTTATAGTAAAATTATTCAAAAATGGTGACTGAGTTATTACTGAAAAAGTGATCAGAATTAGAAAGAATTTTCTTAATTTTATATATTTATTTAAAGACAGTTCATTGACCACTAGTTATTTCTTTGTATATAATTTGTCTAATGAAGCTGTTTCTTATTTGCACTTAAATGTGGTCTATTTGAATATATTTTTAATTGAACAAAATTATCAGTAATATAAATATTTAACTATTTCAGTTTAATTTTCAAAATTCTCTTAAAATTTCTACCACTTTATATATCAGAAGTGTTAGTAATTTTTATGTACATATATGCAAAACCATATTATAAATGCTTTTGTAATATAAACATATACATATTTACAACATTTCTGCAAGCTTGTTAAAAATAAAATAATTACAAATGAAAATTTTTTTATTCTCACCTAACAGTATTAATTCCTTGTGATCCTCTTGGATACAATCTTATGTCAGGATATGAACTTACTCCTTGACTTTGGCAAAGATTTTTATATGTTTGACAATTCACTGATGCAATGTGAACCTCTGTATCATTCAACATCATTTTAGCTAGTTTTCTCCACTGAATGCTTAATTGTTGGCATGGTCTACACCAAGGAGCAAAATAATCTATAACCCAAATTTCTTGAGTACTTTTCTTTTCCACCAGATTAGAAAATAAGAGTGGTGTTAAATCAATGACTGGTGGAGATAAGATATCCTATAATAAAATAAAAGTTCTATTGTACTGATGACATTTTTAAAATGGCATTAATTTTCATTTATTCTTTTAATGTTCCAAAATATACCTGTATAAATTCAATTAATTCCCTATGCACATGATTTCCATAATATATATGTGGATAGGTATCATTATATAGTATTGTAGTTGGATAATTCCTAATATTATACTGCAAAATTAAAATTAATACATTTCTTTTAATAAAATTAATTAAAATATTTGATTGAACAAAAATTAGAATAAAAAATTTCATTAGAATATTAAATAAAAGAACAGTCATTCACATACAAAAATATTCAAATAATATATTTAAAATTTAAAAAAAAAAAAAAAAAAAATCACCTTTGAACACAGTTCAGAGTGGATAGTACAATCTATTGTTCCAAAACGAATTTTATGTCCCATGATTCGTGAAGCTTTACGAACTTCAGGTAAGAGGTGCATACATGGAGGACACCACTAAGAAGTATCATTTGTTATTATTCTAAATATGTATTTAATTATAAAATAACATTGCTGAACTTACAGGTGCAAAAAAATCAATTAACCATGGCTGATTTTTAACTATTATTTTTGTAGGAAAAACATCTGGTCCTAGTGTTTCAACTTGACTAATCAATGACTCTCTGGCAAAACCTGCAATATCATGAGAATTTGCACGACCTGCAAATAATATATTAAATATTTCTATTAATAATATATTAAATAAAATATATAATATATATTTCAAGAATACCTGCAAATAATAGATTAAAATAGAATATAACAATTTAAATGCAATAAAATATTAAAAAAAAACTTAAATAATAAATAATAATAAATGCAAACTTTTGTCTAATGTTTAAAAGTAATTACTGAATAATAAGTACTCAAAAATTAATTTAGCATGACTTAATAATAGAAGAGAATATAATTCTATTTTTAAAATAGTATATTTCATGTAAAATTTTCATTTTATATTAATTGCAAGAAGAAAAGAATAAGTACTTTAATACAATAATATAATTACATCAATTTTCTTATAACAAAACAATTATGGATTGGTATAGCAAAAGTCTATTTTTATCAAAAACACTACATGAGTTATTTCTTAGTTAGCAAACAAAACAAAACTTCTTTGTACATAATAACTGAAATAACTCAATAAGCTCAGATAAAACCAAGTCTAATTAGAAATTATAGAAATGAATGTCTGGTGTAAATTGATCAGATCAAATGCTTTATTATTATTCAAATGATGAAAAAAATCATAAGATTGGGACAGTCCATAAATGATGTCTACACTGAAAGGGATGAAGAGGATTATGACAAGCCAGATAAAGAGGGGGTGAAAGTTTGAGATTCAGTTGACATCTTACATAGGAGAAACAAAAACATTATGTATTATTTCATTTTTAAAATGTCATTTTATAAATCCTAATTTTTTTCTATTTTTATCCATTAATCTCTACCATTAGTATATAATATATACAATATAGGTAATAAATATATTCTAGTAATATAATTGGGAACCTTTTTGACATGTAAAAAGAATATTTAAATGCATATTTTAAATTTATCCAATGTGACAGTGAAGACAAAAAAAAAAAATCATCAGATTTAAATTTATCAGTAGCAGACTGATAACTGAATAAGTGTTGTTCTCTGTAGTGTTGCCATCATTAAAGTCATGCCACTATTATTCTGCCTAAACAAATACATGCACTGTACATATAGCAGACTGCATCACTATTCCTGAAATTTGAAACAAAGTTTAAGAATGTTTATGAATACTAAATTTATTTTATTGACTGAAGTTTAAGAATGTTTGCTTCTCATTTATTGCATCTGTTATAATTTTAATTAAAAGAACTCAAACTCAAGAATTCATAAACCAGGAACCATCTATAAAAAGCAGTAGTATAATATGCTACTTTTTTGAGTTTATAAATCATACACAGTGTATGTTTACATTATCAGCTGTGTTATTGAGTACATAATAAGGACTAACTTTCTAACTGTGAAAAATTAGTTTCTTATGTAAGTTAAAAGTTAAATCAATTTTCTGAATTACGAGGGCTATTTTTAAAATAAGGTCCGTTTGTGAATAAAAGTGAGAATAATGCGCAATCACGGCAGTATGCATATGCTTCTGTTCCGAGCAAGCTTGGCGCGCGTTTTGACGCCATTTGCAGCCATATCGTCTGTCTGTATGCTGAGCTGTAGAAGTTTAAAATGTTTAAGAAAATTGAGTCTCCCGCTGACTGTGAGATACCATCTGTTATTCGATTCTTGAATGCAAGAAACTTGGCAGCAGCGGAAATTCACCGTCATATTTGTGAAGTTTACGGTGATAATGCTATGAGTGACAGTAAAGTTCGAAAATAGGTAAGAATGTTCAAGGATGGGCGAGTTAATGTGCATGATGAGCCACGCCCTGGTCGACCTTCTCCGATTTCTGAAGATTTGGTTCGTGATGTGGATAACAAAATTCGAGAGGACCGACGATTCACGATTTCAACGTTATCAATTGAATTTCCACAGATTTCAAGATCAGTTTTGTATACCATTGTTTCAGAGAAACTGAATTATCGAAAATTGTTTTCTCGGTGCATTCCAAGACTGCTTTCTGACAATCACAAGACAAAAAGATTAAACAGTACTTTATTGTTTTGACTTGATACGATCATCCACACAGTCCAGACCTTGCACCCAGTGATTTTCACTTGTTTCGATACTTAAAGGAGTTCCTTGGTGGTCAACATTTCAATGACGAAGGAGAAGTGAAAACTGCAGTCGTGGATTGGGCTTCTTGACAGGCGGCAGATTTCTTTGAAGTCGGAATTCAAAAAATTGTTGAGCGGTATGACAAATGTTTAAACAAAATGGAAATTATGTAGAAAAGTAGATAAAAGTATGTAGAATATAGAAAAAAATATATTTTAACGATATTTACAGTATTTTTCTTCTTATTAAAAAACGAACCTTATTTAAAAAATAGCCCTCGTACATTGGGCTATAACATGGATAATTAATGATAATGGTAAATAATATAACTAAAAAGTTATAGCACAAATGTAATTTGTTAATGTAATTTGAAATAGTTATTGATTCATTGAGTTATTTGTGTTGTTTAAATGTATTTAAAAAGTTAAAATATATAGCATTGTAAAAATTACATTTGCTATACTTGTTTCCATCATATTCTAAATCCAACTCCTGAAACAATAAAAACAATGCTTCTAAAACATTCATATGTATAAAATTTTGGCTAATTAACAGGCATTTTATAATAATATTTATTCTGAATGCTTGCATAGTATATATTAATTAGTTTATTTGTTATAAAAACAAATAGAGTAATTAGTTTGCCAAGATTAAAATATATGTTTCAACTACAATTTATAAAGTTTAGTAACAATAATGTGTAACAAACAATACATTTCTATAAGATTTTAATTAATGAATATGTTAAAACTCACCATGATGTATTTCATATGAGCCACCTATTTTAAAAACAATAAAAGTTGGAAACTTCTGAACATATAATTCTTTGCATGTTTCAGAATTTACAGAACAATCTAATTGTCCCATTTTCACATCAGGTAATAAGGCTGTAAGACGTTTCATTTCACGACTAATACTTTTATCGTCAGCATTATTTTCTTTTTTAAAATATATTAACCATGAGCTTTCAGTTTCTTCCCTTAGACCCTTTAAAATTTCCTAATAAATTTGAAATTAAAAATATTTTATTTCATTATTATTAGCATTATGTAAGAATTTAAAACAAATTTTATTCAAGAATCTTGTTATCATCCTCATAAAATATGACTTCCTTACAATAAAATAAAATGGAATTTACAAAAACATTTATTAAATTTATTTTATGAAACTGAAGTTCTAATTAATAAATATTAACTACCTGGTATTTCTCTCTTGAAATTTCCAATGGATCAGGTAATAATTGCAAAACTTCATGAGCTAAATCTTTGTTATCATCTCCAGACACAATCTGATATTTATAATCATTAGAAGACAAACCAGGAAAGAAAGCAATTCCCGATTTCATATCCAGTTTCTCACATAATGACTTTTGATCATAACAATAAATTTCAGCAACATTAACTAATCCATCCTTAAACAAAATAAGAATATCCAAATTAAAATTATAAATATTACATTAATAAATTTAAAAAATTTATAAGCCTTACCATCATAATACTAAATTTTTTAAGATCTTCACTAAACAAACAAGCTGAAAAATTTTTAAACTAACTGTTTTAATATTGTAGTAATTTCATTTAATATTTTACTTTTAATTGTTTAAAATTAAAATAAATAAATATGTATATATAAATGAAAATACCTTTCTTTTCTAAACAAAAAGAAATTAACCATGGTAAAGTATTTTTTTTAATAACTGTTTCAATATTTGAAGCTGCCAGTTTAATTATTTTATTTGGCAATTGTTTTAGTACATATTCAATCATATGTTCAGTTTCCCTTGAGCCTTGATACTTTATTTTCTGAATAAAAATATAATATTGTTTTTTATTCAATTGAATTCTAAAAATGCAATATATAATTTTATATCCACACAGCATATTAAAAAACATACTTCTGGGTACAATATTAGAGAAGGATAAGACCAAATATTTTCATTTCGACATAACACCCAATCTTCTTCACAATTTACAGCACCAATTCTAATTACTCCTTCCAGATCTCGAGCAAGGGCACGCCACTGTTAAAACATAATATTCATGTAATTTACATTATAAAAATAATTACATAACATAATGATTTAAAATTAAACAACATATTTTTGTATATAATGTATACTTTCAAATTAAGCAGTAAATTTAAAAATTTGAGACATAGCTAAAGTATAATAAATTATTGAATAAACTTTTCTGTGTAGAAAATCATTATAGATTTTGACAAAGTTTAAGAAGGTATTTTATATATATTATGACAAAAACAATTTAATAATTTAATTAATCTTATATATATAATTCTCCTGTCACAATTTTTGTTACCGTACTCCTCTGAAACGGCTTTACCGATTTTTACCAAATTTTGTATGCATACTCAGTAGGTCTGAGAATCGGCTACTATCTATTTTTCATACCCCTACACCATTTCCCCCCTTTCAAAAATATATTTATATATGGATTAAGGCTTTTATGTCCAACAGATGGCGCTACCTTCTGACGACCTAAGTTTGCTTTTCTGTGAGGCATTCTGCTTTTCTGTGAGAATGGACTGAAGCAGATCATTTTCTATCTATCTATATAAATAAAATATAACGTTCGTTTGTTCCTACCGATTCCTTTGAAATTTTGACACAACGTTGCATTCGAATACACACGTGTTTCTATATAATATACATGTCGAAATTCTCCATACTGGGGAGAGATGGACGGGATTAAGGCTTACCGTGAAGAACTCGGCTTCTATTATACTATTTTACATGCGGTTTTTTGCGTTTTTAATTGCGTCAACAGAATATACACTAAAAAGGGATTTTTCGATATTCCCCAGTGGGAAAAGTGACGGGATTAAGGCTTACTGTGAAGAACTCGGCTTTTATTATACTATTTTAGATGCGTTTTTGATTGCGTTTTAATAGGGTACATCAAGAGAATGTACACTAAGAAGGGATTTTTTGAAATTCCCCCCACGGGGGAAGTGTTATACATTTATAATAGATACATTTTGAGCCACAATAACGTGTGGCCGGGTCAGCTAGTTTTAATAAATTATTTTATATTTAATTAATTAATATTAATTCATTTTAAAAAATGCACAGTAACAAAACTCATACTTTAAAACTACATATTTAAAAAAATAAAATATTTATTTTTAAAATGATACATATCAGTAAAGCTACACCAACTGCCATATAGGATCAAGCTACAGTTCGGTGATAATAGTTTTGAGTTACTGATTAATTTGTCTCTAGAGAGAGACATGAATAATTATAATCATTAAATTTAATATGAGATGGCACCTAATGCCTCCCTCTAAACACAAATTAATCAGTAATTCAAAATTATTATCACCAAACTATAGCTAGATATTATACTGCAGTTGATGTAGTTTTCTAATAAAAAATATCTGATTTTGTACGATGTTTATATTGAATGAAAGACTATGAAAACAAAAATTTTTCTTAAATTACAATATAAGCAAAATTGTTTCACAAATCTATTGTGTATATAAGTATTTAATACAATATTAAACAAAGAACACTTCAGAACATTATAGCAACTTTAATTTAGCTTTAAAAATATATTAGTACTTATCACAGGATAGACAATTCATAAAAATACTTTGAATTAACCAGACTGCATTATATGTAATCTTTTCATAAAAAAATTTCAATACTATTTTTAATATAACTATTCTGTTCAATGTTATAAAAAAAATAATTTAAACCAAAAAACAAATGGAAATTTATTAAAATAATAATTTAATATATAATAAATACAACCAAGCCAATAATTACTTCAAATATTAAACACACGACAGGATTCTTTTATTGGGCTATTAATTAATTAAGGCTAAATAATAACCCAAGAAAGGAATCCAGTTGTTCATTTGATATTGATAATTTTATACTTACAGCAGGTGCAAGCTGATGACAATGACTACATTGTGGAGAATAAAAGTTCACAAACCATATATCGGGCGAATTATGTACAGATTGTTCTGGAAAAAAAAAAAAATACAGAGCTTGAATATATTGTTTAAATGACATTTAAATTTAAAATATCAATAAAATATATACATCTAACTCACCAAATTCATTTTTATTCAATGTTATGATCTCCAAATCATCATCATAAATTCCTGCAATCATTAATTTTTAAATATTTTATTTTAAAAATTATAAACAGAAATAAAAAATATAAAATACTTAAAATTTAATTTTTATTTTAAATAAATTTTTAAATTATTTTTAATATTTATTAGTAAAAAATATTATTATAAAATTCCGTAAACATATAAATTTCAGTGTTAATGTGCACTTATTAGATAACATTCAATTTGAAACTAATAATGTATAATTACAAATTATCAATTTTTCTAAAGACTAAATTTTACGCATAAATTTAAATTTGAAAATAAGCATAAATAATTAAATAATTAATGAAAATTAAATCCTTTTATAAAATTAAAAAGATTTCAAAAGAGCTTAAATTTAAAATTTATATTAAAGGTACATACAAGAACAAGAAAAAAATTATTACATTTCCATATAAAATGATAAATCAAGTTATGTTTTATTTGAAATTTAATATAATTAAATTTAATCATCTATTTTCTAAAATTTTATATGTATGTATATAAAACATAATTTTATTGATAAAATGCATATGTCTTTTTATATTTCTTTTATATTTAATTTATAGTATTGAAATTCTAGATAAATATAGATGTATAAGCACCATTAATGTATTACTTATGAAAAAGAAAAAACTCTATTTTTGTTTGCTTTTTCATAAAGGCAGATAGTTATATTTAGTTATTGAATTACAATTAAAAAAGAATCCTGTTTATAGCAGTCAACATGAATATGTTCCAGAACATTAATATTATGCTGCACAAATTGATAAAATGTGTATTTTAACAATTTCAGCAACATACTAATGCATAATAATAATAATAATAAAAATATTTAATCAATTTCTACTAGGCCTAAAGATTCCAATCTTACATCATTAATGCAATGGACCTTAGACAAGAAAACAGAAGTATTATGAGACAATCCTATTTTATAAAATTACAATAGGATTGTCTCAAAATACTTCTGTAATAACCTTCTGAAAATAAATCTAACCTTTGACTCAGGTTCCTAGAACAATTAATTTATTTCCAAAGAAGTGAATATATCAATAATAAATGAATACTATACTTACACATTAGACAGAATATAGGTTTGATTAGCATCGAAAATGTGATTTTTCTCAACTTATCAATAAAAATTAAATTTGTCAATTTTACTTAACATTAAAAAATTAATTAAAGTTAATGTAGCTTTTCTTTTCCTTTTTTTTAAAAGATATTTTGTACTTCTCTATTCTATGTTGTACAGTTTGATATATATACATTTTTATAAATATGCAAATTTTCTTACATATTATTATTATAAATATGGTACATGTTTTCTTTTCTTTTATTTATTTATTTATATTTATTTTTTCTGAATTTGTAAGTTTAAACAATTCCTTTCTGTTTGTTCTGTTAGATGAAAAGAAGAGTTTCTACTACTGATTCCCAACACAATAACATTCCAACTAAAGAACTCACAAATTACTTGTCTTTTTGATCTACTGCTGTCATGCATAATGTTGAAGCAAACTTTATCACAGAGGATAGAAAAGACATGCAGGACACATCTAGTATGCATTGTGTTGAAATAAAGACAAGAGACATTCATTGCACAATGCAGAAAGCACACAACTGGATGACACCTGGTGTCTACAACATTCACAATTTCTCATACAAAGAATTCACATCATTCAAATTATGTATATGGATGCTATCAAACATTACTCATCCATACAGAAACAGCTTCATAATCTCTTACAAATTACACACATACTTAAATAATATACAAATGGAGTCTGGTCTAAACCAGGGGTCAACAACCTTTGAGCAGTGTTGTGCCGAACCTAAGTTATAATGTTATTCCAGGTGCCGATACGATCTATCAATTTTGTTACATATATAATCATCAAAATTGGTCCAGTTATAAAGGAATTCAAAAATTAATAATTAAAATTTAATTTTTACTACATTTCTGTTCAATCCAAGTGCCACTGAAAATCATCCCGCATGCCATAAGTTGCCAAGCCCTGGTCGAGACAAATGCAAAACGCTCAACATTGAAAAAGGAATTCTGAAAGGAGACTTTGTACTCAGAAGTAGAGATATTTATTCTGTTGGAGTTATACACTGGACATGCACAGATCTTGAGCAACTCCAAAAAAAAAAAAAAAAAAACAAGAACATCATTTAGTAAGTATAAACAATATCACCCAAAATCAAATCATCCATAGAAAGACACACTTCCTTGTAAAGAAGATGGCCATGGCCTAACTAATATAGTTAATCTGCAATACAAACAAATACTGACACTGTGGGAGTTTTTCCACAAAAAACAAAAAACATCAAGATTACATATAGTTATAATTGGCAGACAGTAACCTTTAACCACATAATAATAAAATAATAATAAATCATTATTAAGTAAAATTTATGTCTATTTCAAAATTATACTAGTTCAAACAATTTTAAAGAAATTATAATTGAAAATGTAAAATCATCATTGAAAAAGAAGAAATGTAAAATGAAATTCAAGTATAAATTATGCATAATAAAATAAAACCGATGTTTGAATAATAATAAAATTATTTCTAGATTTTATTATATAATAATAATATAATAAAATCTGAGAATCATTACTATTATTAAAAACACCTGTTTTTTATTATTATGCATAATTTACACTTGAATTTCATTTTACATTTCTTCTTTTTCAATGATGATTTTAATTTTCAATTATAATTTCTTTAAAATTGTTTGAACTAGTATAATTTTGAAATGGATTAAATTTTGCTTTAATCTATAAAATATTTCCTATATTTTGTATAGTAAATACAAATAGTATATACTATACAAAGTAAATGTATTAAATTTCATTATCATTACAAATTACTCACCAAAACTCTCAGAATAATATTTCCAACTATGAAAGTTTCCTCTCCATCTAGATGAATGTGAATCATCTAATCCCTCTTCACCATAAAGATCATATTTTTTTCTCATTTCTTCATCTTTTAAAACTTCATATGCTTTATTTATTTTTAAAAATTTTTCATGAGCTTCAGGGTCATCCTAAATAAAATTTAATATAAATACTAATATTTTAAAATGAAATCATTAATTTAAATTTTAGAAGATATTATAACTTCTTACAAGATAAATTATTAATAAAAGAAAGAAAGAAGTCTAATCAGTTTCATGTAATGTTTTAGAAGCATTTGAATCCTCTCAAAAGACTTAAAAATAATAATAAATTTGTTGATGTTCTATTAATAATTTAAAATCATTTATTTTGTACAATGTAAGATTATTTATAACTAATTCAAGTAACAATAAAAAAACACTTTATTAAATACCTAAAAAGTTTACAAGGATGAAAATGAGTTAGATATTTTAATTAAAATTTTGCACAGTAACAATGCTGTATTGGTAATTACTATTATTAACTATTACTTTCCTGGCTGTTATGTATACATAACAACAGAAAGTATTTGAATTGTGTCATATTTGACCCTCTGAGTTAATTGCAAATCTCCATGTTTTGAATCCAAAAATGTAGGGAAAAAAAGGGGAAAAACATTCTGTGGATATGTACGCATGTGCATGAATGTTGGTATCTATTTTTCTTAATATCTCAGGTTGGGGTAAAGATTAAGTAACAAAATTTGGCATGGTGGCTTGTATATGTGGGGCATTGATGCTATTAAATTTTGGTGGTTAGAGGTTGAAGGAGTGGGGAGATAAAGGGGATCATATGTATCTCCAGTAGGGTCAGATCTTAATGACAATTTTACTCATGATTAACATTTATACTTTTTTATAAAACTCATTCCTGACAAAATTAAGCTTTTTAGCCATTTTATAACAAAATCTCACAATAAAATGTGTGTGGTGCCATCTGTTAAGTTATATTGTAATTAAAATTATAAAAGTTATTTTCTAAATAAGATCTCATAATAGCCGGAAAAGTTATGCAACTCATTGCTGGATTTTTTTTAAAACTCTTTCCACCCCTTTTTTGAAGCATTAGAAAACTTATACAGAAAAAATATAATTTTTTCTAATCTTTCTCTTCTAATGCTTCAAAAAAGATGATAATCCTGGGTGATGTAGTTTATGCAAATAACTTTCCACCCTATGGACATAGAGGATCTCTTTTTAGCAAGCTCATTATGGGTTCAGCCAGGCCCAAAATGAGGTGACTGGTTAGGGAGGGATGGGGGCATGACATATCTAAATGGACCACTTCTGAATAATTCCTGGGGGTTGTTTTTACCCATCCAGATTCAATTGTGAATCTTTTGGAGTGGTAGGCTGCTACCTTAACTGCTCAATCATCCAACTGTCTGCAATTATTATCTAATAATTGAAACATTTGCTTATTATATATCAAATTTATAGACAAAAATTTTATAAACCATTCAGGATCATATTAAAACAATTTAAGCAATTCTTAAGAATATTTGCTGATCTTCCTGTTAAGATTAACAGGAAGATTAAACTTACGTTACAATGATAAATTATTTATATTTCAAGATGAAAACTTTCATCACATATAAATCTATCATTCTATTTGTTCTGTAAAAGTTTTACTGACAGTTCCAATAGTAATGCCAATATATGTCATTTAGTTAACTAAAAAGCTTTAAATATTCAGATTATCATCCTAATCTATATTCAACATAACTTAGTCTATACTACATAACAATTTAAATAAAATTAATATTTTAAATATACTGTATTTATAATTAGAAAACTAATCATTCATACCTGATTTTTATCAGGATGTAAAGTAATTGCTAACTTTTTAAAGGCACGACGTATCTCTCTATTATCCGCATCTTTTCTAATTCCTAAAATCTCATAATAATCTTCAGATGAATTAACAACAACTATTTTACTGATCAAAAATATAAATAGTAAAAGATTTATATACATTCCTTTCATGTAATTCTTCTTTCTATGAAGATCCTTGGTCGTCATAGAAAAAATATCATAAATGTTTTTCAATTATCTGAAAATAAACAAATAAAACATTTAATATATCTGAAATAAAATCAAGATAAATTAAAAATAAATAGAAATTTTAATTTAAAACTAGCCAGAATTTTTAATTGAATTCTATATAATTTTTAAAAATATTACTACTTTCTTAAAATTTAATTGAAGATTACAAATATTGAGTAAAAACTATTTGATATTTATTAAAATAAATATTTAAAGTAAGTTTTAAGGAAGTTTAATATTTATTTTAATTAAAACAATAATAATAAAGTCATAAATTAATAAAAAAAATTCTTATTAAAATTTTACATATATGGAAATCATTCGAAAAAGAAAAAACTAGTCACGAGTTTACCCACACAATGAAACAATACTTGTTTAATGATAATATACTGTCTTTAAACGATTAAAAGTCAGCAAAACAGCTGTGCGTTGATTTTAGAATGATTTATAATAATTTTATCTTCATTAGTAACTATTAACTTTCTTTTTATTAGCAATGTATTCAACTTGCAAAACAATTAAAAATTTTAATTCAGTTTCAGTTACTTGATTTCCAAAAAATTATGTAGTACAACAAATTTGATTAGTTAATATAATTAATACCGTTTTTGATTATCTAAAATAGCACAATTTTGACATAAAGCAAAATTTTAATAAATATTCAATTAAAATTGAAATTCTCATAATTTTAAAACATTTATCAAAATAAAAAAATCCCACCGATAAAAAAATCCGATAAAAAAAAAAAAGCTTATAATAACTTTACACTACTTCTATGAAATCCCATGAATAAATGATATAATTATCTTCAATTCCAAAGAGTAATAGGTTTAAGATTTCTATAGGTCTATATCGTTATTAATTTAAAATTACATTAATTTTTAATATACACAGGCAACCCTGATATAACTTGTACTTCAACATGGTCTGGCTCTAACACAGAGAATTGGGCAAACAAGATATTTTTAAGCTTTTGTGCAGAAAACACCCTGCTTATTATGATGATTATTATTATAACTTTCAATTCAATATTTCTATTTTTTTATGAATCCTCTTTATTGACCCAAAAGCATAATGAAAGGCCTAAACTATGCCAAACAATTAGGATCTGCATTCAAAAAATTAATCTTTTGAAAGGAGCACTCAAACTCAAAAGGGAGCATATGTATAATTTACAAATTCTATCAAGAAAAACAAACAAACCCTGATTACTGATTATTTTTAAAGAGAGCAGAAGATTTACAGTAACCAAATTTATTGTAAGTTCAAAAGATGAAGATATTCTGCAAAAAAAAAAAAAAACTTATGCTTAGCAACAATAAAGTAGAAAAAAAAATTAACTGAATGCATATTATTCTGACATATATGCATCACAGTTTGTTAGATTTTTGCTCAATTTTTAGTACTTTTAATAACAAAAAAATTTTCAATAATTATAAATACAAAATAATGTATTTTTATTAACTTTTGGAATGTAATCTGCTTTTCATACTGGTTCTTAGTTTTGTATATCATTGTTTTGCAAGTTTTACATGAATCTAATTACTGAGTTACACAAGAATTACATGTGTTCAAATCACACTTTCTAGTTAATTATCTATATTTAGTAATTTAAATGGTTTATTAATCATATTCTGTTTACACTACATGCTAACTTTACTCCATCGTACCCAGTTCACCTGGGTCTTCCTCTCTTTTTGTTTTTTTTTTTGTTTTTTGTGGAATGTATTCCATTGACATTTTCGAGAGTCTCTCATCACTCATTCTTTACAGGATTAAAGAGGAATAGTGTATGGTTAGAGAGAGATAGAGAGGGTTCCTGGAGGTTGGAAAGCAATGTCAAATGTCATAAACTAAATATAAATAGATTAATCATATTCTTGCTCATTAATTCTGTTTTTATGAACATTTTAGTAACCTTACATCTAACCCAACAGGGTAACAACAAATCAGTTGAAAGGTTTTTGGCCTACACTAAAGGTCTTCCTGAGGAACAGCCGAGTTCTAAAATAACATACCATGGAACACAAATTTAAAAACTCGATTTGATATAAAGTAACTGAAATATTCACAATTATTGTCCAGTTTGAGTTTGAAGAATTTTGTCTATTTTCTATTTAATCTTTTCCTACTTCTGACTCTGTCCTGAGGGCACTAAAACAACTTTTTAAATTTATTATCCCATCACAATGTAGATATCAAGGGAATCCACAATGGGAGTGGCCAAGTGAGGGACAGGGCCTAACATATCCACATCAGACTACTCTCAAAAAATTTCTTGGGTTGATTTGATCCTAGATCTCCAGAGCAATAGACTGACAACTTAACTGCCCTGGCCATCTAGACTTTGTATTAATAGTTATATGCCTATATTTATTATTTCCCAAAAGTTTAATTGTTTTTATTGAATATCATCAGCATATTGTTACATTGATAGCATATTGTTACTTACAAAAATATTCAATTTAAATTAATTTTAAACATAAATCCATCATGAATATGAATAAATGTCAGTCTGTGCACAGATATGTTTTTAAATTTAAAATATCATAGAATAATCATTTTTTAAATCATATTTTACTTTTTAGATAACAACTTAAAAATTTGTGTAAATATATAAAATTGTGGAAATGATCAGAGTTAAATTATCACGATATGGAAGCAAATTACGTCCAATCTATCAAATATTAATAATATGATTTGAAAAGCAATTGTTTATATTTGTGACTTGCAGCAAGTAAATCTCATAAGATATAAATCACTTATCAAATGACAAAAATGTCATCTATATCTTTTTTTATTCATATTTCTCTATAAGACTAATTACAATCATACACAATGAGTGAATGAAATCATACAACCACTGTCAGTTCTCAGTTAAGTTGTTTGTATTGATAATTCCTATAATACTGGTAAACAATATTGTATTATTCAATAATGTATTGTTTTTCAACACATCTAAAAAAGACTGTAATGATATTTAATTAATATAGAATTTGAGAATATTTTACGAAATTATTCAGCAATTTAAACCATTTGTTTAAATTAAAAAAAGGTATAAAAAATAACAATTAACAAACATATTTTTCAGCTTTCTACAAAAATAAAATGTTAGTAATAAAGCCTAAAAAATACTGTTTATAATTTTTAGACTTATTTTTATTTCCTAAAAGTTTAGTTTATAATTTTATGAATAAATATTTACGTAATTAATTAGGCGTAAAACTAGTTCATAGAATAGCTATGCATCGAGCAGATGAATCATATGCTCACCTTCGTTCACGGCTGGTAAACAAAGGATTTGTTTGGCTGTGGACGTGTAACTTACTGTTTAATACACAGACAAGATTTCATTTATCCAGATTACGAAGATCGTGGGTTTGAATGAAATTGATTATCAATAATATTACACGTGTCAACAGCTCAATGGACGCACATGTTTTTTTATTTATTATTTGTCATTTTAAAATTAAATTAAATAATTTTCATTAGATTTTAAAATTTATTTTTACGTGTAATATTAATAATGATAATCAATGTAAATTACACAATTAAGAAGATGGTACAAAATTTTAAATGACGTTGATGACGCGATATGTTTTTTTTTTTTTTTTTTTTTTTAACTCTTTCCGCCCTGTGGGCACTAAGAGGGCCTCTTTTAGAAGGCCCATTATGGGTTCGGCCAGGCCCACAATGGGGCGACCGGGTGGTGAGGGACGGGGCCCGACATATCTGAACGGACCACCCCCCGAAAAATTCCTGGGGATATTCGACCCGTTCGGATTCGATCCCGGGTCCCCCAGAGCGGTAGGCTGCCACCTTGACCGCTCGGCCATCCGGCCATGACGCGATATGTAGCGTAAATCTTCGTTTTCGTTTTCAAAATGATATTTGACTTCATAATTTCTCTTGTGTAATCTATTATCCACTATGAATATTAATAATCTAAATAAAACCATTTCTATCATTAATTATATTAAATTTGATGTATTATGCTTTTTTTTTAAAACTCTTTTCGCCCTGTGGGCTCTAAGAGGGCCTTTTTAAGCCAACCCATTATAAGTTCGGTCAGGCCCACAATGGGACGGCCAGGTGTGAGGGACGGGTCCTAGATTTAATCCCAGGTCCCCAGAGCGGTAGGCTACCACCTTGACCGCTCGGCCATCCGGCCTTGATGTATAATGCTTTTGACTATGATTAATCAAATGCTTAGTAATAATAAAATCTTATAGCTGCATAGTAAATTGATATCCTATTACCGTGTGTAATCTAGGCCCGAATCCAATCTTGATCCCCATAATTTATCAAGAGATACACTGCCCGATTCATAAAAAGTTCTTTTTTTTCTTTTTGGCCTGCAAGCATTAAGATTATTTTTAATGCTCATCATAGGTTCGGTCTGTTTGCAATGAAGGCGACGGCGGTCGCAATGATGTTTGACTCAGATATCGGGTTCAATCCCGATATCTGAGTCAAAGATCACTCGTAAAACTTCCTGAGTTTTCAGTCCAGATCAAATCTAAGACCTTTCGAGGCGGAAGACTTGTGCGTTTATTGTTTCAATCATCCGGTGTCGTCCTGTCGATCATATAGATCAGTGCCTTAACTCTCTCTTCATGTTGACCTCCCATATCTCATAGGACAAAGTAAAGGATACAACTTTCATATGAAATAGGAGAAGAGTAAGAAAACCATATTGCATGCCAACCCGGTCTGCAATGGAAAAAAAAAAATTGTAGCCGATCACGTGGCCTTAATGCGCAAATACTTCGCACATTAAAAACTCAATTTGTCAAAACTAAGTAGCTTACGATAAAAAGTAGAGTCAAAGATGAATTTTTATGCATTCTATACATAAAGTCATAATTATACAATGAAATAATCAAATCGTGTATGGTATCTAATATATTCAAACTAAATAATTATATATTTTTATTAAACTTTTATTCGAAGATTTGTTACAAGAGTGAAAAGTCTAGTTTAATTTGAAATCAAAAAATTAATGTAGCCAAAACTATTTTCACTATGTTCAAATTTTGAATCTCATTAATAAAAAAAATTATTGTAAATTGACAGTAATTCGGTGCCATGCAGTTCCCAGGAAACCACGCAGGTTCCAAATGGGTGGAAATGTTTCAGGTTGCACGTTGTATGATGTGTCCACTGCTTTGCAAATGATTCCTATGGAGCAATTCTTCTTCTTTACAGGGACTTCCACCTGAAATAATTAAATTTTACGTTTCATATAAAAATTTGTATTATTTGTAATTATTACCTACCTCCCACAGAGTCCATGCCCAAGCTCGATGTGAAGGAGCGTCATCTTGTTTCAAAGTGGCAGTTTTCCACGTTTTTCCTTCATCGGCGGAAACGTCCACTCTGATAATTTTCCTTCCTCCTCCGCTACAAGCATAACCCTTGACTTTCACTTTGTCATCGCATACTTTCACTTTACTATGATCTACTGGTTCGCAGATGGCCGAAACTACTGGTGTTTCTTGGATGGCAATCGATTTGCACCAGTCAACGTTACTGGCATCAATATTTGGTGAAAAGCTCTTGTAGTCTGTAAGCTGCCATTGACTTTTGCTTTCTTCCGTTGCCATTGTTATTTTCCCTAACCATTTCACACTACGAGTACCGACATAACCTGGCACTACCACTCGAACCGGAAATCCATGATCGGGAAGAAGAGGGCATCCGTTCATCTCATAAGCTATTATCACGTCACCGCTGGGATCTAGTGCCTAAAGAGTATAACAATAAATCAAAATAATGCTTGTTCATATAACGAATATAGTAATACATACTTTGTGTGCTGGAATGGATATTGAATAATTGGTGTTAGTTTTGCAGTCCTTATCTAATCCTTCGAAATGGACATGTTTCACACTTGCATCGTTCATATCCACCCCAGCACATTTTAAAACATCTACCAATCTGGCACCACTCCATGTTGCTGTACCTATAGCTCCCGAACACCACTTCAATCCAGATACTTCTTTGACCTTTAGTTAAAATGATTTTAAAATTATTAATTTTTGTTATTTTTAGTAAAAAGAAAAATAATAAATTGTACTTTGTTAAATTCCGATCTTCGGTTGCCTGCATTCTGTAATGTTGCAGTTATAGTGTGTTTCGGAAATTTGCACATAAGATCTTTCAAAGAATAGCATGTCGTCTTGCCATTCATCAATTGTACACTCAGTTTGTAGTCGCGTCCGTTTATCCGTGGCACCGGAAAATGATTACGGACATAGAAAAGTGCACTGCAAAAACATATAGTATATCAAAAAATGGATTCAAAATGCAGATGGATTTCTTAAGTTTTAGGAACTTATTTATATTGCAAAACAATATTTATGAAACTACAAAAACATTTTCTCTTACTTTGGGGTGACAAATTTTTCAGCAAGTAATTCCGTTGGAGTTTCTGCACTGAATGGTTGATTGCAGGCAACTTTTAAACAGGGATGCCTATTTGGTTCATTTCCATACAGTTCTTTGCTGAATCTCCTATCTTCTATGCAAAGATTACCAATTCTATACTTCTCTAATTGCTCCATGATCTAGTATTATGTAAATCTAGTTAAAAATATATTGTAATGTATTTATTTTGGTATAATCATACCTCATTGCATTTGTGAAACTCATATAATTCCCAAAAAGGTTCGAGAGCTCCACCCGCTGCAAATTTTATTTTATCTCCAGGATGTTCGCAGATGTACTTAGTGATATCGTATACACCCGCTTTGTACGTCACCCAGATGCATTTTTCTTTTGTGTTGTGTTCTGCGACGGTTTTTGCCGAATAATGCGGCAAACACGGAATAACTTCTCCAAACTTTTTGCATTGAGAACTGGCACAAAGCACTGGTAACGGATTTGAGACTATAGAGTCAAAAAATAAATTATAATAGTTAATATTAAAAATTCACACAACATGATACTATCGGTAGCGCAACCAGAAATTTAGCAAGGGAGTGCAACTTAAAATTTAAGAAGTACAGTATATCGAATATTTGAATAAAACTGCAAAGCAAAAGCGCAGAAATTGTGTGTTATATAGGTTATTGAATTTGATTTATAGCAACCGATTCTAATATACAGATTGTCACAGACCACCCGTATACCCCTTTAAAAATGAAGGAAAGTAAGTTTCATCAAGTCCTAACAATTTTGATAAATAAATCGAGTAAGCTCTATCCAATGGTAATATTTTCAACTTCCGGTACTGATAAGAAATGAGCCAAAAGTTCAATTTTTTATGTTCCATTAAAAAAATAAAACATAATATTTTTTTTCTTTAGATTCGAATTAAACTAAAAAAGAAGATAATTTATTTTGTCTCAAACATTTTCCTGAAAATGCCTCCATTTACTATAAAATCATTTAAAAAACTCTGTCTTATAGGCAGCGCCGGATTAAGCCTCTAGCGGGCCCTAGACAAAATTTAAATTGGGGCCCCATTTAAATAAGTTGCTTCTAAACAAATCTTAAATAATGTCACTTAAAATTTTTATTAATAATAGAGAATATAAACACTAATACAATAACAATTGTACAGCAAAAGAGTTTCTGATACAACGAAAAATGTATATACAGTTGTATCAATGATAATCTTTGATAATCCGACAGGTATAGGACCAAAGGGGTGTCGGTCTACCAAAAGTGTCCGGATTACCGAAAGTGATTACATATTTGGCATTGTTTTGCTAGCAGTAGCCTACAATATTCCTACATTTTATGAGTAAAATGCCGCCTAAATAATATGGAAATGAAACACCCATTTCGGTTAACTAAAACATGTTTATTAAAAGAAATATGGAAGCCAATAAATGTACATAGAGTATGTGTAGGCATAAATAATACAGTACGTACAGAACTGCTCATGGAAAACACAAGAAATGTGTCATCGTGTAAGAATTTGGTGTGGAGATTCATGTCGCAACATGCTTCTGTGCAAGCAGACACGTGACGGGGATAGGGACTACGATGACCTTGACGGGAGGTGCTTCGGACTACTGAGCATGTCGGATTACAGAACGTCGGACTATCAAGGGACAACTGTACTGTAATTTTATTTATTAATCAGCCTTTAAAATATTTAAATTCTTCGTTTTTGGATTTTCATTTCAGAAAATTGATCAATAACTGTTTGAGAGTGTCTCTTTCTTTAGTAAGCATTGTTAAAGACAGCCTTTCCTGTCCTATCGAATTTCTTAAATAATTTTTAACTCGTTTTAAAACAGAGAAAGATTCTGCACTGAAGCCGGGCCCCTGCGAATTACGGGCTCTAGACATTTGTCTAATTTGTCTATTGGATAATCCGGCCCTGCCTATAGGCACTAAGAGGGTCTTTTTTTAGAAAGCCCATTATAGGTTTGACCAACTCCGCAATGGCCAGCCAAGTAGTAAGGGACAGAACCCGACATATCCGGACAAATCATCCTCCGAAAAATTTCTGGAGTTTTTCGACCGGTCTGGATTTGATCCTGGGTCACCACAGCAGTAAGCTACCACCTTAACTGCTTTGAAAGTGTAATAAAGTCTTTTTGGCGAAACCTTATGATAAGCACGCTATTTTTCAGCTGGCAGAATATTTAGTGTCAAGAAATGTTAACTTTACGCTTGTGTTTACATTTTATATAAATTTTCATCAGTGTCAAAAGGTGCCATCAGTGACAGAACAATGGCAAAAAATGATTCGGTCGAACCAGGACCAAAACGTGTTAAGCAATAAGCTTACGACCTACGATCAAATTGTTTTGATCCTAAGTCGGTTAGGTGATTTTTACAGTCAAGGACTTGAGATTTTTTGGGAGATGATGCAAGTTTCGTTCTTTGCGACGGGGTAGAGTTGGGAGGAGAAGGACCCGCATTAGAATTTCAAACTACGAAATTGTTCTGCCATAGTGATTTATGTAGCCATGTTTTATTCGCTGAAGAAGCATATAATATGTTGATAATTTCGGATAAGGGTCGAGGTATAGTCGACAGCAAAAATAAATAGCCACTTCACGCCGATTGCCGTGAAGATGATTTCACGGAATGAAATTTGACGTAATGCATAACCAAGACTAGATCAATCGAACATCAACGTTAACTTGTGGAAGACGTTTCTCTTGGTCTTCCGGATCTTTTTTGCATTGTAAATCGCGTTCTTCTTTTTGGCATTGGCAATCACTTATCTAATTTTAACCAGTTTTATGATGGATATCAAATTTACGACCTTCTTGAAAATTTATTTATTAGATTTCAATAATCCTGTAATTTATCCTATGATGTCATTTGTTAATTCATTATTATTCAAATATCTCGTCGTTACAATGGTGAGAGATAACAATACTAATAAATTATTAATGAATAACGAGCGATTATTTATTGTGACATTGTCACAATGCTGGGCTGCAATTTTTCGTCACAATGCACTTACATTTAGTAGCGTCTTGACCCCGTATTAATACATCATATTTTTCCTGTTAACAATGAAGTCATGCCTATAGTGTAACTAATTTCGTTCAGGAGAAAATGTTTAAATTAAAATAACATGACTTTCGGCCAAGGGCGTACCCAGCGGGGGGCAGGGAGGGACAGCTGCCCCTCCCTAGAAGAAAAATTAAAGTGTAGTAATTGACACAAAGACACACAGCACAAACGTATCAATTTAGTATCAGTTTGAATAATGAATATTGTGACTAGAATAAAGCGAGCTGTCGTGAAATCTCACTCTCCCTCCCGACTTCCTCGAAACTAATATGTGTCCCCTCTAGTTTAGATCCTGGGTACACCGCTACTTTCGGCCCAAAGCAGTAATTCGTATATAGTTAATCGGGCCTCTTGTCCTTAAGCTTTCCATATCTAGTCTTGACTTTCACCTATCTAACACCGTTCTCGATGTTAACGAAGGACAGACAGGCTTACGAGGGTAGGAATTTATAAGTATGTAGGTACAACAGAAAAAAGAAAACAATAATACATTTAGAAGTGAGTTTGTTGTATTCTAATACAGTATATTTATTTATTTTAAGATAGGTTAGTACGAGAAATTTATTAAAATTTGGAACGAATAAAGTTACTCGGAGCGCATTTCTAAGTTAACGTTGATATTCGTTTGATCTAGTCTGGGTTATGCGTTACGTCAAATTTGATTCAGTGACGTCATCTTCAGACCAATCGGCGTGAGGTGGCGATTTACTTTTGCTGTCCACTGCACATTCTCTACAACCGAAAGATTGTGGCATAAGCGTTCTCCTCACTCATAGAATGTTTTATCACGTTTGGCTAATTCAGTGTTTTTCGGCCTTTTTTATCTCACGGCACACTTGAACCTATAATTAAATTTCCGCAGAAAAAATCATGTGATTTAAAGTTGTGTTTATAAACATTTTATCTCCATCTTATTTGCCATTTAACCTAATTCTAATTCTTTTTGTCTACATTTTTTGTAAATTAAATAAAACAGTATTGTTGTTCCTTAAAATAGCAGCAGGTTACAACAATAGTTATTTTAATTAATTTTCATTTACATAAGAAAAACAATTAACATTAAGTCTTGATTTGCATTTAAAAGTGGCATCATAATTGGCCTTTAGAAACCTGTCCAATGTCTAAGTTAAAATAATTTGAACTAAATATGGACAATTATAGATACGTTTCTGATTTAAAGAAATTTTATTTTAAAAAAATAACTAAATTTTAAATGAATTATGCACATATAATTTTGCGTATGAATATATATTTTTTTACTACATTGTGTATAATCAATTGAAATAGGTTATAATTTTGACGTGTGCACTTATTGTTCTTTGAGCTTCTTTCGAAAACACATTCAAGACTATTTTATGGTAGAGAAGGCATTTTTAGAAAAATATTTGAGACAAAACTGTCTTATTTTTTGAGTTTAATCCGAATCTAAATTAAAAACTACAATGCTCTTTTTTAAAAAATTTGACTTCCGGCTGGACAACCCATTTCTGGCCAGTACTGGAAATTGAAAATATCACCATTCAATAGAGCATACCCGATTTACTTATCAAAATTTTTAGGATTTTTGATGAAACTCACTTTCTTTCATTTTAAAAGAATACGGATGTTATAAATAATAATCACATTAAAATCACAAATCACACACAGGTTTGAGTCATTAGTTTCTTATGAATTTGAAAGGAAAAAATCATATTTTAAGCTACTACATTTTCGAAAACTACGAGTTGTACGGTATAAATTTATAATTATGCGGCGACTAGTTTTGATTTTCCTTTTATATTTACATATAGGCAAATTTCAATTGTTTAAAAAAATCGATATTAGCAGCAGAGAGATGAATTGCTCCATTACACTCCCCTGGCTCCACCACGGGGCACCATCGTTACATATAAATAAAACTCTGCTTATTTGAGAAAGCCAAAACTTTTTATTGAACAACAAAAGCGTTTCCGGTAAAATATCTGTGCACCCTCAGCTTGAAACCATCGATTTAACAGTTTAGAATAATGTAGAACAGATTTTTTAAAAATATTTTAAACGAAATTCGAATTCAGAATAAATACAATAGAATAAAGCTTTTGAAAATTAAAAACTAATTCAATAGACTATGTTAAATAAAATAAATAAAACATTAAAAGTTTTGTATAAAACCTAAGGATAATTGTAATACATGATGCGAAATTAGCAATACTTTGAAGGATTATTAAAGTTTAGCAATTTCTTTCTTTCTATAGGGCATTAATAACAAAATTTTCCTAAAGAGCGTTGCAATTATTTTATTTTCTAAAAATTATATTTGATTCTTCTGTTCTATATTATTCTCAACTATTTAATCAGTAGTTATAAGCTGAAGATAGTCAGATATATGACCAGCAGACATTTATTTTAATAAAAACTGTTGGCTTTCTGAAATGAGCATTGGTCAGATTTAAGTTACTAAATAATTCCACGACATACGAATAACAAAAATACACCAAAAACTCTGAGAATTTTATGTTAAGAATTAAAAATTTATATACGTAACGTTATTTTGTAATTAGAAACGTCGACATTGAATTAATATTTGATTATTTGTTTAAAAAAAATTTAATATAGCATAAAATCATAAAAATTCGAGTTTGAATCTGATTTAAACATTTTTCTGAAAAAATTCTGGTAATTTTTTAATGTTTATTCTGGTTAGAATCGAAATTATCTTTATTTAAAAGGAACATATTGAATATAGAATTCAGAAATACAACCGAATTATCTCATTTATACTTTACCCTATTATCCTATTTCTACCTGTTCAAAAACTTTGCATAATTTTACATAAAAAATAGAGATTAAGTATTTTTAGTCCACTTACTCAGCTCTTTACTAGATGCATACTTCCAGAATAAAGCTCCAGTTGTGAATCCCGCTATGGCAGTACTAATCAGAAAATTTAAATTACCATCCCGCTTCACTTGTTCCGAATTAGAAATTTGTTCGGGGACGACGATGTTTCCGGTTTTACTCGAACAATTTTTTATATTTCTAAAAGAATTGATAAATAAAAAATATATATCAGAATGAAAGATATTCTTCAAACATTGCAATTGCTAAGATACAACAAACCTTTGAAGAAGATATCCTTCTTCAAATTTTGTAAAAACATTTTTTCTACAAAACTTTAGCGCTTTCATTTTTGCCTAAATTATTTTCGACTTAAATTTTTACGCTTTATCTTATAGAATCTGTTCGAGAACTAATTCGAAAATTTTTAAAATTTTTTTATCAGAACGTTGCCTTCAATTAAACGAATAATTTGAAAATTTAGATGCTTATATTATGTAACTTTTAGAATTAAAAAAAAATAGTTTTAACGACTTTATAACGTTATTTTTGTTATTTTGAAATGAAAAGAGAGAGTTTGAAAAAATGAAATATTTTCAATTAAAATATTGATATTGATTAAAAAACTATAGAATTGCAGCAATTGAATTTGAATTTAATTAATATATTCTCCTACTTTTATTATATGTAGAAAAACAGTACAGTGTGTTCATTTTAACATTTATTCAGATGCAAAAAAATATCCTTTTAGTATTGCACGAGTATATTCATATGGTGCATAAGTTCCACTGCCACGTTTACAATAAAACAAATAAAATCATTCAGAAAAGGATATGTTTAAATCGCGCAATAGTTCAGAAAAATTATCTAAATTTTCCAAACACAAGAATAAGATGAAATTAAAAATACGATATTGACAAGTCAGATGTTGATGCCGATTCTTTGTATGATAAAAGAGTCTGCATGCAGTCTGCTAATAGGTATAACACCGCGACAATGCCTTATATTCACGAACACTACTGTGAAATTATTCTATTTGGGTGCACTATAGATTACTCCCTATGGAATTTCAGGACTTTGATTATATATTTGAACTCAGGGGACCGAGACGAGTTCAACGGTACCCTACTTTTGGACCGGAGACGAAAAATAAAAAAGTTATCATACTTTTTCACTTACCATACTTTTTTAATGCTTTCATGAAGAAGGCACCATAGTTGCTAGTATTGCCATCTTGCGGTAAAGTCTGCAAACCGTGACGTCGGACTACGGTCATCTTCCGGAGGGTTAAACACGCGACACGAGAGCTGAGAGAGCGACGCGACTTCCGATCATCGCGCGATCGCCATTTCGGTTAATGTTACTTATGGCAGCGAACATGGCGGCCCGACTGACCTCTCGTATGGGCGCCACCACACGCCGCCATGTGCTAAACTAGTGATCGATTCACGGTAGTTCTTGAACAAAGTAAAAAAAGGGGGGAAACGTCTACTAAAGGCAATTTTAATGGCAAGCCACGTGACTCCCGATCGCGATAGCGAGGCCGACTTAGCGGAGAGAGCGACGCGACTCCCTATCATCGCGCGATCGCCGGAAAAAAGTATGATAACTTTTTTATTTTTCGTCTCCGGTCCAAAAGTAAAGTATCGTTGAACTCGTCTCGGTCCCCTGAGTTCAGATATATACCCAAACACACGAAATTCCATAGGGAGTAATCTATAGTATACCCTTATATTTTAAGAGTAAAGAAGACGAATTGCAGAAGCACACAAACGTTTCTATCAATAGTTGCACATAAACTTATGCTAACGACGATGCTGAACGTAATACGCCGCTTGATGCAAACCCGTATTACAGTCAGGGATCGCAGTCCAGATCGGTCTCGTCTTTACGATTTCGAAAGTTTTAGCTTACTTTCACTCATACGCACAAACAAGCATAGGTGAAAGCTACAAGGCAGTGAGGATTTAAAAAGTTAGAAATACAACAAAGATACATTGCCATTACATACGCTCATTTAATTGCTGTTTACAACTGGCACCAGTGGCGTAGCGTGGGGGCGGAGGGGCGCCGCCGGGGCAAGGGGGCAAAATTTCACAATAAATAATAATAATACCTAAATAAGGGGGCGGCAAAATTTTCCTCCGCCCCGGGCTGCTGACACCCACGCTACGCCACTGATTAGTATAGTGTATTAGGCCCAAGGTCCTAGCCTCTCTTTCATGGTCGAGCCAGTGCTGCCAGCTAAAACATGCAAAAATTTAACAAAAATAATATTAAAGTAGCCAAGACATAACCAAATATTATAGCGCCACATCACTAGCGGACATTTGAATTTGCCGACTAGAACGCAGTCGGTTAATCGGGGGTCGGATAATCGATGTTCTACTGTATTTATATTCGTGTCCGGACTATATTCACAAGTAACTCTTAGACATAAAAAGTATTATAATTAATGTCGATCCGAACAAAGACGTGCTAAAAGAATTATATGATTTAATGTCATTAATTTTTATGGTACCATCTACCAGTGCGTCTGTCGAGCGCAGTTTTTCGACCACGAAGCAAATTCATATGTGAGGTTAGCCGACCGAAGTGGGTCTTTTTGGATGACGTTTCGTGGTCAGCCCTTCCGAGTGGGCGAGGTAAGGCACACTGAGATAGGTTTCCCATTTACAATGCGTTTAATAACAGCGAAAAAGGATTCACAAAACTTACATAGATGAGCCTCGACGGCGCACTACAGTATTAAAGTTTTTATCGATATATTCGTCGTTCGGGCACTGTTTCGATCGTGGTTCCTCCCGGTACCGTATATCCTCGTCTTTCGGGGATAGTCTTCAGTCTCCCGCCGGAGGGGTGGCTCGCTGAGGCTCGCTCGTTGGGACGCTCCCCCACAAGCCGGTTGTTCAGACACTGTCCCAAAAGTCTTTCTTCCCTTCACTGTATCCAAAACGTATGTCGTTTTTCGCACCTCACCACAACTGCTGGGCGCACTACCGGTCGCTTGCACACCACACACTGGACTGTCATCCTATCTTTTTTTCGCATACATCTCCTTAACCTGATCCCTCGACACGTTATCTTATTGGTTTCATCTCGTCACCTGGGACAATCTGAAACTCACCGGAGGCGCGGGTAAGGTCAGCCGCCAGTTCGAATTGGATCCACTCTTGCTATCTCTGCTTCGACTGTGGACCCATTATTTCACTCGCTTTCTCAGCTTACACCTCTTTAAAGAAAACAACCTTTATTGTTCCTTCGCGCGGTTTATTTTCCTTTCAACATCCAAAACCGGAACTTTAACGCATTCCGAGGTCTCTCACCTTGGGTGGCGATTCGGACCTCGTTCGGGTCCCCACACATATATTGGCCAGGAACACTGTCGGAGGAAAAATTGTCGTCGCTAGCGTCGCTTTCGATAGAAAAAGAGCTTTAAATACGTTGATGGAGTCGACGACCAGCGACTTTTATGATAAAGTAATTAACGACTTGGCGGAAAAAATCGCCGAATAGAGCTAGTTTATAAAAAATTAAAAAAACTAGTTTTTCTATCATTTTTTGTATCATATCAATTTGTATTATTTGTATTTTAGAACTAAAATACATAAATTGTTTATTTTTGTCATTTCCAGTATTTGTTTAAAACTTTCATGGAAATGTGAGGTTCCGGACAGGTCTGACCCGTCACGAAAGACGCGAAGAAACGGTTAATTTAGTTTAGTTTAAAAAAACATAGGTAAAAGTCGTTTGTAGTCGGACACCCATTGTTTATATCAAACTGCCAGGCAGAAACTCATAAATCGCGGAAGGAAGTCGTCCTATGATCGGTGGAAGATCGAATTCGTCTTCGATTTTGACTTTTCTCGCGCTCCAGGTAAGAGTCTCGTTACATTTAGTAACCAGGGACCAACCACTCGGAAAGCGTGATTAAGAGAGAACGCCCAATCAAAATGGATGAAAGAAAGAACGGAGATTGATATAATCTCCGATAATCAAGGACACCAGGCACTCGGTTAACGTTCCCAATAACCAACGCAGTGTGTCAACGCGCGCGCAAAAACAAAAACAAAAAACAGTTTCTTGTCTATTGTGCCAACCTGTAACCCGTGCCACTTCGAACTTAGACCGTGTCCCCGCCGCCAACAGAGAAAGTCTCCCCGTGCCCTACAGACTTGTCAACGCCACTGTCCCGGGGCCATCTTCGATCGACCATCGAAGAACCACATCGATGCCCAGGATGTCCTAACGGCTGATTGTTCTAAAGCAAACTATTTTGTACATAGTATATGTTTACTTTATGTTTCTTTTTTGTCTGTTTTTGTCAGATACGTCTCTTCCGCCACCACGCACGTACGAATGGACCCTAGGCCATCACTGACGCGCAATTAACTGATTTCCCCTGGAAGTCGGCTTCTTACAGAAACAGCTTCCCTATCATCAAATGTCACGGCACGCCACTGCAATGTACAGTACTAACTGTTTTTCATTATTCACAGAATTCATTGGTGTTGCAACCGATGCACATTGTACCGGTCAAGCCGTGGATATGGCGAACTCTGACGAAGCAATACAACCACCTCCGTGGTTATATTATTAACACCATTTTTACTGCTAATCTGTATTAACCAGTGGCGTAGAGTAGTGGGGGCGGCAGGGGCGGCCGCCCCGGGCGGCCCTTTAAGAAAGCGGCAAAATTTCACATTAAATAATAATAATACCTAAATAAGGGGACGGCGAAATTTTCCTCCGTCCCGGGCAGCTGACACCCACGCTACGCCACTGACTGGCACAATCAGGAAATGTCGTACAGCGCATCGGAGATTGAACCAACATGATTTTAAATTTACGCCAGGACGAACCACAACTCTTGAGTCCATGTTATGTACTTTTGTGTACATAAGTACTTTTTCCCGGAATGGAGTTTGTAAATGCCATAATGTGCACCAATGGACACAGCATACTTCACGATGTATACGAAATACGCAACACTAGGTAGGTTTTTACACTAAACTGGTATGGTATCTGTCAATGAGCTAGAATAGACTACATAGAGGGGTTGTGCCCCAGGGGCGGATCCTGACCATAATTTTTGGGCATGCTGAAATTTATAATAAAAATAATAGGTCTATCTCTAGCACTAAACAATAGGCAGAAACGTTATTTAGTGTGAATAAAAAAGTATAGACTATTATAAACCCCACTATATCTACACATGAAATATATTGTAATGAAAAAGTATTAAAAATTTGTGATAATAATTCAAATTTTGTGGGCCTTTGAAACTGGGGGCCCAGGGCTTAAGCCCTATTAACCTCTATGTAGATCCGCCCCTGTACAGTACATAATACATGTATGCTGACCGGGTACCGCAAGGTTTCGATACAATCTGGCCGTGTTAAATGCTTCGAATGACGACATGCGCGCGCACTTGTTTGCTGCAGAAACTTCCACACGAGCAAGCGATCGAGTTTCGCAAGTATCGTACTGACTTAAAACGGCTAGCCGCTAGCTGCCAATGTAAAAGAAACACAAATGATGAAAAAGTTTACACGTTAGAATAAATTATTATTGGCGTATTTGTTTTCATATAAAAAGTATATTGACAGTCAAAACTTTCTCTTGAGCATGCAGCGCATGCTAAGCAAGCCCAGAGAATTTGCCCCTGTTGCGACTTTAGATACAGCGCTCTTGGTAACAAGACGGGTACTATCGACCGCCATTTTACTTTATATCAAAACAATGATAATATACAACAGGACTGTTTGTTACTTTGGAATTGTTGAGCAGGATTGTTACTTTAGAATCTATTTTTTCCACCTAAATCTAGATTATTTTGTTTGCTCCTAGATTTGAGATTTAGGCAATTAGATAAGAGATATAAATCTAGATTGCATCATCTTGAATTTATCTATTTTCTAGATTTTGTTTAATTATTATAACTAAAGGTAAGATCAGAGCGGTAAGTATAGTACTTCAAGCGGTAAGTATAGTACTTAATTCTCGATATTACAATATTTTTATAATCTAAGTACTAGCCAGGTCTTGAAGGACTTTACTCTCAACCTTATGATTGTTTATTTACTCGTATAATGTACTCAGTCTGATCCGTACCGTACTCAGTACGTTGTTGATTTTTATCGGATAGTGTTTTTTTCTTTTGCAGAATATAAGTAGTGTTCTGATGTTTTTATTATAGTTATAGTTTGTTTGTGAGAATTTTTATTTCAATTTGTGAAAATATTTACAACGAAAAACTACATTTTGACGAGTGGCGTAGCGAACATAACTGGCACCCGGGTCACAACACTTTATTGGTGCTCCCTCCTCTCCAGAAACACATACAGTTTGTCATGAAGACTATTTGGGCGCCTCTCTGCGAGTGGCGCCCGGTGCATGATACACCCCCTTGCTCCCTTCGCTACGCTACTGATTTTGACCTCTATCATGTTATGAACCACATTGTTAAAATTAAAATTTTTCTAAAGGTAATAAAGAGCTAATAATTGTGGAAAATGGAAGAAGTGTTGCATTTGCTCCTCAAAAGTAGATAAAGAAAACATGCTAGTAAGTGAAAGAGACTGATATGTAGAAACTGCACCATTAGATGCAGTTGCGTAGCTACGGTTCTCCGGGCTCGGTGCGGAACCAGATTTGTGGGCCCCCGAAAAATATTTTTCGGCAGGAGTGTCCTTTTTCCGTAATGGTAATCGGGAACGTCCAAACGAAAACAAGTAATTTTTTTCTATAAATTTCGGCTTTTGAATTTATTTATTCCGTTAAAAACATTGCGTTTAGATGTTCAATTTCTTTCGTTTGATAAATGATGCGTTAGGTATTTTATGTTTTGTTTACGTAAACGGACTAAAATATTTTTGTGTGGTGGTTTATATAGTGTATAACTAGATTACCGTTTATTTGCTGATTTTCCTGTGTAATAGGGGCTCCAGCTCGGGCAGCCAAATGCCAAATTTTGCTTTGTTCTGATTGCCGTGAAAAATTTTTTGGGTCTTTTTTCTTGTGATTTTGGTGCCCCATGGGCCTATCGCTTTCCAGGAGCCCAGTGAGGACCGCACCTACCGCACCCCCTAGCTACGCCACTGATTAGATGTGTACAAATTGTGTACTATATCTATCATTCTGGATAACAAAATTATATTAACATGAACTAACATTTTGTTCATTATGTTGTAGACAACAACCTTCGACATCGAAGTTGTAAGCCTGAAGAGGGATTGGAAAATTACCAATCCGAAATGCATTGTTAAATAGGCAAAATAAAGTGAACTGTTTTAATCTCGGTCTTTGTTAATTGCGAATAATTAAGAAAGATGTGATAAATATCACTGGTCTCACTATTGGAAGAAGAACCTTTACTTATAACTTTTTATATTTTTAATTATTGTCGAATGGCAAAAAGCTTAATTCTGTGGGCAGTGATGAGTTTTATTTTTAAAAATTGTAAATATTAAAGAAAGAAATATTTTGTAATTTACTTTCAAAATTGAAAAGAGAATTAAGTAGGGTCATTTTAACTAGTACCATCTCAGTTTAGGGTTAAAACTCTTCTTTATTTTTGCACACTATTACACGAGTTATAATATTCTAGCCAGTTGCCTTTAAACAGCATAAATGGCACGCCCCTTTGACTAAAAGGAAAATGGCAGACATGTATTCAATTTTCTTTAAACAAGATGTCACTACAGCCCCTCTATGTAGTATATTCTAGCTCGTTGGTATCTGGCGTAAATAGGTTTTTGGTCGTACTCATCGAGGAACCATTACAAGTGACCACTATATTAATTTCTAATTTGTTTTATAATTTTAAAATTGTGTAGTGAGAAAATTTGTGCTGTTAAACAATATGACATGATATACTGGAAAAATTTCGATGTTACTAAAGACTGAATTAAACACTTCCCCGAAATGTATTTATCATATTAATCGAGTTTGCAATAGATATGATTGTAAGTTATTTTTTGAAATAGTGGCTAGGACTATCAATTTGTAATAAAAGATATTACATTTGATTACATAATGAAGAATACGTTAATTTAAAAATTTTTCTAAAATATTTTCATATCTGATTTTAAGAAAAATTATATTTTTAAAGTTACAGTATTTTATATAATAAATATAGATTATAAAGAATTTTCTTGTTGTTTAACTTCATACTTCAGATTTCACAAAGATAAGAAAAACTGCGACGACTGGGAAAGGAACAAAAACATCCCGATAAAAGATAAACTTGAATCTGCAATTTAATTAAAACATTACATTAAAATCTATCAAAATGTTTCAAAAGACATGCTTTTTTTTTCTCAAACTGAGTTATGATTTCGTGTATTGATTATTATTGATTTATTTTATCAAATGCATTAAATATCCGTACACTGTTTACTTTCTCACTTCGCGTATTTACAATTTGTAATTTGCAAATTACTTTTTGTATTTGCAAAACTAGAATTTACAAAAGAATTAACAAAGTTAATTAAACAACGGATAAAGAAGCAATAAAATGATTTATTTTTGTTTTTATCTTACAAGCAGTGGCGTAGCGTGGGTGTCAGCCGCCCGGGACGGAGGAAAATTTCGCCGCCCCCTTATTTAATGGTTCAAATTTTTACAAGATATTATTATTTATTGTGAAATTTTGCCGCCCTCTAAAAGTGCCGCCCGGGGCGGGCCGCCCCTGCCGCCCCACTACGCTACGCCACTGCTTACAACTTAAACGCATTCTACTAAAAACTGCTAGACCGCGTTATAAGTTACTATCTTATAATTCCTCCAATTAAAGCAATATCACTTGAATAAATTGGAATTAAATTCATGATGATTATTTTTAGTTTTATTGAAATTGAAGAAAGCGTTTCAATCTATGCTTATATAAATAGCTAATATATTACGTAAAATGTTTACAACAAAATTATGATTTCGTACATTTATTTTATCGCTATCACTATGATTCTGTACTTTCTATGATATTCTATATTTATATTACATATCTCTGAAAAATATACGGGTTTGTATTTCTGAATAAAATGCTGTTTTTTCTTCTTTATAACTTAGCCAGCCTGTTAAAAACTTTGGCAATGATCCATACATCTCTATCGGTTGTCTTTTACTTTCAACACTCACTTTTGTTTTTATATTTTAGAATTGATTACGAAATTTCGAATAGAATCCATAATAGTGTAATTCTAAAAGTGAATCTTTGTATTTATTCAGTATTTAACAAATCATTTCATTTAAAATTTTGAAGAACTTGATATGGTTTTATTTTACTCTTACGCTAAAATTTTTAGTTCTTACTATCTATTTATTGAAACAAAAATAATTCATATTTATGCTTTTGATAGAAGTTTGATTTTCTTGTAATATTTTAACTGTGCTGTTAGTAAATTGAATTTACATCTAATGTTATCATAATGTAAGACTAATATAATATAATAACAATCGGAAAAAAATTAAAAAGTTAAATTTTTCTATATATTCAGTAAAAGAAGTTATATTATTTCGAAAAGAAATAAGTATATTAATAATTATATATTAAAAATATTAACGAATACAATAAATCTAATTTTAGAAATTTTATAATTTATGCTCTGACTTCTGACGTCATTTTCGTCTGCGGACCCGTGCGGTCCTGTCACGTTTTGAAGTCGGCGATTGGGACATGGCTTCCATTTCGTTAAGTCGGTTGAAATTTTTCATGGAAAACGATTGAAAATAAAGCGCTCTGACATTACAAGCATGTGCATATACCTATTGAGGTAAAACTAAATGTTTCGGATCGATTCTAGAATTTTACTTTTTTCAACTGCAAGCATAATTGAAATAAATATTTAAGCGGCCGTTAGGCTTAAATGTATTCAATTTAAAATAATATATAATAATTGATTATTTTTTTTGCTTCGAAGTTTCGATCACAATACTAAGAAGTGTTGATTTTTGATATGGTATACTCACATCGATGTTAATTGAAAAAATAAAATTTTCAGTTACATGAGATTTTTCCAACTGTTTAAATTATTTTAATTAGTTAATTTGATAAATTTCTAGTTTAGACCCACGTATTTTTTTCCCCGAAAGAATTTAAGCATACTTAAGCCGATAAAATTCATATCGATTCCATTGAAAATAATAATTTGCAACATCCTGTGGAGTTTAAGTTAAAGATCACATCAGTTTTTTTTCTTATTGAAAAACACAATAATGTAATTTTATTACTTTTTTTTTAATATTTTGCTTTGAAATACAGTTTACTAGCATTTGATAATTACATTTATAAACAGTTCATTGCCTTAAGCTGATGTAATGAAAAATAATTGTAATTCTGAATAAAATGAATCGAAGATTGTTAATGTCGGAGATGATTAAACCGAATAGCAATTGGATTTTGTGAAAAAGCACGTATATCTGTTGTCATTCTATTATTTAATTATTATGTCAGACTTACTAGGATTTCTCGAGTGTTAAAAGAAAGCCTTCAAATTTTTTTTTATCCGGAAATATTATTTGCATTATATAATATTTATATATGGTATATTTGTGTTTGTGTATGTGCATGCACAGAGTGATTAAAATGTAATGTATATAATAGATTGCTTATTATTTTAATTGAAATTAAATTAAAGAATTGTTATATTATACTTTTAACACAATAAAAATATTTTAGAACATTTGTAAAAGTATTTTGAAAATTATACTTATTTATTTATATTTTAATTTCAGTTTGTTTATTTTGTTTTTGGTTGGATTAGATTTTATTTGTTGAATTGTCTCCAACTTTTTATTATATAATTTATAGTAACACTTTATTGCTATTGATTGTAATCCAAAGTTGTGATTAATTAGAATATTTCATAATTTAACATAATAACAACTATAAAACATTTAAATTATACAATACTTTTTTCTGTAAATTAGAATGGAAATTTATTTATTTAATATTTTTTAGATTTTTAGGAACTTGTAAAGATCAGAATTAAGTTTTAATAGTCACATTGATAATATAGAATGATATATATTAATTTTATATCATATATTTTTGTAAAATGCATGATATAAAATTATGTACTTATATGATATCCATTTTTCTTTTAAAATAATGTTAATAGATTTTAAAAAAATGTTAACAGTAGTACTATAATGTCATAAGTAAACTAAATATATTGAAAATAAAACTGATATCACAATATATATACATAAAAGCTATTTTCTACTTTCATAATTTGAATTATTACTTTTATTTTTATCAATAAAAACAAACATTTTGATAACAAGTAACATTAGTACTGGTATATAAGAAAATGTTTATTTCCAGACTATAGTTTATATACTGAACTGACATTTCACATTATCACATAAAAATATGTACCTGTTTTTCTGAGCTTTTTCAAATATTGTAAAATTGAGTTTTATAAAGTTTGTTTTAGACTCTATTTATGTATTAAATTTAAAATATATTCTGGGATAGTCAGTTTCCTTCACCACCAAAAAAAGTGTCTGACTCAAGCAGATAATAAATGAAATTACTCTTCCATTGATTTTGATGTTTTAGAATTAGATAAATAATTTATTTGCCAGTTTATTGAATTGTTGTAAAAATGCTAATAAATTAAATATAAATATATAGTAATTTTTATATCTTAATAACCATACTATAGAGCTAGTGGAAGGAACGACGAAACTAGATCGAGGCGCCTCTAGCGGTGACGCCGAGTAACAGAATCGGGGCTACAAAGCCGGCACCAGTGTTGTTCCACCTAATACTTTTGTACTAATCTAATATCTTTTTACTTGTTCCAGTACCAAGATACCCAACACCATTTTCTTAGTACTATTTATGAAATCCTATTTATAATATCTTTCCTTTCAATTTAGTACCTTTCAAAACATTCATTTTAATTCTATATTTCTATATTTTTCTACTTTACTTTGGCAGTAAATAGATGTTTTTATTGCTTCCTCATTCAAGTGCAGCAGTTGAACGTATTTTTTTGCAATTAAATTTAATAAAAATTAAACTACAAAATCGAGTTTTTAAAAGCAACAATGATAAAATGTTACACTTGGAAACCATCATCTGCTTCAACCATACAAAAACATTCTAGTGAGGAAGATTCTGATGACGACGATCTTACCAGTGATTTTTCAATGCGATAATTTTAAAGTTCAGTACTTCATGTTCATTTCTTTTGTTTCATCATTTTGTTCATTTGATTGTTGTTGAGGAATAATAGTATTCTTGCAACATATGAATTTATCCTGTATGAATTTTGTATGTTACATGTAAAACTATGTATATTTTAATAAATAGAAATTTGATAAATTCTAAATTTATATATTATTTATAAGTATATATTTAATAATATATAATATATACATACATTCTGCAGTTTAAGGTCAAAGTAATGCCTGCATTAGTCAATACAGTCACTTCTCGACTTACGACGGGGTTTGGTTCCGCAACTTCGGACGTAAGTCAAGAAGTGACTGTACTTCAACAAAACAGTTAGCCATCTTACACAAGCACACGCGAAGGGTAACTAACTACAGAACAAAACTAAAGATGACGCAATCAATCGCCAAAAGCGTGCAAGATATATATGTATATGATATATTATATATTCCACAAAACCTATAAAAAATTGATACATTTTAAAAATTTTTTAATGAAATTTTTCGTCATAAGTGCGAATGGTCGTAACTTGAGAAGTGACTGTAGATCATGGGACTGAGCAGTATTAATATTCTTATATTTATTATACTCTTAATTTTGTACAATTTAAAGGGTGGTGTGGAAGAAGTAAACTATACAGGGTGGGCCAGCGAAAACGAAACAGCAGAGTGTTCGTGTTCGTCCAAGCAAAGCGCTCGGACAAGTCGATTTTACTCTCGAGGGGACATCTTTTGCAATGAAGTTTTTGTGATTCTGAATATTAACTAAACAAACATTTTTTTCAAAATAAATGCTTGTTTAGTTAATACAAAATAAATGAGTTTTTAAAATTTTTTGTTGTCTGTTGCATTCAGAATCGCAAAAACTTTATTGCAAAAGATGTCCCCTCGAGAGTAAAATCGACCTGTCCGAGCGCTTTGCTTGGACGAACACGAACACTCTGCCGTTTCGTTTTCGCTGGCCCACCCTGTATATCTATTTCATGGTAAATAATGAAATTTGTAATTAACCATATATATAAAGGAACTTCAATAAGGACCATAGCAATAGCTAATAGTATTGTATTAATAGGGAAATTCTGATCCTCATTTCCTCAAAATACTAATTTTGCTTCTTACTCCTTTCTTCCACAGATCTCGTAAATTCAAATATCACATCATATGCCAATTAATATCTGTCAGATTAACAAAATAACATAAAAAAAGAAAATTACTAAACTTTACATTAGAGAACTAAATTTAAAATAGAGCCAACTAAGGTTAACAGGAGATTGGAGATTGGTTAGAATGCAACACATCATTATGTAATTAACCTCAGGAATTAAATAATGAATTCTATATTTTGTGAAAATATGTCAATTTTTCCATGGAATCCAAATCATTTTATATTACAATATTATTGTTTAGCAGTCTGTTCCATGCTATATACCAGGTTTGTTTTTTAAGTAAGTACCGTTTTGATATTAAAAAAAACAACTGCAATTTTTTAAATAATTTTTTTCTTACATGAAAGCCTGTACCTTAATCTACTTTTCAACATAATTTCTTCCAATATAAAGGCACTTTTCATATTGTACAACCATCTTCTGAATTCCATCCTCATAGAAACCTGCTGCTGGGTTCATCGAGCCACGTGTGGACGGACATTGTCATGAAGCTAAACAATCCCTTACTGAGCTTGCCATACTTTTTATTTTGGATGATGAAATCGTACAGCATCTGTTTTCTTGAACTTTTGCAACAACTTTCTGCACCAAGTCTTCAGTAATGACAGACGGTTACTCACTACGCTCCTCGTCATGGACATTAGTATGGCTATCTTTAAATGCTCTAACCCATTTTCTTACCATTCCATTGCTCGTAATGTTTTTCCATACACCTTGCTAATCTGCTGATGAATGTCAGCCACTTTCACGTCTTTTGCATTAAAAAACGAATCGCTGTGCATGCTTCTCAATTGGTAGGATTTTCAATTGTCTGACACATTTTAAACACAAATAAACGTAAAACGAATGAATGCTTCCGTAATTGCGTCTGTGGCTAGCCAACAAATGTAGGTACTCAGCACACATTCACAGAACACCAACCATAGCACTGCGGAGTCCTATTTTAAAACATTACTTACTTAAAAAACATGCCACGTATTATATTTCCTTTAGATCAGTGTTTCCCAACCTTTTTTGTGCTATGCCCCACTTAAGCCTTTCTAAAGTTCTTATGCCCCCCAACATATACATTGAACTCTTTTGGAAGGTCTCTCGTTGTCATGTTTGTTGAAGTTTTTCTTGCACTTAATTGCCATACTGTTTTATTGTAACCACAATAAAACCCAATCCTTTCATCAGTCTTTTGCACTTTCCAGTCATCGCCAAATGTGACCTGGAACACCACAACTCACGTCTGCCCACCTTGAGGTCTGGGCAAAGAATGTCCTTTCTCCTCTTTCACCGACCTCAGGGCTTTGTTCATCTATTTGTTCTCAGTGGTTCCCAGAATTGTTAATCCCACCCCAAGGAAAAAGGGTTATAACGGGAAGCTCTAGAAGGAAAGGGAAACAAAGAACAAATAAAACTAAAACTAACTTAAATCAATATTTACAATAAATATGGCATACAGGCAGCTATACAGTTAACTTAAACTCTAGATGAGTCCATTTTCGAATTGCCCCCCTTAACAATCAAATTGCCCCTCTGTGGGGCATGGGCTCCACGTTGGGAAACACTGCTTTAGATTATGAAACATTTTCTGGAGATAATTGGATATCTAAATTATTATTATTCAATGAATTGAAGTAATATGATTTAGTGTTTTTAATTCATACATATAGTAAAAGCATTTTTCTGATTAGATTAGAAATTTACATTTCATCATTTATTGAACTCAGGCACTGTCTTTAGAATTATTAGAGTAAGTTCTTACTTAACATACATTGATAGTTTCTTGGAGGTTGCAATGTGAAGAGCAATGACATAACAAATTTGATTTTACCATAGGTTAAATGATATAAACAAGAGTAAAGTTTCCTATTGGTTCATATTTTCAACCTCTAGCATTTATTTAATTCCCAACTCAGAATCAATTTTATTATATTTAAAAAAAATTAATAATAATTATAAATGATTATAAACATTTGTATCTTTTTCTCAACAGTGTTAGGTGGAATGATGTTAAGTAGGGACTTTTATTTTTATTTTGTAATGTTTTCAAAGTACTTTTTAATTCAGCTTTAGCAAAAACTATATTAAAAAAATCAAATTCAGATATTTACACTCCAAATGTATATATATTGATTTGAACTTTATTTTCCTGTGAATAAATATTTAATAATTATTTTCTATTATTCATATCCAAATGTGTGTTATTTAATACATTTAATATATAACATCTCATTATAATTACGAGGGTAATCCCAAAAGTAAGGTCTCCTATTTTTTTAAAAATACAAAGAAATGTTTATTTTCAATAATGTTTACATCATTTTAAAGCTTGAATATTTATCTATTTTTCTACATAACTGTCATTTCAGTTGATGCATTTTTGTATGCCCATGTCACATCAACTTGCCGCCATGTTGTGGGACCCATCTTGTGCACACCTTTTGATATTACAACTTTTCTGTTAAAATCCTGTGATTGGTGCATCGGGAAACTCCAAGAACGAAAATGCAAGAGATCATCCAGAGTGATTCGCCGATCTTCACACATGGTTTGTTCAACCTTCACGATTGTCTCGTCAGAAATTGACAGTCTCCTGCTTCTTTCTTTGTCATGAATTTCAGTATGATCAGCTGCAAACTCCCTGCACCACTTGAGGACGTTTTTGACATCTATGCATGACTCGCCACAAACTTCTGTCAATTGGTGATAAATTTCAATTGGTTTAACATGACATGGTGGTGAGCTGGTATGACATGGACATACAAAAATTGCCACAGCACATACAAAAATGCATCGACCAAAATGGCAATTATGTAGAAAAATAGATGAAGGTTCAAGCTTTAAAATAATATGAACATTATTGAAAATAAATGTTTTTCTTTGTATTTTTAAAAAAATAGGAGACCTTACTTTTGGGATTACCCTCATATAAATATGTAAAATGAAACTTTCTTCTTTTTTAGTTTTCTGCTAGTTACAGCAGGTCCAGTGAGCACCACCTCTCTTTTTCCATACTACTCTATCCTGCATTCTTGTGTTTAGCTCCTTATACTACCATCTTTTAAGCCATCCAGCATTTTAATTCTCCTTCTCCCTTGTTTCTTTCTGCCTGCAGCTATTCCTTCCATAATGTCATTCTATAAGCCTTCCTCTAAATCATGTGTCCCATCAATTAGCTTTTCACCTTTTTATTGTCTTTACTATGCTCTTTTTTTTGCCCACTCTTCTTAAGACTTCCTCATTTCTCACCTTATTGCTCCATCTGGCTGTCTCTATTCTTTTTCAAAGCCACATCTCCAGGGCCTCTATTCTCCTAATGTCACATTGTCTCAAGGTCCAAGTTTCAGCATCAGAGGAAAACATTCTGGATGTAGCATTTGACCAGTCTTTTTCTTAATTCTAATTTCAGAGGCCCATACAAAATTGTTTTCATTTGGCTAAATGCCTCTTTTACCATACCAATTCTTTTCTTGAATTTTTTCCCAATTCTGCACTCAGTTAAGCCAAGTATCCAGGTATCTAAACTTGTTCCACTTTGTCACCATTTATGTAGATGTCGACCTTTTTTTTCTTTTCTCTGACCCAAAGTACTTTGGTTTTGTTAACATTAATTTTCATTTTGAAGGCCACACATTCCCTCTAGTTCACTCAAGATCTTTCTCATTTTATTCTTGCTCTCTGTCAGAATTGCCATATCATCAGTATATCTTAGGCACTGAATCTGCCTTTCTCATCTAGATATGTATATGTTGAAAAGAAGCAGTGATAAGCAACACCTCTGCCTAACACCCTATTCAATCTTGATTTTTTCACTGTATTGACCATCCACTTTAACTACTGCTCTCTGATATTTGTACAAGCTTAGTATTAATCTGTTCTTCCAATCTATTCCTTTCTTTCTCGAAATGCCCATCAGTCTTTTCCAGTCAATTTTGTCAAATGCCTTCTCTAGATCTTTAAATGAGTTGTAACCCTTGTAAAACTTTCTTTGACAGTTCTGTACTTGAAACATATACATTAAATGTTTCTTAATACATTTAATGTATAACATCTCATTGGGCCACAATTTTCAAATTGTAGACCTATAAGTTCCCACTGTTGTTTGTTCGTCTGTATTTCCTTAATCTTGAGAATAGAGTTAGATAGATGAAATCAGAGACCAGATATGGAAACCTTAGGGGCAAGAGGCCCCAATTAACTATACATAAACTTCTGATGCAAATGGAAGTCACATTATTTCAATTCAAAACTTTTCCCTGAAAGCAGTTACTAGATGACTGGAATGACTATTGTTAAAGTAAAAGTAAGATGTACAGGGGCAAGACACTTCAGTACTAATTTGAGGTGGTGAATATATTTTAAAAATATATGCTCGCCACCTCAAAAAATATTTAAAAATACATGCTGTTTAAATTAAATAAATTAGAAATATGATTGTAACAATAAATATTTGCTCATTATAATTATATACATGTTAGAAACTAATAGAAATTTATATAAAAGTATAAAAATTTATTTTTTTAAAATTATTAATTATAAAGGATTTCTTTATCCTTTATAATATTAATTATAAAGGATATTCTTGTAAAAACCAATCTGAAATGTATAAAGCCACATGTTTTATTCATATACTAATTTTGCATTTTCATTTCTTTACATTTTTATAAGTAATTCTCTTGCAGAAGTTGCTTATATAATTCCCTTTACTTAAATCATTTCTATTTTATTCATTTTCAACTATTTTGTCACTCATACTTTATCTATTACAGTACTTAGTTTGATATATTCTGTTCTTAATTGATATCTATCTTTCTGAAATATTTTATAATCTATTTTTTCTATATATATATACACACATATACATACAATCAATTTATCAGTAAAATCCTTTACTATTATATAAAGAAAACATCTATGAGTTTAATGTTCAATAATTTAACAACAAATGTAAAATTTGTTTTGATTATAATTGGGCAGATTCAGACTATTATCCTACAGGGTGTAATACCATTTAAAAACAAAAATAAGGGAAATTGAATTAAATGAAGTTGTTTATTATATCCAAGTTTAAAAAAGCAGTAATATACACAGTTCCTTCATTCTTCACTATCTTTTGATGCACTTCAAGGTAGAGTGGGTAGCTCCAACTCTGCAAGCCTGGAATATATCATACAAAATAGCACCTTTAAATTGAACCTTAAATTCCAGAATAATCAATTGCAAATTCTAATGTTTTTGATCTTCACAGGAGTTCTTCTTCAGGATTTTTTAAATTGGAATGTGGAAATGGAACGTTTTTAAGAATTCACATCCTACAGGGAGTCGAATACAGTATATAGACATCAAAAATACCTTGTAATTTCTGCATTCCACCAAGAAGTTGAATTTGGCTCTAGCTTTTGTTCGTTAGTGGGTAGTTCCTGATTGAAATGGTTTCATATTCAGAATCATTCCAGACCAAATATTGAGGCATTCTCTTGCTCTCTGATGGAGGCAGTGCCATCAACTTCAATTACTTTGTCTTTTCACAATAATATATTAGAAATTAAAATTTACTTTAAATACCTGTATGGGTTGTATATTTATTAAATCATAGTGGTAACAAATGAAGTTTTAACATGATATACTTAAATAAAGCTAAATATAAATATATTCAGAGTTTTTGAAATAATTTCTCAGCTCTGTTTTTGCATTCAGTAGTTTTTTCAAAAGCACACGTGTTTTTCATCATAAAATTATTCACTTATTTTTTTATAAAACAATAATTAGTGAGTATTTTAAAAGTAAATATTAATTCTGTTATGATAAAAATGTCTGAGAAGCCATCATTAACTACTGAACGTTTAATAATTTGACTGAGTTTATTTACTGTTTTTTTTTTTTCCCTCTCCCAAGTTTCTTTACAAGAATAATACCTAAATAGGGACCATTTCTCACAAAAGTTCTCCAAGGAAGTGTTTCTCAACTTTTTTCTCAACATGGACTGGTAAAATTATGAATAATTTTACATTGACTGGTAATTTCATGTGACTACGAATTATGCTTATGTATGGTAACTCTAGATAAGCATATATAACAAAATATGTACAGTAACTTTAGATTACAATTTAATATATTGTATATTTTTCCATTGCATTAAAACAATAATCCTATCAAGATATGATTCTACCACCCTAGTTAGGAAAATAGGGTGGTAGAATCATATCTTGATAGGATTTTGTAATGATCCTTGTAAAACTTTGACAGTTCTGCACTTGAAACAGTTCCATCAATTCCAGTTCTAAAAATGGAACTAGATTGACCATTTCTATTCTGAGGCATCTGTTATTTGCATACTCACTGGCCAGCTTGAAGTAAAAAAACATGTGACACTTGGTGTGTTTTAGAGCTTATTAATTAAATGCACTCATACGTTCCTACCTAAATCATATTCATATGATCACCCCTCCCTAATTCATCACTCATTACAACAGCATTTGTTTTCTTTTGATAAAATCTCAGAAGGCACTCTTAGTAAAGATGCAGTTAATAGAATATCATTAGATTTAATCAGAAGACTGGATTTAACTAAAATCAAACTATCAATTAAAAACAACTGATTCTATTGTTGAACTGTTTTTAAATTGATAAAAATTACAAAATATGTCCACTAGAAAAAATTATATTGCTATCTTTTGGAGGTAACTAAATAGTTAAACTGATTAATCATAATTAGAATTTATTTTTTGAGTATTAAGTTAATTGTTTTCAATCTTCATAATCTCTTTTGTCTTACTTTGTTGATCTATTTATTTGTTTAATCTATTTGTTATTAATGAGAACAAGAAAAAAAAGAGAAAAATGAAATTGATATTGACAGAGAAATGATTTCTTTCTATAAACTGAGACAATTTCATCTGAAAAGAACAAACTTTTAGTACTCCATTAATTAAGTGTTGAATTGAAAAGTTTCTATGGAAAAAAATAACATTATAAAGCCGGATGTGTTAGTTTTTATTTAAATGTATGCTTGAGCACTAGAGTTCATTTTCAATACTTGTCACTTTAGTTAGAATTTGATTATAGATCTTATTTGACATTAATTTGTCTAATATGTCACTGAGTCACGGCTCATTGTTTGGGTACAATAAAGCATTTCTCTTATTTTGAATAATATCTTTCAACGTAACATTCTTGGAGAATTTTTATAGATTAGGAATATGTTAGTCTTGCCATTGAATTGTAGAGAGCAGTTATATCAGATAGTTTCATTGTCTCTAGAGATTAGCATCTTTTGACTGTGGAATATCTTAAATGAAATGTATTGTAAATATTGTCAACATTTTCAAGCATCTCTAATATATGTTGCATCAAAAGACTTTTGTGCTTACATATCAGAATTAAAGTTATGGATAAATGCAAAAGAAGCAATAATGAAAAATGTAAACCAGGAAAAATTCATCCACATAAAATGTGAAATACATGAATATGTTTAAGTCAAAATTTGAGTCAAAATGAATATAAATTTTAGAAAGAGTTGTTGAGTGTGAATTCTTCGATTACACCAGTACAAAAGTCAAACTTTTTAGAAATATATTGTGAAATTATGAAATCCTGGATATTAGGTCTGTGATGCTATATACTAAGGATGCTGTCAATATACCTTGTATAAAGAAGAATGTGTTGTTGAAAGGAAGGCAGGATGTTTTTTTTTTAATTATTGAATTACCAATAACATCAATGCAAATGTAACCCAAAAAAGCCAGGCAAATTTTAACATTTGTCTTTAAGGGTAGATGTTGCTTTATCTACTGCAGTGTTGAGATGTTTGTTTTGTGTGCTGTCTGTGCTACACTTCAGTTCAAAGGTGTATGTAAATCTTTGAAACTGCACTAGTAGGGATGTATTGTCAGTTATTCCTTCTAAACTTCAGTGATGTAGCAGAGAGTGTAAACAAACAGTTGTGCTTTCTTCTACTAATATCCATTTTTTTTTTAACAATTGAAATTTATTTATGAGTAATTAAAAGTAAACTAAAGCCAGTCATTGCATAAGTGTAAATTTAAACCATACAGCCCATGTTTTGAATATATAATAATACAATAAAATATGATTTTCTCTTTCACATTTATATGAAACTAATGACTCAAACATTGATTATTATTCATATAATAGATTTGACAGTCGTATACTATAAAATATAATTTTGTGTATTCTTGTGTTGCAGTTTTATTCAAATAATATTCAGTATTTCTTAATCTTTTTAGTTGCACCCCTTAAAATTTTTAGCTCTACTAAGCTCTGAATCAAGATATAACTAATATAAAACCATATTCATTATACTTTGAATTAGAAAGAAAATTATTTGCATGTTATTTTTAGGAAAGCTAAAACTAAGTAATTAGACATCATAATAATGTACAGTAGTAGAACAAAAAAAATCTTTTATTCATTCATGTTAAAATTAAACTTTTTCCTAATGATGTCAAAAAATATCAGGTTATTCATCCATGTGGAACTAATATAATATTTACTCCTTTCTAAACTGCACTTGCACTTTTATAAAATACTCATTCAAAAACCTTTTAGTGCAGTATATATAATTTTTTTAACATTTTCAATCATTTTAAATGAAAAAAAACATGAAAAACATTCTAATAAGAACAAATGCCTAACTGTTTTTTAGAATGTTTTTTAAAAGCTCATACCGTTATTAACAAAAATAATTCCATAAATAAATAAATAAATAATCAAATAAATACATACAATAAAATAAAACAAAACTATGTTAAAATAAATCAAAATATATTCATAAATAAATAAAATAATAATGAAACTTCAATCATTAGTGATACGCAGCAAAGCTTTCTATGCTCCCAGAGTTCTGCACTCTGTATTATTTTAGCATTGTTCCATAGAACAGAAATCAATTGGGGGTCAACCAGTACATATGTTGCTAATGCTGTGCTATAGCTGGATTTATTGATGTCATTTTTATGTTCCTTTATTCTCTCTGTTAACGATCTCCTAGTAGCCCCTATATAACATAATTTCTTTTCTTCTTCTGCAGTCCATTATGGTGATTATGTAAACTCTTGGAGTGTAATATGGATCTATTGGTTCTTTGTCATTATGCAGTAATCTATATATTATAGGATTCCTTTTAAATGTTATCTTTCTCTCTGTAGCTTTATTTAACTTTTTGTACGTATTATAGAGGTGAGCCCTATACTTCATGACTGTAATTATCATTATTTGTTTCTTTCCTTGTGTTTTTCTTTTCTTTTCTTGCATATATCTTTATTATATCTTCCATATTCTTACATTTATATCCATATCAATGCCTCATAGTTTTGACATATTCCAGTTCCTTATCTCTGTCTTGTATATTGACAGTGTTTATGGGCTCTTCTTATCTAGTTTCTGAAGGCTGCTAACTTGTACTAACTGCTAACTGTGTTCATTGAGTCATTGGATGCCCATGGAATTAAAAATGGATTATATGTTGGTTTCCTGAAGATGCTTGTATTAATCATCCCTTCTTTAAGCCTAAGCTCTGTCTAAAAAATGTGCAATCCTATTACTTTCTTGTTTCAATCCTATTTTTAGACCTTATGAATTCATGTTGATGAAGTTCACTATGTTAGGCCTCCTTCTCTATATTATTAATACATTATCTCTATACCTGGTGTACAGAATGATTTTTTCATTGCATTTTGGTGAGACATTATCTTCTAACATCATTACAACCATTTCATGTAGTGTCCCAGAAAGCAGACTCCCCATTGGAACCCCTCTATTCTGTATATATGTCATGTCATTGGAAGAAAATAAAGAATATGAAACAATATGTGCCAACTCCAGTATTTGTGGAAACAATTTCATTCAAGTTTCTGATCTTTCTATCAGGAAATCTCATAGGTGGCAAAAATGTGGTTCTAGCTTTATTGATGTGCACAGTGCTCGATTTTGAGGACTTGTACTCAAGGTTTCTGTTCTATGGAACAATACTGAAATAATACAAAGTGTGCAGAAAATAACAACAAATAAATATGCAGAATTCTGTCACGTACAAGGTTATGTTGAAGGAACAGGCAATTAACTTCAAGGACGTTAACGTAATTCTGGCAGCATGGAAAACTTTGTTGCATAGCACTACTCATTGAAGTTTCAATATTATTTTATTTATTTACCAATGTATTTTGGTTTATTTTAATGTAGTTTTGTTTTATTTTATTGTATGTATTAATTTGATTATTTATTTATGGAATTATTTATGTTAATAACAATATGAACTTTTAAAAAAAATTCTAAAAAATAGTTAGATGTTTGTTCTTATTAGAATGTTTTTCCATAAGATCATTTTAAGATATTCTAACATTTTTGATCATTTTAAATGATCAAAAATGTTAGAATAAAGTTATATATTTTTGTAAATGGCAAAGAACCTGATGAAGGTTGAAAACGTTAGTTCAGTGACTATCTTCATTGTGTACTGGAAATCTAAAGGTTGTAGAAGATATATTTAAGCTTATATGTACCAGTATTTATTAGTGAGAATTGTTTCTAAAGTTATATATACTGCATATTTATGCTTAAATTGTCAACTAGGACTTGATTTATTACTAGGACTTATTATACTGGATAACTGGTTCTGCAAGTTAAATAATCAAATCAGAAAAAACAGGTGATAAATAAAAGAATGTTTTTTCTGATTTGATTATTTAACTTGCAGAACCAGTTATCCAGTATAATAAGTCCTAGTTAATAAATCAAGTCCTAGTTGACAATTTAAGTATAAATACATAAGTTAGGATACAAAGGCATAAAAGTTATATATGCCTTAATATATACTGCATTAAAAGGTTTTTAGTGAGTACTAATATAATAGTTTTGACTAATTATCAAAAATAACATAGATAGCTTGTAAATCATGAATACATGATCTATATGAATAAAATTGGGAAGTTTAAATATTAAACATATTTAAATATAAATTTTATAAAATATATTAAATATTTAAATTTTTGTGTGTTTAAATGATGATTAATATTCTTTCAGAAATTTGGATATTTTAATGTCAAGATTGAACGAAAATGAAATGAATTAAGTTAACTATTAATAAACTTAATAATTTTAGAGAAACAAAAATTTATTATATGATCAATGAAAGAAGAAAAAAAAACTTTTAAGAGATATTTTATTTGTATTTTTAAAATTCCCAAGATGTATTTTTGAGAGTCCCAATAATTAGGCCCAATGTATTTTTAAGAGTCCCAATAATTTAAAAATATTACTGAAATTTTGTAAAATATTATTGAAAGTTACAAAAAATAATTATTGATGTAATAATCAATAAAATATAAATAACTCTAGATGTCAAATACAAATATAAAAAGCTAGGCTACACAACTGTGTCTTATTTTACAGAAAAAGATTTGTTTTCCAAGTACTTTTCATGGTTTATAACTGTCCTCTACAGGCAATATCATTCATAGAGAACAGAATGTTTAACTTCAAGAAATAGAACATTTTCGAATTGTATCTTGCACATAAGCATGTAACTTAAATTACATATATAAAAATTACAAAATTATACAATATTACAAAAATAACCATGATATTCCTTTGTATATTACTTTGATTGATTACTTGATTTGAGAAAACAACATATGAGAAGACAACCTGCTTAGAGTGCAAATCTAAAATCTATCACTTTACAACTTGAAGATGTTATCACAGCTGTTGTTGAACTGTCCATGAATATTGAATTTGGAGTCTTTGTGTTTTTCAGCAGATTTCATTGCCCCTGCATAAAGTTAGTCTGGTGTGGATTCACAGCCATCTTTATTATTGGATCATTCTTTGAACTAGCTAGTCCCAGTAGGCCTGTGACATGCTCTGTGATGGTGATAACAGAAGTTCAACACTTGTCACATTCCAAATGCAGTAGCGACAATACCTTGAGCAACTACATTCATATAAGAGCATCTCTGTATATTGAATGCTACATACAGTAATTTTTGTGACATTTCATCAATAACAGAGTACAGTAGAGCATCGATTATCCGATCCCCAATTAACCGACCACGTTCTAGTCGGCAAATTCAAATGTCTGCTTGTGATGTGGCGCTACAATATTTGGTTATGTCTTGGCTACTTTAATATTATTTTTGTTAAATTTTTGCATGTTTTAGCTGGCAGCACTGGCTCGACCATGAAAGGAAGGCTAGTATTTAAACCAGGCCTAATACACTATACTAATAATGTATTTTTTCATACTTTTTGGTTATCTGACTTTTCAGTTATCTGACTAACCCTAGTCCCCAATTAAGTCGGATAATTGATGCTCTACTGTAATTGTGTATTTCCTACTGCCTGGCCACCTCATTTTTTGGATCTTAAGCTATGTGATTTTTGATACGGGTACACTTGCAATAGGCCTATATACTTCATAAAGCACTTTTTAAGTTTGGCAGTCCTGATGCACATGAGAAGCATCACAGCATCAATTATGGTTGGCTGTTGAACACATTGTTCATCACTGTCAGGTTTTACACCTTCAGAATGAGTGTCACATTTACCAATGTGACATTGGCTGTGATTGGTTCTATTGGAATATTCAAAGAACATTCCAATTCAAAACCTTTTACCTGAAGAAGATTGATGATGACGATACTTTTGAAAAGAACATGATCTTGTTTAACTAAAATTAATATTAATGCATAATACAGTACTTTTTTAATTGTGATTATTAATTAATTATTGATTGAGAATAAATTATCAATTGCTTTAATAAACATATTTCTCTTAGGAATGAAAAAGAATAGTATACTTTTGCTAACTTCTGGAATGTAACCCTATGTTTTGCATTAGTCTTTTGTTTCATATAGCACAGATTTGCATAACATGGCACTTTTTTGGAACAAAGCTACCTATATATTCTATTAACACAATAGGCTGTACATAATCTGTGCATTTCCTGTGAAGTGTACACCTTAATTTCTAATATGCATTTAAATTTAAAAGACAGCAAAGAGTAAATATATAACACATAGTTACCTTGCTTTGGTTGATAGCACATTATTATCTGTTATACTAAGAGTAAAATGATTGATGCAATTTATGACTGTAAAGTTGAATTTATAACATCACATTCTCACTATGTTACAAATGATTTGTCAGTTTATGTTTTTATACATATGCAGTCAGATAAATCATGAGGTGAGACCAGAAGATTCTATCTGACTTACAATTTTACATAGCAAAATTTCAAATTTTTCTAACTATTGCAAATAAAATCAAATTTACATGCCTAAAACTTGTCTCTACTATTCATAGAATGACAAAACTGTTGTGTAAAGAACAGATTAAAGTAAAAAAATATCATTTATGGATGATCCCTACGACTTTTTCTTAAAATTTATGTCTGATATGAGTTACAGTATGTGTTTTTTAATTCATAATTTTTCTCTCAGAAAATTTTTAGTATGAAAGCTAGATAAGTATAATAATTTAACAAGAAATCCTTATGAATAATTTATAATTAATTTTTGCAATTGTTTTGTCTTATTTTTTTATGTAATGGAATAACATTTACTTTGATTCATTGTTGTCATCTTCCAAATATGGTAAAACCTGTCAATTTGGACAACACTATATCCTGCACACCTTAATACCTTTAACACTTTCACATGAAACCAGACAATCCCTATATTTTTACATGTATATGATAGATAATCTGTCTTGGACATCTCTCTACCTTGAATTTTGGACACTTGTGATTTAAATTGAACATTCACAGAAATTTTCTATACAGATTTCCAGTTTTAAGGTCTCAGTTAAAAGCTTATAAGAAACTTATGACAACATCCTTTTTGTAGCATTTAGGGAGATTTTCCACATTTTTCTGACTATCAATAACCTCATTATTTCTTAGAGACTAGGGCTACTTTGTCCCAAATTGGCTAGTTCAGTCTATTTTTGTATCTGAAAAGTTATGTTGACAATTGGCTATAAATTTGGCTAAGTTTTTTTAGCTTTGGAGGAAAAAATTGGTGACTTTTGTCTGCTGCTTGTTGGCATTCATTGTTTGAATCTACTGTAATTTGTGTTTTAAGACATTTCTGAATCTACATCAGCCTTTGAGTGTAAATTGTATATAAAATTTTTTTTCATATTTTTGTTTCCACTCTATGGACACTAACAAGGCCTATATTTGAACTTATGATGGATTTAGCGAGATTCACAATAAGACAGCTTGCCACTCTCTTTAAATATTCTTGGGTTTGGTGACCAGTTTGGATTCAATTTAGGGTCTTCCAAAGCAGTAAGCTGATTCACCTTAGCCATCTGGCTTTTGTGTGACTATTGCTTACCAGTGGCCATGTGGATAAAGTCACTGAAATGGCCAAGTGGGCAGTGGTTGGCTCCATACAAACAGGCTGGCATGTGCAGTTACCCAGGTTTTCTTCACATGTCTAACATCAGAATAGGAGCCAGTTTATCATAGGTCTTCCTGAGAGATTGCCTAGTCCCTTGGCAGATTGCCCATATGTTTGTCACATTGTCATATCCCATTAAATCATCGTGTGACTATTAGTACTTCTCAAAATATATTATAATGTTTCAGTGTAATAAAGCTGAAACAAGTTAAATGATTGTAATAGTGATTGTTTTCATATTTTAAATGTTAATACTGTACAGTACCCACAGAAAAATCAAAAAGTTGAAAATGTTACGAGGGTCGTTCAATAAGTCCTTAGAAAATCCAATAATGGCGCTCGTAGCATCAAAATTGGCACATTTTTAGTAAGCATCATGGCTCATTGGACAATTGTGAAAATTTCAGTCATATTCATCGCATGGTTTAATTTTTATTGTTGATTGAAGCAAGAAACTTTTGTTTATTTAGAAAAATGGAAAAAAGTGAGTTTCGAGCGGTGATTAAACACTTATATTTAAAAGGCTCAACACCGAAAGAGATCAAAGCTGAGTTGGATGAAGTTCATGGCACATCTGCTCCTGTGTTTGCAACTGTTTACAATTGGGTAAATGAGTTCAAACGTGGCTGTACGTCCACAAAAGATGAACATCGTTCGGGACGTCCAGTGGAAGTGACTACTTCCGAAATGATTGACAAAATCCACGATATGATTTTGAGTGATCGACGAATCAAAGTGCGTGAAATAGTTGAGGCCACAGGCATATCACAAGGTACGGTTTTTTTCTATTTTGCACGAAAAATTGGGTGTGAAAAAATCTCAGCAAGATGGGTGCCACGTTTGCTCTCAGTGGAGAATAAACGTAATTGTGTGGTTGACTCTGAGGCTATTTTGGCACTTTTTTGTCGCAATCCTGATGAGTTTCTGTGTCGATACATAACTGTGGATGAAACATGGATACATTACTATACTCCAGAGACAAAAGAACAGTCAAAACAGTGGGTTTTTGAAGGTGAAAGGGCTCCGAAGAAGGCAAAGACAGCGAAATCGGCCGGGAAGGTGATGGCCACGGTTTTTTGGGATGCATGCGGAATCATCTATACTGATTACTTGGAAAAAGGAAAAACAATAACTGGAGAATATTATGCATCATTATTGCATCGGTTGTGCGAAGAAATCAAGGAAAAATGTCCTCATTTGAAAAAGAAAAAGATCCTCTTCCATCAAGACAATGCATGGGTGCACACCTGTTCAGTTTCGATGACCAAAATCATGGAATTAAAGTTCGAATTATTACAACATCCACCGTATTCACCAGATTTGGCCCCCAGTGACTTTTTTTTGTTTCCAAACTTAAAAAAATGGCTCGACGAACAACGATTCATGTTGAACGAGGAGGTCATCGCTCAAACAGATGCCTATTTTGAGAACCTTCCAAAATCTTACTTTTTAGATGGTTTAAAAAAGTTGGAGAAACGCTTGGAAAAGTGTATAGAGCTTAAAGGAGATTATGTTGAAAAATAAAAAAAAAATCTACTTAAAATAATTTGTTTTTCTATCTTTTTCTAAGGACTTATTGAACGACCCTCGTATTTACTCAAAAACATTCACACATTTTACTTTATACATCTTAGAATAAGCACACTATGCCTGTAAATTTAGATTAATTTCCATGCTTTAAGGACAGAAACTAACTATATCTTGGTCATCTGTCTAAATTGGACATATTCTTATGGAATCTAAGATGTCCAACATAAACTGGTTTTACTGCAATATAAAATAGATTTATTATTTTAGATAAATTGTTCATCTGCATATGTAATAAGTTCCTTTTTTAATTTTGTTTGTTTGGAGATTTGCTTGATTTACCCTCTCATTGCCATTTGTATTTACTCTAGTTGTATGTCTTCTTTGCTATTATTATTTGATTCTGTTATAGTTTCATAGTCCTCTATATTTAATGGCAGATGAATCCCTAATGAATCATCAGCAATAATCTTAGTAGATGAGGTTACTATGTAAAGCATTTACATTACTGTCTCACTTACATACATTACTTATACATACAGTTACAATTATATAGTATATGTATGAAAGTGTATACAGTTAAGTATACATTTTCATATATATACTATATAATTCATACACTTTGTGTTATAATCAGCATTTTGCACACTGTGATGATACTGAACAATGAAGACAGTTGACATGTGCATTGGAAACTGGAAGTTAATAGGGTTGGAAGATTTTTGATTAAAAATCTGTCCTCATATATATAAAACTACAGATAACAAAATAGTTCTTATTTTATCTTATTTTATTATTTTTAATTGCTTTAATAACAGAAATAACAAAGCAACCAAATTACAAATATTAAATACTATAAATAGTTCATAATTTTTAAATTAAAATGAGCTGTTTCTATTGAAATACAAATAAATAAGTTATTTTTAAATTTGTAAAGTTTAGGTGTATCTAAGACCTGTATTCAGTTAGGTGGCTAGGTAAACTTGTTATAGCTTTAATAGTTACTTTACCAACTCTAATCAATGTCAAAAAACAAGCATTTATTCTTTCTTCAAGCCACTTTCTCAATAAATTATGTTTGGATTAACACATAAGTTTGTTTATTTTTAAACATACACAAACAAGATAAAACAGTAAAATAACTGGGAAAAAACTTTGGTTTTGTGATTTGATGGTGATTGTTGAGTTTTTGTAAAGTTTATTTAAGCCTTTAAACATGAAATTGGCCAAAATTGCCTTAATCTATTTGAAACAAAATCTGCTGAAGGCAGTTGTTGGTTTTACTTTACAAACTAATTTTATTTTTAATTTGGTTACGTCCTTCCATGTGGAAGGAAGTAACCAAAATAAACCAAAATGTTCATTTTCATTTAATGGGTAAGACTGAATATTATAGGATGTTTTATTTACCAAATGTTTTGTTAGTTTTGTATATTTAATTTTAACATAGATTAGATTTTATATTATTAAATCTGTTGTTTTTTTAAACATCTTTATAACTGTTTATACTTTTTTTTGTTCATGTTTTGTGTATAATATATTCACTTAATTTTTTAATACATTTTTTTTAATGTTAAAATTTAAAATTTAAACAACGGCAAAAGTAATAGCAGCAAGACAACCACGATTCTTCCTGCCTGCCATTCTTCCACTTAAAACAAATTTGAATTTTTTTACTACTAGGAAGAAGACTGAACCATTTCCCTTCGTTAAAGCCTAGCTTCAGGGGTAAAAACAGTTTTGTATCCAGGTACTGTACATAGGAAGAGGAAATTTTTAGAGTTTAAAGAGTTAAAAAGCATTTCAACAATTGCACATTTATCATAAAATTTATGAAACAATACTGTTGTGGCCACTTAACAAAACATTGGATAAGAAAGAGTGTAGTTTATTTAAGAGAGCACTCACTCATACTTTTTTTTTTCTCTTCTATTTAGCAGGACATTTATTAACAGAGTAATGGATAAGTAGACAGTCTGTTTAAAAGAACATCATGTCAGTGGTATGTTTAGAGCACCAATCTGCATAAGCAAACACTATCCTAAGGAAGATTTATATGGGTCTGTCTTTAATTTTATGATACTAGGGAACATGGTGACATGACACTCTTCACTTATGGTATAATCTGTGTTATATGGAGATTGGTGAAACCTTTCATTGGTCAGTTTTCTAATAAATGGGCAGTCAAGAGATTTCTTACAGAATCATAATGAACGGGTTTTATTGGACACACAAATGAGAAGCAATTAGATATTAAACAGGTATTATAAAATATATATGCAGGGTCGTTGAGAGTTTGTATGGGGGCCTGGAGATAGAGCAGGCCCCTTTTGCCATTTTGCCCCCTTTTTTGTGAACAAATGAAATACATAGAATGTTTTTTTATTAATAAGAAGCAGTTTCAAAGATTTTGCTAGTAAAAAATTAGTAATTTTAGAGGTACTAATTTTATAGGGATAGGAACCAGTTCCCTAAGTTTTCTCAGAGTCTGGGAAAAATACCCAGCTCTCCTTGTCTTGATAGCCTGCATATAAGAACAAACAGTATAGATGACATATATGTCCTCATTCTAAGGGGTCAAGGCAAGAAATGATTATTGATCAGATTTCAGAGGTCACATGACCTTACTTTAAAGTGGTACTGTTCTTATATGCTTTTATTCTGTACATCTTGTTAGAAAGCATTCAGAAATTTTGGTGTAAAGATGTTCATATCTTTTCAGTTAAGCATACAATTGTGTAGTACTTCTGGGAAGAAGTGAAAGTAATGTGAATAGTAAAGATATTGTTTTTGCTGATTATGCACTAGAACAATAAAATTGATAATATAAAAATGGAAACTAATATGTAATTACAGTAAAAATAGGTGATAATGAATTTTAATATTTTCAAATGTGTTATAAGTTACAGAAAGCTCCCAAGACATGAAAAAGTGGAGATAATTGAATACTATTAACTACTCCTCGTATGATCTTGTTAGTTCAGATAATGGAGCATGACACCATATTCTGAAGGTACTGTACTCTCTCTCAAGCTGACTTCACTGTTTCATGATTGACAAAAATGTGATATAAATAACTTCTAAATTCTTGGAAAAGTTTTGCATTGTAATTATGCATGGTGGTCACAATTGTTGTAATTTTTATATATGTTATTTATTGAAACTTGTTGTGTAGTACAATGTTTCTCATGAGAAATATCAAATTATTGATGGCAATTTTTGTGAGAATTCTAAAAATTAAAAGAAATTTTATATTAAATCTATAAATTAGTATATGATGTGGTATCTAATGCAGGGGTTTTTAAATACAGGTCTGTAGAAAATTGTCACGGGTCCATGGGCTTGAAAGGATAAAAATCAATTTTAACTTTCCTATATTTTAAATATATTGTATTGTTAATTATTATATTAAAAAAGAAGTGCATAAGTATATTACTATATTATGAGTTTTTTATTTTAATAAATGCATTTCTATAAAACGTTTCTTTTGTAATTTTATTTTATGCATTAAATATACATATGTAATGAAAAATTGTAGGAATGAATTTTTTGAAAAATTTTAGACATCTACTGGTATAATGTTAACCTTCATAACTTGAACAATAGGTTATTAATTATTTATTTTTTTATTATGTATTCTCATTTTAATAGAATGATTTGTTACACTAATTCTTTTCCTGATGTTTCTTTAATTTATTGTCTTAATATTTTATTAGTTTTTTTTTATAAAAGTGTATATTCATTTCAGATATATATTTAAAGAAGAGTATATGTATGTGTGTGTGTGTGTATAACTCATTAATATCTTTTTAAAAGTATAGATCATTTTATTTGCATTGTTCTAGTTTTGACATACAAATAATAACCATTTTATCATAGATTTTGTAATATTTGATGATTATTTCTCATTGAAAATAAAATTAAGGTATAATAGATATTTTCAGTTTAAAAGAGTTTTATTATTATTATTATTATTATTATTTTAGTCAAAGATTGCATTGGAGATGTTTCCTTCTGTATTTTTTCCCTCAACTAAAATGCACACATGCCTATGGTTTTTATAAGTGGTTATTATACATAGAAAATTTTTATGTATTAATTCTGCAAGTCTTGTCATTTCTGTCTTTAAGGCTCTTAATTATTTTCTAATAATTATAGGTAATATCATTATAAATTTATTTTTCCAACAATTTCTTTGAAAAGAGATGTTTTTAATGTGTATATACAAATTATTCAAAGTATTTGTTCTTCACTCAGAAAACCAATCAGTGTCATAATAATTATTATTAATTTAATGGTAATTTTAACATAAGATTTCTAAGATAATTTGAACTCTCATGGATTTTAATGTTCTTTTTAAATTTAAAAACTGTATAATAATAATAATAATTACAGTTAAAATTAAAATGACATTTTTTTCCCCCCCTAGTTTTTTCAATGGAATATAACATTGAAGATTTGTTGCAAGCTTATAGCTTGACGAAATTTAAAATATTCTAGTGAAATGCTACTAACCTAGTCATAGTAGACTGAAAACTTGAGGAATTCACTACATACAGCATGGGAAATAAACTTTCTTGCTGTACTTGTGGTAGTCCTCGAGTAGATAGAAGAGCAGAAGATAGTTACTTACCAGAAGCAGAAGTACATCAAGATGAGAGCATTTCAAATTTACAGCATATTAGTGAAAGAGAACCAGAGGGTAAAATATAGTATATGATAAATAATAATATTTTAAGTTTTAAATAAAATGAAATTATTTAAAACTAATTTTTTTTTGTTATGTTTAAAGATATTGAAACTGATCCCTCCACACATCCAACTGCAGGACCATTATTTATGCAGAGATCAAAAAGTGATGTTAGAAGTAAGTTATTTTAATTTTTGAATTTAATTTTTCTTATTTTATGAAAATAATCATTTAAATCAGGCCTGGCCCACTAGTGGTCTATCTGTTCTTTCTTGAAGCATGCTGATGATTCTTACTTGCATTATATGTAATTAATATTCAGAAAGGTAATGTTTGTTTTACATGATTAAAATAGGTACATTACCATCAAAAATTTCAATAAACTGTCTAGATTTGAACACACAACCATATGTACAAAGTTTTAAATATAATTATTACAACCAGAATAATGTTACTTGTTGCAACCCACTTTGTTGTGAAGCATCTTAAGGTTGCCAGTAGAGAGTTTCTGACAAAAACTGTATATAAAGAATTCATGCAAAATCTGGTAGATTCAGATGCTTTTTTTCCTTCTCAGTAAATGTGGCTTGCAGAATGATTTTGATTGGCCAGGCCTGATTTAAACATCTCTCTTAAAATAATAAGTAGGTTCAGAAATTAGTAATAAAATTTTGTATACATTTTATTTCAGTATATTATTAATATATGTATACATTACATCATATATCAGGCTAAAAATAGAAAAGTTCAAAATTTATTTACAATCTTTTCATATTAATTCTAATATTCTAAACAAATTTTATTTTGTATATCTGTTTTTATCATCACTTGTTTACATAATTACAGCTGTGTTAGAATTTATAAGTAAGTATAATTCAATTGATTAGTACATTGATATTTAGAATTTATTGATTTATTTATGTGTAAATGTTTGATAACTTATCAAGTAAGATAAGTTATCAAACATTTACACATAAATAAATTAATAAATTTAGTTTTGAATCAATAATGTCATGAATTAATTGAAAATTACATTATTTAGAAAAAAGCTATGCTAATGATTACATTTATATCAATGCAAATGCTTTTAGATTTTTAAAATCAAATTTTAAAGTAATTTTAAATTCTTACAGTAAATATAATTTGATATTATGAAATATTTCATTTAAACTCTTCACTATTAGATTTTACAAGTGAAAAAATTTTCATACAACAATAGTTTCAAATGACACCAAATACTTTCATTAAAGTTATGCAACAAGTCAGTGGGGTACATGTTGTACACAATGTATTCCATAATATATAAAAATCTTTATTAGCATAAATATTGGACAAATATTTTGCTGAACATTAGATATTTATAGTAATTCAGTTAAATACCGTATTTACTTGCATATAAGACGAGGTTTTTATTCATTTTTCACTGCTTCAAAAACCTAGGTCATCCTATATGTGCGAGTGAAGGATTCTTTGTGTTTTTGCAATAATTCCTGTGAACTATGTATTTGCATTTTTTGCTGGATGCTCACCATATTGTGTTTAAAGACAAATGTATTTTATCTGGGTTGTTTGAATCGTTCTTGTGTATTATTAAGACTAAAGATGAATAGCAATAGGAAGAGCAAATCTTTTGAATTGAATTCCAAAATTACATGGGTGCCCGATATAAGTTTAAATTTATTTCCAGATGAAAACAGATGATTATTTGGAAATCAGAATTCGGAGAAACTTATATGTGTAATCGACGGAGAGTGGATTTGACTTAAGATTAGGCAAAAAAGATTCTGGGTTGCCCAGCTTTACATGAACAAATTATGTTATCGATTTTACAAGATTTTTCCTTAAAGTTTAAATGCCAGTAATTCTTGCGGGACAATGTGTGTATTTAAGTACATTTAATATAAAATTAGAATTGTATTAATAAATCTAATTTTCTTTATTTCGATCTTTAAAGTCACACCTTGTCCTATATGCGAGTAAATATGGTATATATCAGATTAGCTACTTTAAGATTTTTAGCATAAGTATTGAACGGAAAATCAAAAAACAACTCAGTTTGCATTAACTTTGTCACTCAATTTATGTAACTTTCTTTGTTGGAGTTTGAGAATTTTAAGATGCTTAATTTATTTGATAATTGACCTGATTTTTTTTTCTCTTATTGCTGCAAATAAACATTTTGTATTGTTTTTCACACTTGTACAAAATATAAAAATTAGAATGATAGCTTTATACATAGATAGCATATTTTGCACTTTTACCAACCAATCCTTTGTTGGTAAAAGTGCAAGTAATGGTGTTTGAGAATGAATGGTAGATGAGAGATTCAAAAAACATAGATACAAATACAGATTTTATACTTGAATACTGTTAAAAGGATTGTCATATCATTATATGAATTATTAAGATAATTATGAACTAATTAAATAGAGTAGAAATTTCAAATTATATTTCAATATAATTACCATTTGATATTTGATTAAATCTAATGAACATAAAATTGTAGTCAATACAAAAATTAATATAATTAATCAAATGCAAACTGAAAACTTTTAAAATATAAAAAAGACAATTTTTTTCATTTCTACAACAATATTTAATACACAAAAAAGCCTTAGGTATAAATAGAATTCAGGAAGAATTGAAAATTTTTGGAACAATTTTCTATGGTTTACAATGGACTTATATAAGGTTTTTTGTGGTTTTATTGTGTAGTATAACACACAGATCCCTGTCTATGGTATACTCATGTTCCTTATTTCTGCAATAGGGTTGCTCTGACCTTTCAGTCTGGGTTTATCTTACATGATCTCCAAGCCATCAATAATGATTCACAATCCTTGTGGTTCATGCACTTATCATTTATTGTTGCTTTAAAAATCTCCACTACCTCTATTGCTTTGGTATTGTTCTTGTTAAAGTTCTGATTACAGTATTTACTCGCATATAAGACAAGGTTTTTATTCATTTTTTACTGCTTTGAAAACCTAGGTCATCCTATATGCGTGAGTAAAGGATTCTTTGCGTTTTTGCAATAATTTTTGTGAACTGTGTATACTTCATGTTGTCATTATAGGTCTACAGCCTATTTAGCATAAGTTGGCACCTACTGTAAACAAATTAAGACACACTTTCCTTTGTTTGTTAGTTTAATCTTATGTCCATTAATTAAAAACTGCGTTGCATCTCATTCGTTCGCAAAAAATAGTTTCTAGTTATTTATAAAAACATTAATGAAATACGGGTCACTTGGCAATAATTATAAATGTAGTTATTTTATATTAGTTAAATTGTTATTTTTAATGAATATTAGCATATTCTGAATCATTAAAAATAAACTTTTTCCAGTCATGTGCATTGTAATGTTTTGGTTTTGTTTTCCATTCATCACATATTAAGGCAAACATGGTTAATACATGCATTTGATAATATTTTATTTGTGTTTAAATGAATAAAATTAGAATTTTATTAATAAATCTAATTTTCTATATTTTGACCTCTAAAGTCACACCTTGTCCTATATGCAAGAATGTTTTATATATGAGTAAATATGGTAATCAATTTTGTTTTCATCATTGTGTAAAAGTTGGTATATAATGCTATTATGTCAATATGATAGTTCTCCAACATTCTTTTCTGTGTCTTCATGTAGGTTTTGTGTTATAGTCAACCACTATATGTTTGGACTCCAGCTGAATCCAGGCGTATAGTGTCAACCACTATATGGATTCCAGCTGAATCCAGGCATATAGTGAATGCTATTTCGAAGACCAAAATAGCTTTCACTTCTACAGTGATTGAACACAATTTGAAAAATATGATGAAACGTCTGCCAAGGCTAATAATGTAGAATGTGTATTAAGAGAGATAAACAGCAAATTTTTGCTGTTTTTTTAAACATTGAGAATTATATAAAGCAAAATGAATGATTTTTTAAATTTTGTATTTTGCTAATAAGTATTAACCATTATTTTATATTTTAATTGGTATTTTTAATTTTAATTTAGATTGTAAAGATAAACGAAGAAGTCAAATAAATGTAAGTTTTGTTATTTCAATTTAATGTTAAATACTTTTAAAAATATACTCAATAAGATGTTATCAACTGTTTGAACATTGCTCTTATTTTAAAGTTTGCATTTTAATATTTTTCTTCTTTGTTTTTATCACTTTCCATGTCCTGTATGGGATCACTATTTTTTATCAAATGCTTTCACTTTCTTTTGCTTACCTCCTTTTTAATCAATTCTTTGCTTCTAAATTAATCTTTATACAATCTTTTTCATCTTTTCCTTAATCTATCTTTATTCCTTCTTCCTTCAACTTCTATCTCCATCATCCTCCTATCCAGATAGTTGTCATTTCATCTCGAAATCAAGCTGCACTATTGCCACCAACTTTTGAATATTTTTGATATTTTTGCTTCTTTAGCAATTCATCTTAGCCTTTCATTATTGATTTTTATCTAATTTTGTTGTTCCAGTCTGATCTTCAGGAAATAATCCTGTTCAACTAGATGGAGAAATGGAGGGTGTTAGTCTAAAGCAATGTTTTCCAAAGTGATTCTTATGGACTCCTGGGGTCCTTAAAATTAACTTGGGGGTGCTTGGACAATGTCAGGAGGTCTGTGAAAGGTTTTAATAAATAGTAAAATGATTGCTTTCATAATAATGAAAATGGGTCACATACATTTACTGCATACATTGACATTTTAGAATTTATTTTATTTGTTTATAGAATTTTATACATTTGTTTAATTTTTCTTTTTAAAACAGTGATAATTATTGGTTGTTTTTCACAATTAAAAAACTATTTCTTTTTTAGTCATTAAATAAATAATTCATTTATTTTGATGAAAAATATGTTTTTCTATGAAAATTCAATAGATTTAAAATAAAAGAATTAATATTTTTGTAAGGTAATTTATACATTTTTTTTTGTTTTCACTATATTTTACCAGTTTTTCAAAAATGGGCAAGCTTTAGCTAGTAATTTCAATAAATATTACATATAAATAAAACATTTTGATATTTAAAATTATTTTTACACCACCATTCAAGACATCAAAGTTAAATTTGCAATTTTGCTATTATGTAGTTGAATTGTTTCACTTTGGGATTCATGGTCTGGTTTTTCCTATAAGGGGTCCATGGGTATAATAAGTTTGGAAACCATTGATCTTAAGCATCTAATTATAAAAGTTTAGACAGCAAAAATGAAAATCTAGTTTAACATTACACTCTTTTTAATGAAAAATCAATTTACATTTGTAAGAAAGTCTTGATTATAAGATTATTAAAATATAATAAAAAAAATCTTCATTATAATAATATAAAATTGATTTTTAAATTAGAAATTTAGAAATGGGATAAAATATATATTTTAGAAGTAGAATATATTTTATTCTATAAATCAGATTTATAATTATATTCTTTCAATATACTAATGATGTAACATGAGAATTTTTATCATTTTTATAATTATAATGAACTTTTTAAATTCATATTTTTATAATGAGCAGTTATTTATTATGACATTGTCACAATGACAGGCTGCAATTTTTAATGTATTTAATTCAAAATATATGCTCTCAATTTTTGTAGTATATTACCCCCTATACATCATACTTTTCCTGTTAATTAACAGTAGAGTCATGTTGGTCATCTGTCTCTAACTCTGTTCTGGAGAAAATTTTTCAATTGAAATAACATAACTTCTGTTCCAAACTGAAAGTTTGTACATAGTTAATCAGGGCCTCCTACCTTTAATCTTTCCATATCTGGCCTCAATTTTTATCTACTTAACTTCATTCTTGAGATTAAGGAAGGACAGACAGAAAGATATCAGTAGGAATTACAGGTCTGCAATTTGAAAATTGCAGCCCAATTAATGCTGTAGACTATCAAAAAGAAAGATTGTGAAATTAGTAATAAATCTTCAAAATATCAGATATTTCATTGTAGGTGTACTTAGCTATACTTGTGTTTTAAATATATTATTATATGTAACTGATTTAGTTTGTGGAAGAGTTTATAATTATGTACCTAAAATATAAAAATAAACTGTTTTCTTGATTTGTTTTGGATTAATGTATGAAGACAGTGCCGACAAGAAATTTTGAATTACTGAGCGTATTTGGGTGAAGAGGTATAGTACCAATGTGCAATACCATAAAATTATGAAAAATCTGTAAACGTAAAATTGTACAAATACTTTTTTTATTTGTATGATTTTAATTTTTTGTATTTTTATAAATAAAATTCAATTTAAAATAATTTTTACAGTAGACAGCATATTTATGTTAACAACTCATTGCAACTACCTATTTACATATAAATGAATTTCTTTTTTCTTAAATACCCATAAAAATTGTGGTGTATGAATGTTTTTACCTCACTATATATAATCCTTTCAAAAAATCAAGATTTAATTGGTTGAAAATGTTAACTGAATTTGTTAAAATCTGATTCTTTTAACTCTATGAATGCTATTTATATATTGGGTGGTGTCCCAAAAGTTCATAGACTTTTAAAAAATCATATAAAATCAAGAAATTGTCATACTACAGTGGGGTTTACATTAAAAGGCTTGTCATGAGGAGAGTTTTTGTCATAAGAGAAATTTTTAGTTCAAATCTTCATTGATAGGTGCTGTACTATTTACATTATAAAAGTATGCAAACTTAAAATTTTTAAAAAGATGTGCAGCTGTATCATTAGTATTTTGTGCAAATCAGGTTATTGCATATGTTAAATTCAACCTTGATTTTGGCACAAGGCATCTCTGATGAAACTGCCATAGACCCTGATATGTTTCATGCATCTGGGAATTGTTATGACTAGACTTGCCATAATATTTTCTCAAAATTGTCCTGGTTTGAGAAAATACTCACAACAGAAAATAAAGTCTATTAGGATAAGTACTGTACCTATGATTGAAAAGGCTAAATAAAGAAGGTGTTAACAAAAACGAGTTAAAAACAATTTTTAATAACTCAACAAACATATTATTATTAAGAAGTTATTAATATTTATCATTAGTGTGAACTTTCTTTCAAAAGTCTTTGTCACTTAAATCGGTATATTTAAAATATGACAATATATTTGAGAAAGTTCCTATTGCTTGCCTTATGTTTTGCACATTTCAAGTGATTTTTAATGTTTGAATGCCCACCATGAGTTACTGAAAATTCTAAACAGCGCCATTCATATTTCATTTTGTCAATATGATCACAGACTTTTTTCAATCATCAGTAAACACACAGTTTCTTTTTGGCATTTTGGAGATTAAATTAATTTAATGTATCGGTATGGTACAAAATAATTGGAAATGCTGACTAGAAATTTGAACCCAACTAAGGACATGCACAACAATGACATGGCCAGAATAAGTTTGTCTTGCCAACTCTAATTGAAACAAAATATCTAAAAAATGAAATAAAAATATCTGAATCTCATAGGCTATGTGCTATTATAAATTTTGTGAAAAAATAAAACATCTAAATTCATTAGGCCATATGCTATAAATTTTGGGGAAAAGCATCTAGACAACATAAAAAATACTTAGATGTAGATTCAAAATATTTAGATTGGCAACAGTGAGTGTAACAGAGGGGATTATTTAGTTGCCAAATTACCATTTTATTCGAGGCTGCACTATTTTTCCTTCTTGTATATTTGGCACTTTTAAAATTTTACCAAATAACTGGGACAAAATGACAAACTGGCTGGGACACTGAGACATCATCATCAAACCAGGACAATCCCGGTCAAAACAGGACGTCTGGTAAGCCTAATTATGACTCACTTGCACAATGTAATTAGATGTGGTGGTTGTCACATTGAACAATTGCTGTTGTAGCATACTCACAATACAAATGAATAAATGCTATACCATCTTGAGTTCTGTTTTCCATACTGTTCTTATTGTGTAAAATTTGAACTAAAAATTTTTCTTATGCCAAAAAAATTTGCCTGCATGACAAGCCTTTTGGTGCAAACCCCACTATAATATATCAATTTATTTTATATCATTTTTTAAAAAATCTAAAAACTTTTGGGGACATCCTGTGTATTCACATGCATTACGGGCCATGTGATTAATATGTCATTATCAATGTGGCTGTGTATCCTGGTAAATATCAATTAATTTATTAAATTGATCAGACATTATGAATAAAGCTACATTCTGTTTGGAAAATTTGATTTTAAAAAGTCACTTTTTTTTTTTCATTAAGAATTGTTTATTTTTGTGAATTATTTCAAAGTATTTTAAGAACAATATATATATTATATGGATAATATTGATATAGGTATATTAATTACATAAAACTCTTTCATATTCAACAGACACTATATAATAATTAGAACCATTACTAACAATTACTTTGTACATAACTTTCAACAAAATAATTAGTGAAAATTTTACTTAAAAACAAACATTTTTTAAAAGTGTAAGTATTATTAATTGTATTAATTAATGTTAACAAAAAGATATTATTAACAAAATTATGTAATTCAATCATAAAAAGCAACTTAAAGGAAACTTCTGGAGTGTCATTTTTGGTATATGGTACGTAAATGCACAACTTGGTATACAAATGCCAACTCAGACACAATGTCATGTCAGCACTTATTGGCTAGTGTCTGTCATATGATTATTCCTCAAGGTATTTTTTATCACTTTGCTCAACATATGATAGCAATATTCATATTGATCAGTCAATATGATAAATTATAATAAAGAATATGAAATTTATTACAGTACCCGATTTTGTCTGTAATTATTTATAATAGCAAAATGTTATTTATAATGCCCATATTAATCACTCAGTCCATAACTCATATATGAAATAATTGTTAAATTATAATAAATTTTATTATCCAATTTTTTTCACATTGTCTCTCTAACCATAGAATATATCATAGATCAATTTTTCTAATAAAGTATAGCTCAAATGAACTTTCTTTCCATATATCTTGTTGAAATATTTTAATTAATGAAATTCTAATTTTATAGCTGTTAGAGGAAAGACCATTGAAAAAATCAAGTTCCTGTTCGACAATTTATCTTGACGATAGTACTGTTAGTCAACCTAACTTAAAAAATACCATTAAATGTGTAACATTGGCAATATACTACCATATCCGTAACAGAACTTCCACTCGTACTTTAGATATATTTGATGAAAAACTTCATCCATTATCGGTTAGAATTTTACTTTTCTTATTTATTATTATTTTTAAATTTTAGAAGTTGAATTAATTTTTTATATAAATATATAAGTTTATGACATTATATTTTACAGAAAGATGGAGTGCCTGATGATTATGAGCAGCGTGATCCAGACCACAGAACAATTTATAGGTTTGTAAGAACCCTTTTTAATGCTGCACAATTAACAGCTGAATGTGCCATTATTACTCTAGTAAGTGATATTTTATTAAAATTAATGTTTATCTAAGTTATATGGTAGCATGTAATTGTGCATTGTTGTATTTTATGACATGTAAGATGCAACTTCTGTCCATAAAAGGCTCTTTTCTGCATTTTATATGAAATTGCAATTTTTTGTATGCTGAATTCCTCAAAGGACTTCAGTATAGGCTTTTGGTAACCACTACCTAGCCCAACTCTTGAATAAATGTTGTTTAATTAAACATCCTTTTATTTTTGCCATAGTTGTGCAGCTTTTGTACATATTCATGCAGAATATTTTATTTGTTAATGACTCCTTTTTTCCCTGATAAATAAAAGTATGCATTCTAATTTACTTTTTTTTTAAAACAAGAATATAGTTTAAAAATTTTTGGGTCAAGTATCAAAGGCCTATGTAGGATGGTGTTAGGATAGTATAGGATTAAATGCACTAAATATTTCTGGGCCGGAATGGTGGTGTGTCTTATATGCCATCAAATACAGTATTCAATGACATAAACAGTCGACTCCGCATAAGTTGACACCCCAAGGAGAAGTGGAAATGTGTCGAGTTATGCGATGTGACGACTAAAGCAAAGTTGGAAAAAAACCACAAAACTACAATTAATAAAATACAGTAGTGTGTTATACAGTAGTATAGGCTTACAATACATTGTGTCCTCTATTTACAATTACTCTGTAGATGAAAAACTGAAAAATTTGTTTAGTGTTGTTTGTTTTGAGCACTTAACTGTCTCGACTTTCTTTTTCAATGATCACGAACGCCTTTAAAACATCATCTTCGCAATTGTCAATTGTTGGCAAGTAACATCTAAGGATTCTTAATGCCTCTAGCGTGAGAAAATGCAAAATTGGATTCTGGTGTGACGTTGATATAGATTGTATATTTTGTTTTTGTTTATCTGTTATTATTTTATTCATAAAAGTACATAAAATGTTAAGGCATTTTTATTAATATGTATATGTATGTATATATATATATATATATATGTATGTATGTATATATATATATATATATATATATATATTAATTATATATTAATGAATAAATCAAGTCCCCCTCCTGAATAAAAAATGAGTTTGCACCACACGTGTCGAGTGAATTCATTTTTTCAGGAGGGGTGACAACTTATCGGAGTGTGGGACAGCAAAAGTATGTCGAGTTATCCAGTGGTGACGAGTTAAACAGTGTCGAGTAAACTGGAGTTTTTTAACATTAATACCTATGTAAGTTGGCCGGGACCACAGAAACTGACTACTTAACCGATGGTGTCGACTTATGCGGATTCGACTGTATTTATATTCTCTGTTTGAAGTATCAATAAACTATAAGGATGAATGCACACATGGTGCGGCAGAATGAGAATGACATCATTTTTTCGCTGCAGAAGTTGATTTTCTGCCACTTTTCTTGTGCCACAAAAGTTTATTGAATTTATCTTTTTCAGCAGCTGTTGCCAAGATGCATTTCTATCAGCCAATAACAGTTAGTTTCTCAGTCAACATAAAATCATGTATTGTTTTAATGGTGGAAAGTTTAATGCTGTTAACTGAGTAACTGACATTAGAATAAAGAGGAAAGAATAATGAATTTAACACAAATTCTACACAAATAATCATATATAATTTAAGTCAAAGGACAAAGCAAACAAATCTTACTTGAAATAGTATTCTTTATCAAAAGATTTTAATCAAGGAATAAGCATATTTTGTACACCAGTTCTTTCTCTATTTAAGAAAATATCTCTAATCCAAAATGTTTGTTTGAATCTTTGACAGAATCTTCTAACTAAATAAAGTGAACCATACAAAATGAAATTTGTAAACACTTGAATAATGGCAGTGACAGTATCATTCGCCATTTGAAATACTGTATGCATGTGCCAAAATCTAAGCAGATTGTTGCTTGTGTTGTCGTGCTGCTGCTGTGTGGCAAAGATTGTTTGCAACACCACTTTTTGTTTCCTCAGTATGTCTGCATCCACCTTAGCAGTTCTGGTTTCTGATATATTTGAAAATTACAAATATTTGTCATAAAATAAATTCTATAAACTGCTTTAGTTTTGTTCATTTTAAAATGTATGTACCGGTACTAATATTCTGAAATTTTTGTTTGTTATATGAAAGTGTATAAAAGTGTAAATTTGGTATATGAAAAATGATTTAGGGTTATTAGAGTGTTACATACAAAAATGCATCTTTGTTGTTTAAAATGTATGTACTGTACATTAAGATACATTACTCAAAATGTGTTCACATTTTAATGAAATTTAATTCATATAAAGTATAGAATTCAATAGTTATTCAGTTTTATAGCCTAAGTTTACGATTTGTTTATTCATATAAATATTTTGAAATACAGTGGTGCCTCATATAACGTACGCCTCGAATAACGGGCGCTGCGAACAATGGACTTTCTGTTTGGCCGTTACGTGACTCGAATAACGGACTTTCCGGCATAATTGGTGACTGCTCCATGGGTGCGTTTTTAATAGCGGTTGCTCTGCGTCTCCGCTACTACAGGAGTGTGCTGCTGTTTGTAGGCATTTAGGAACAACGGTGAAAGAAAGAAAGATGGCGGCGCCCGCGCTATCGATAGTATCGTGATGGAGGAATCTATAATTCTAAAATATGAGCTTTAAAAGGCAAAAGAAGGGTCCCAATTGTAAAATTTAACCATAAAATGGATTATTTGTTGAAAGAGCATTCAAAATAGCCTCGAAAAAAAATTCGTAAAGACAGTTACATCACCGCGTGCGCTAACTCACGCTTTCACAATTTCTAAATTCTCATTCATAAAACCACATAATGGGCCCGGAAACGAAACTATCTGAGCCATGGAGGATGCCATGTTGCTTTCCACCGTAAACTACTGCTACAAGCGGCCGTTTTTGCCGTTCGAGCGGCGTGCACTCCCACCGGAATTTAGGAACGCGTTCCGCAGGAATTTTTAAAGGGATGTCGCTCGCGCAGAGTTACGCGGAGGAATAAAAGAACGCACCCCATGTTCATTTTTTTTATGCTGCAGAACGAATTAGATGTTTTAACATGTATTTCTACGGGAAAACGCGTTTCGTATAACGGACGTTTCACTTAACAGATGTGCACCTGGAACGGATTAAGTACGTTATATGAGGCACCACTGTATAGCATTTCCAATTAAGTTATTCCAAATTTTACTCTAAAATTTATTAATGTTTTCATGTCTGACAATTAATGATTTTTATATAGAAGACTAAATGTAATATAAACATTTATTTTCACTTCATAATTATTTTTGTGAAAATTAAAAGATTATAAATGGGATTAATTTAATTACAAGAGTAAATACACATTTTCACTCAATTATACTCGCATAACTTAAGCAAGGTTAGAGTCTGATTTAGATGCAAGAATATTCAATGTTTTAATACTCTCTCTAAATCCTATTTTAAATTCTTTAGCTTCAGTTTTCAATTCAGCATGGTTAAAATTGTAATTTTATTATGTTTTTGAGTTTATATATATTATAGTAAATGGTGAAATAAAATATTTCATCAAAAAATTTTCAAAATTTATAATCTTTCAACTTTAATTTCTTATTTTTATTTTATCCTCAATATCATTTATTAAAGAAGAAAAGTATTTTATAAAGTTTTTTTGTAATTCAACATTATTTTATTTTTTTGCTATATTATTTTGTAATGTGATATGATTCATTGTCATATCATGAATTAAAGTATACATTAATTTTTTGTGTGAGAAGATTGAGTGTGTTTATAATAATTATTTTAAGTTATAAATTGGAAATCCAAAACCAGATTTTGCATTGTTGTCAAATCTTAAATTTATGATTTTTACTAGAAAATTTTATTTTATATATTTATAAAACTAAATTGGAAATTGAAACAAATTGAAAATTATAAACTCGAATATACTGTATTCTATTGACTAAATTGGTAAATACTAGGTTTCTCAAACAGGATCCCGGGAACCTGGTTGTTTTTTTAACCCAGGAAACTCTGCAAATTTCTTAAAAGTTCACTTTTTTCTTATTTTATGTTAAGGTAGTGGAAATTTTGCCAACAGAAAGTATAATTAACTCATAAACTGTCAGAATACATTTGTATTTATTAATTTTAAACCTACTTATTAGTTTTTTAAATTTTTCTTGTTACGGCATGTTACAAATGGTCAATAATCAATACGTCGCTCATCTGTGGCAGGACTCTAAAAATTCTTTACTTGTCAGAACGTGTAATATCTGGAATAATTGTGCTTATGCTGTCTTAATTTTTAACCATGCCCAGTAGCTTCAATAACTGCATAGCTGTAATGCCAGGTTGTGCAAATTAGGCAAGGATACAAATGAGTATGAAGTCTGCAAGTATGAAGTTTTTCTTCATAAACCTGATTATTAAAGACAAACGAACTGCCGAATTATTGGGCTATAAGCTTGATGCCGCTATTAAAGCAGTCGAGTCGTCTGCCTCGACTGCTTTAATAGCAGAAGAGCAAAAGAGCAAAAGAAGTACTACAATGCATCTAAAAAACGAACTAGAAATCTTCCAGGCTACAGGTGAAAAAACACATCTGTCTTTTGTTAAATGCATTAAAGATGATTCCACTCACATCAATTGAATCGGAAAAGGCATACTTGGTAGCGGGACTTTTCATCACTAAAATAAGAATCAGATTGAGTGATCAGAGTATCGACCATCTTTGTTGTTTAAAATCTTATTATAAAAATTTACAATAATATTTTGTATTATGTTTTATTTAAATCACGAAAATTACCTTTTAAGTACATTTTTAAAAATTTTAAACTTGATTTAAAGCATTTTTATTGTTGTTGTTGTATGTAGTTTCCAGCAAACTTTAATAGTTTTTCTATTTGTGAAAAGGTAATTTTTAATATTATCTTACACAGCATTATTAATTAATATGATTTTGGAAATTACAAACATATTAAATTACTTTAAAAAATGAAAAATAATTATATCATTTGATTTCAAGATATTTTGTATATCTTAAAAATAATTAATTCTATCCTGGAAAACAGTTCACTTTTATCCCAGAATTCTGGGACAAGCAAAAGACTAGGAAACCCTAGTAAGTACAGGTATCCCTGGCATTTAGATATGTTAAAGCATAATACAGTTTTATGTTATAACGACAATTCCATTCCTAGAGAGCTAAAAAGAAAAAATTACAGAATTTCTTATTAAAGTAGAAAAGTTTTATATTTTTACAGTGACTATGTTATAATGCGTAAAAATACACATTTGTAGAATATTAAAATGATGGATTAAATAGAAAACAGAGAATAAAAATTATTTTTTTTTCAATGATTTTTTTATTAGTAAATCCAAAATTGGAAAACAATTCCACTGCAGAATAGCTCAAAATTTTTGTTTGTTATATGAAAGTGTATAAAAGTGTAAATTTGGTATATGAAAAATGATTTAGGGTTATTAGAGTGTTACATACAAAAGTGCAAGTTGTCCAAAAGTTGAAAACTGCCTGTAAAAAATGAATAAGTGAATTGATTTCATTTCTGTAATCTAAATTATTAGTAGTACTATAATTAATAAAACCTTTGTATGTTCAAGTATATGTTAACTGTAAGGATAAATTAGCCACTGGAATTAATATACTGAATTAATCAACACTGGATGAAGTTGAAGGAATGTTAATATTTTTGACTCAGGCCATCTTTGAGTATGAACAAATGAAAATGGAATTCCAGTGTCAACTAGAAAGGAATAGTAAACTAGCAAGTTTACTATTTCTGTGACAGTGCTGATTGATACAAAAGGCTTAGATATTGCCTGCCTTGGTGAAGGGAGTTTATTTTTCTTGTTTAGACAGCTATTGGTAACAATGTAATAAATTTCACATTTTTTACAATGATTGCATGAGAGGGATGAGACAGTTTTGATGATTTTGGATGATATCTATGTACCGTAAAGTTGTGTGAAGAAAAATAAAACTTTAGCAGATTGATCTTCCTCTTTTAATATCATTGTTAGATGAACTTTTGATTGTGGGATCTTTAGGTGTATTTGATATTTTGTGTTGTTGATGATGATTATGGCTTAGATTATATAATCTCCACTGTTTCATTTATCATTCTTGAGGTCTTTATCATACTTTAAAACTTCACAACCTATTTTCATGTCCATTGCTAATAGTAATAATTAATGCATAACTTTCCAATGCAGCCCAGTTCTATGCTATCTCCTATGGAATTATAAAGACCCTATGGATAACAAATGGAGTGTGTGTCATTCCAACCCTAAACAAGAAGACTTGGATCAATAAAGCTAATGTTGGATTACATGTCAAGATAAGAAGCTCACTGACATAAAGAGATGATATTAAAAGTGTGGGATCTACTGCAGTTTTGTCTTCCTTTTGCACAACTTTCCAGTACTGAAATAGATTGGTTGATGGTCAAAATTATCAGCACTATCTCTCACCCTTTCCTTGCCAGCATTGTAAAAGCGAGTGAAATTTTTAATAACAGGGTTAAGAATTCATGCTTAAATAGCAAGGACAAGGACTTCTTTTTTCCTACCTGGCAATATCTCTTGGATCTATCTTTCAACCACCACCTCTGTAGTCCACCCTTGCTTGTTTACCCTATTCCATCTTCCATTGTAACCAATACCGGCAATGCATTGTTATCTGTCCATGCTTGAAGATGGCTTGATAACTGGGTAAAAAATGTTAGCATTCTTTCAACTTTGTCCCGTTTGTACTTTTTTTTAATCTATTATATCACTAAGTAATTTTAAACTAAAAGTTATAAATATTTTATTTCTGCTTTGTGTAATATGTATTTAGTTTATAAGCAAATTATGATTGATGTAAATAAAGAAATATAAAAATTTAGGTGTACTTAGAAAGACTGTTAACGTATGCTGAAGTTGATATAGTGCCAAGTACATGGAAAAGGATTGTTTTAGGAGCAATATTATTAGCTTCAAAAGTTTGGGATGATCAAGCCGTCTGGAATGTGGATTATTGTCAAATTCTTAAAGATATAACTGTGGAAGATATGTAAGTGGCTGATATTATTTATTTAGGTAAAATTATTTACAAAGTTTTTTGCAATATTAGGAATTTAAATAGATTATGATAAAAATTGAATATTAATAAATTATCTATCAATTTATTTAGAGTTGCTTAACAAATTCAATATTAAATAAATATCAAATTTGATTATATATTATTTGCATACTTATTTTTTGTCAAGCTATTTCGACACAAAAAAGCTGAATAATAATAAATAAATAAATAAATAAAAACAGAATTAGATAGGTAAATTTTTGTTTATAAACAAAATATTATCATCATTACTTATTCAATTTAAAGTAGTCATGATTATGTAATAGCTGATTCTAGAGTTAACTTATGATTAAGAGGAGATGATTATGAAATTTTTTACTGCAAATTTTTTTGTATTATAAAATACTATATATACATATTACTATAATAACAATAATTGCAAAAAATAATCAAAAAGTTATTTAATAACAAATACATTTTAAATGAAGAATTATTTTATTTATATATAAGAATATTTTTGAATTACAATTACAGGAATGAACTTGAAAGACAATTTCTAGAAATGCTACAGTTCAATATAAATGTTCCTGCAAGTGTTTATGCAAAGTATTATTTTGATTTAAGGACGTTAGCAGATCAAAATGATTTAACATTTCCTTCACAACCATTGAGCAAGGATAGAGCTCAGAAATTAGAAGTAAGTAAAATTAAGTTATGATAATAAATTGTGAATTTATATCATGTACTGAATCTGTTCCAGGAAAAATAACCTTTAAAATCCAGCAAGGAAATTATATATATATGTATGTATATATCTATATATATACAGTCTAACACGTTTATAACGTCATTCGTGGAACCGGCAATTTTTTGACATTATAACCGAGTGTCGTTATCTGCGAAGTCTGTTATTATCATAATAAATTTATTATTATATGTATAAAAATGCAAACTACATGTTTAAATCAACTTTATTTACATTATTATGTCGAAGTTTACATCGATGTAATTAAAAATTTCAAAAATTTCCTTTTATAAGAAATTTCCATTTGTCATAAGTTTCAATAATGGCAGAACTTCCAGTTTTGAGAATAATATCGAATCAAAAGGCAACAAAAGGTTAAACTAATGTATGCCAATTAAAAATAATTCAATTATTTCTTTATAAACTATTTAATCTAATGTTATATTAAAAATAATAGAATATTTAACAATTTAGCATAAAGTAATTTAAAAATGAGTACATAATAACCGATCGTCACGTCGTTAAAAGGGTAGCAAACCTCACCCCACCGAAGTCAGGTGGGGAGAGTACCACCCACAGTCGTTCTAGAAAGTGGACTCTGACCCTAGGTCTAAACACGTAGTATTTTCTTTGTGAAATAAAATTTGTAAATTTGGGAGTACTTCAAATATGACGTTAAAACAGGGTTTTATGTTGTTACAAGTAGGATTTTTAACATTATCTAGTATAGTAAAGTCGTGGGACCGATAAAAATTTGACGTTACATAAGGGTTGTCGTTACATCCGATGACGTTATAACCAAGTTAGACTATATATATATACAGTCAAACCTGTTTTTATGTGCGATTGTTTTTAATGCGAATTTTTAATTTGTGTGGTATAGTTGGCGACTTGTCTCGTGCGATTCGTCATGTCTTACGTTGACTTATTATAGCTAAATAAACTTATTATAGCATAAATGCACTTATTATAGTAATATTATTGCATGAATATGCGAAAAATGAAATAATTTACTTTTTAAGTCAACAAAACACCACCTGGACAAAAATATGTAAAACAGACGATAGACCAGACGATGCAGTCAAGTGCTGACATCTGTTGTCAATAAATTCTGTTTCGTACAGTTTTGAGTTATTTTCTATGTGAGACTTTTTTTATGCGGTCCCTGTTGACCGCATAAAAAAATATTTTTTAATTGTGTCGCGAAAACTATTATTTACAGCCATTCGTGAAGTTTCGTGAGATTTTTTTAATGTGTTTTTTTTAATGCGGTCCCTATCCCCCGCATAAAAACAGGTTTGACTGTATATATAAGAAATGCTTTATGCATGCTTAAAGTTATATTTGGATTATATTTCTGTAAAGAATTAGAATATATATAAATTTAAAATCTGAATTAAAGACTGTAAAATATATAAACGTTTTTAAAACTTCTTTACAATAATGAATGTGAATTCTTAATCTAAATTTTAACATTTTTAATTACTCATAAAAAATTTGAAAAATATTTTATTTATTTGCATATCAGTTATGTTGAATTTTACTAGTGATTCTTTCCAATAATAATAATAATACTGTTGTTGAAGATATAGTTTATTTTAGTTTATTTTTTCTTAAAATTTAATTGAAATTATGGTATATTAATGCAACATAAAATCTCATAAGGCTAACTAACTAATGATTTTGGAAAGATTGTTTTATGATAAAATTAGAAACAGCAAAAATTAGATTAAAAATAAGTTTACAATGAAAATACTTTAATAAATTACAGGTACTGCACCAAAATTACTAACTTAACATTGAAACTAAATTCTAATTAATATTAATTATTTTCCAATTTTAAAACTTGATTTTAGTCAGTGTTTATATAATAATGGTGGATTTTAGACTTAGGATCATCATAACTTGTATTTAAAACTTAGTAAATAAATTCTCTACTGATTATATATTTTTTTGTCAACATGGACATTATTACTAGGACAATTATACTGGTTTTAAGCTTTTATGCAAGAATTGAAAAAGTTCTTAAAGAAAACAGACTTTATTAAGCTACCTGTACATATACATTGATCACATCTGTGTTTCGGGCTATCATGCCCCTCATCAGCAGGATTACAATTGTGATAAAGTTTAACTGTAAAATAACAAATAGATAATTAAATATTAAAAGATTAAAATTAAATTATTACAACATATTTATAAAACTTACGATATACAAGCATCCAATTCCCGACAATAATTGTTTTTTGTATTGAAAACTAAAATGCTTCATATTCCTATTACAGAAATTTAAAATATTTTATGAGAACTAAAACCTTTTTGTAAAACTTACTAAAATTATTTCTAAAGGCAACGTTTTATCTTTACAATGCGCTATCCAAACTCACAAAACTCTCGCGTGTTGAGCTCATTAACATATTTATACACATTCGTTATCTAAGATGGCTGCCCATGATTGGTGGATTATCCTGCCTAAGTTATTGTTTATTCTATTTTTTCCTTTTTTGATATTTGTGTGTTCATATAACTGCCTTTTATAATTATTTGGTTCTTTTTTCTTTATTTTTACTGTATCTAATTTTATTTGACAACCATAATTATTACAATGTTTAGTTACTGCAGAATTTGCATAATTTCCTCTTATTGCTTGTACATGCTCTTTTATTCTTGTTCCTAATTTTCACTTGGTTTCCTTTATATAAGTTTTATTAGGATCACAACTGCAATTAAACGAATAAACAACTTCTTTTTCATCCATTAAATCTAATTTCTTATTTGACCTAAATTCTCTACTGTTTCTCAAAAATTTAATTTTAAATGAAGAAATTTTTAAACAAACTAAAATCTGAAGCAGAATGATGAAACCCACCCAAATGCATCTAGAGCAATCTTGGTCTCAGAAATTTAAATTACAGTAAGACCTTGCTTAACGTTGATTCAATATAATGCTGTATTTCATTGATTCGTATATAATACAATTATTCCCAAACACAAACCAATTAACAAAAGGTGGCAATTCGTCACAGCACTGCACTTCCCTTAAATCTATGTTTGTTTTGTGCAATTTTGGAAAAAATATAACATGATGAATGCCATAAGAAATATTGACGTTGCTTGGCGAGAATTAACTGATAAATACATGAATGGAGTGTGGAAGAAGTTATGGCTAAAGGTATCCAAGAATTCTCATTGAGAAGAGCCTATCACTGCATCGTTAGGTTGACAAAATTGTCAACTTAATCGATACAGGAGATGTAGACGAGCAGAATATTGCGGAGTTACTGCAGGTTTCTGGTAAGAGCCTTACCAACGACAATCTTCAAGAACTTACATGAAACTAGAAAATAGAGATTCTGAAGATGAAGAACCCAAAAAATTTCTCTACAGATTTCCTTAATAAAAGTTTGGTAATGATAACCGAAATCATTGATCAAATTGTACCAGATGATCCAGATTTTGATAGGATGCCAAAGCAAAACGAGGTGTTTTGGATGCGATCTCCTGCTACCGACATTTGCTTAAGGAAAGAAAAAGAAAGGGACCAATGAAACTATATGACTTTATTACAAAAAACAAGAATTTTAGAAGAGTCAGGACCTTCGTCACAAAAAATTAACTTTACATTTCTGTGCACATATGTTTATGTGTTATTTAACATATATTATTATGCAAAAGTTTATATAAAAATAATTTAAAATTATAATAAAATTTGCTTATTTTTTGGTTGTGTTTTCCCTATCTCTATTTACTCTATGTTAAAATGGTCTCGTTTAACGCTGTTTCGTTAAGCACTTTGTCGTCTAGGAATGCATCCCTCGCATTAAGCGGGGTCTTACTGTATTTGAAGACTAGTATTTGAATTTCATTTATAAATTTAAACTTCAATTTTAATTGATTTACAAATACATAATATTTTAATTAAATACTAATTATATATTAAAGTAAAAATTTTAATATAAAATTAGCATTCATTAACTATCATTTGAAAATTTATTTATGTATTTCTTTATAAAATAATGTCTTCTTTGTTTTCAGTATTTTTTTTCAGATTCATTTGCAATCTTTTAGTAGCCATATAGTTAAGTTTCATTTTAATAATACATAATAATAATTATTATTATTATTAAATGTAATCAATATTGAACAAGTATCTTTAAACACAAGTTTAAACATATTTTACTTTAGTGATTCCCAATTTGTGTCTCATGGATCCTAGGGTTGTGCAAATAAAATATGGGGTTTTACAATAGAATTTGTATTAGAGTTCTAACTAATAGTTTAAAATATATATGAAAAATTTATTGATATTCATAGAAAGGAGGGATTCCTGCATAGAGTGCACCTCTTGCATTTGTGGAAAATAAAATCTATTGTGTCCACTGGTCAGAGAACAAAATAACAATTGATTCTTTGTAAATTTTTTTATCAATGTCAAGAAAGGCTTTGCAGTTTTAAAAATTAGATTAGAACAAAAAGTTTTAGTCTAATTTTTAAAATAATCATAACATAAAATAATTTACTGTTATCTACAAAGCATTGGTCAGTGCACACTGCAGCATTGCAATTGCAGTGGGTACTGGCAGATTAACATTACAGTATGGAGTTAATTAGATTGGCTTCTGAAATAAATAAAAATATTTTCGATGGCCAATAAAATTTTGTCATTAAGTGGTATCAATCCCTATTATTAGGGAAACTTATTATGAATATAAAAATTTACAAATAGACCGACCTATTTCAAGTGCTTTCATACTAAAATTTAAAAAAATTTGAAATGTGGAGTTAATCGATTTGCCTTCAGAATGGCTCAATTAATAGTTTTTTGATAAGACTTATATTTAAACAATAATTACCAGTAATATAAATATTATTGTTATACTTAGTGTAATTGATTTCATAATAATTGATTTCTATATATCTATATTGTTTTTTCAGGCTATGTCCAGGGTTTGTGGTGACAAATTAGCTGAATTACATCGGAATGGTTTGAAAAAATGGTCAAGTTTGGATAATATGACTATTCCTCGACACAACACTGCCATATTGTCTTGACATATATTACACATTTGCAGAAGGAATGGATAATAGCTGTATCAGATACTTAGGAAAATCAGGGAGAAACTATAAACTCCAACCAAGTGGCTGTTCCAATGACTAAAACTTTGCTAGTAAAATAATTAAAATTTTCTGCTCAGGAAATGTGGTACCAGTTTTTGCTTGGTACACATATCTTGTATGGATGAAGTGAACAATGATTGCAAAATCAAATGATGACATGGATGTATGGATTGGAATCTTGAGTGATTCTACTCATAGTCAATACAAGCTTTCATCTGTGCTGCTTTTTGGTTGTTAGGTAAAGGCAAAATTAAGGCTATTCTTTTATTTTTTGCAATATATTATTATCCAGATAGCTGATTTTAAATTAGAGAGAGAGAATGCTTATATCATTTCTTTTAAAATTGTAGCATTTATAACTAGAAATTTATTTAAAAAAAATATATATACATAATAAAAAAATGTAGGAGGAACAAATGAGGAGAGCTCAATTCTACAATTTATAAATTTTTATATATTGTTTTTATAAATATTAAAAATAACATGATTTTGACTGAAACAGTCATCAGATATCTGGATAATATTGAATAGAAGAAAAAAGTTAAAAATTCTTCCAAAATTATGTCTTCTATTAGGAAACTTTTCAACAAAAACACAGAGTGACTATTTTTTTAAAAATAATTTTTTATTTGTATTTTTTAAGTTAAAAAAATTTAATACAAATGTTTAATATTGTAAAAGAGAGTTAACTAGAGTAATGATATAAGATATTCAAGAAAGTATTGGTATGATACAGGGAAGAATTGGTGATACTTTGATTACACTTTTTTATGTAGAATTGTGCTATTCATTTCGATAAAACAGTCACAAAATCATATGGATGGAATATGAATGGATGCTAGGAACTACTTAGATATTATGTACGGCATTCCAAATTGTGACTGTAAAAAATGATTTACATAATGTATATACTTTTCTGTAAAAATTCACCAATCATGTTTAAAATACAAACGTTCTCATACAAGAGCTCTCATAAGAGCTAATATGCTTGCACCTTTTTTAATGTTAATTCTGCCTTTGGTGCTTAGATCAGCATGCTAACGGCATTGTAAAATCTCTTGAAATTTCTCTTTCAAACACAGTGTTCAGTACTTCAGCTTGCATCTTAAAAAATATTAAATGGGACAATTTCAAGATGTTCAGACTTTTTATTCTGCATATTTAATTGGCATCACAAACATTACTCAATAAGCTCAGTTGATTTTCTTAACATACATTTAAACTTTTTTAAGAATAAAATTTTTAAGAATGAAATTTAATGTTTTTGACAATTGCAAGTTGATCATATTTGATTGTTAGAAAAACCTTTTCATGCAGATTTATTAACTATTTTCTCTTCGAACAACAGCAATCTTAGAAATTGACAGAACATAATTTCTTTATGGTCTATTTGTTTATATGTAAACATTAATTCTTTAAAACTAAATTTACAGGAAAATTTAACAAAAATTGAAAATAGAACTACTCAGATAATTAATTATAAAAAATATCTATAATGTTAAAGCTTTAGATAAAAATGAATGAAAATTAATATATATTAAGAGAATTATTTTTTATCACTTTAATTAAAATTTAAAATCATTAACAACAAGATATTAAAAAAAGCAAAAAACAATTTGAATTGTTTTTAATTTTGAGAAGCCTTCTGATCATTTAAATTAAAGTATTAAATATTTTAAAATTATTTTATAATTGAATTATTTAGTACTTATGTAGATAATAGTGAGGTTGAGGCCGAAGTTTTAAACGTGAACGTCTGACGTTCGGCGCCACTTTCCTGTATGCCCAGAAGTTTGACAATGGTGTTTGGAATGTCGAGCATGATTCCACTGACTTTCCAAACACCATTGTCAAACTCCTAGACTTACAGGAAAGCGGCGCTGAATGTCCGACGTACACGTTTTTGCGTTGAAAACTTCGGCCTCAACCTCGCTAATAATACTTAAAGCCCAAAACAAACTTATTAATGAATGAAATTAATACTAATTAAAATATTAAGTTTCTGATTTATACGTCATTATTAACAATTTAGAGGATTTAAACAAATGACATATTAAAGGATTGGTTTAGATTTAGGTTTTCAATGTTATTTTATTAGCATTGTTAATTTTATATGAATGTAATCTGTTAACCTTTTATCTTTCACGTGCACATAGCTCGGAGATACATTCTTTTACTTAACATTATAATATTTTTATATTAAAGTAATTTTTTAAATCTTTTTAATTGTACATATATTTATTAATTATTTTTTTATATTTCAAATTTGTTGAAATTATTCTTTTGTATTTCAAAAAAATTTTATTATCTTTATTAATGCTTAAACATATTTTATATATTTAAACTAATTAAATTCAATTACTATAAACTAGGAAAATCATAAATAGTTCAGAGTAATTTATATAATTAATGTCAATGTATTGATATAAAATAAAATCAATAATTTTTATTCATATGAAATAGTTCTAAAATATACTGAGAAAGAATAATATTACTTTGTTTGGAACTTAAGAATGTACAATAGAGCCTTTAATTACTGAAAGTATAAAAATTTAAAAGTACATGTATGTGTTATACACAAACATTTTTTTTTTCTTTTTCAAAAAAATAATTAGCTCCTTTTATTTTTTAATAATAAGAAAAATAAAATATTTTAAAGCTAGTTGAATGAAGTTGAAATTCATATAATTATTTTAAAGTTAAAATTACAACAAAACATAAATCAATTTTTGCACTACAGTAACAATACCAATAATCTGTATTTTTCATATATAACTCAGTTTCAATTGGTTTTACTAAAGTTACTAATATGGTAATTATTATATTTAAAGGAATAAATATTAATTTTAATATTTCCTACAAAGAACATAAGTGATAAAAACTTTTTATAATTTTTTGGATAGTTTGAATCCATTTGAAATGAAATTTAACAGTGATTGTAAAATGTGATTGAATTAATTCATAAAAATCCATTATATGGATTTTACTGATACTATTAAAAAAGGGGGGTAAATACTGTAAACAGTTTGCTGTCTATAACTTTTTCATCTTACAACTGATGTCTGTTAGAGGGTCGTGTTTATACCAAATTTATTCAATAGTCACAATTAGTATTAAAACAGCCAAGTCTTTCCTATAACTTATTTTACAGTTTCAAAGTTACATCAAGTCTACTGGGTAAATGCCAATTCAGTTTTACAAAAAGTTATGCTAATTAGTGTTTATTCTAAAAATGTACACTAATCTTGTATTTATAAATGTTTTTCTTTAATTACATGATCTATCCTGTGTTCAAATACATACATGAATATATGATACATGTTCATAATATTCACAGCTATTCTGTTCTTTGGAAATTGTGTGACTATAAATGGAATAAATTTGGTTTGTTTTCACTTTATGATTATTTTAACTTGAACAGCAATGAAACATTTTAAACTATTTTAACATATGGTAAGAAATATATTTCTGTATATCTAACAAAATTTCAGTAGCAGTGGTAACACTGATTAGGATATGCAGTTTCTCAGTTTATAAGTCTTATCATTTTCCAATAGATAAAATATTTACTATTAGAGGATACTGTTTATTAGAATAAATACAGTAAATATGTGAAATTTATGAAGAAATTAAAATTTAAATACGAGATAAATTATAATATTGTCTATACAGCTTACTTTTTTTAGATTTAAAAGTATGCTTTTAAATAATTTTATATTTTTAAATTCTTTTCATATACTGTAATAAAACAATTAGTTCTCTTTTAAATATATGTAAAGGTAACCCCCATATAACATGGCACTTCTATAGCACGGATTCACTCTAACACGGTTCGAGAATTGGGAACATTCCCCATATAACACGGTGCTTTTATAGCATGGGTTCATTCTAACACAGTTCGGGAATTAGGTAAAACCCTCATACAACATTAAATGTATTAAAAACTGTTACCAGTTGATGATTCTCATGCTGAGATCATCATATAGGATGAATAATTGAATAATCTCTGGTAAAATATTTACTTCAAGTATTTTACCCATAAAAAAATCTACTATATAAAACTGAAAAACGATTCTATCACTGTATGCCAAAAATGGCCACTAGGGGCGCCTCTAGCAATTATTTAAATTAACAATATAAATTATTTTATATATATATTATATTTTTACAGTATATTATTATTTTTATTTGTAATTTTGTATGCCTCGATGCCTGCATCGGCCTTTTGTGAATCATAAATCCAATTTAAAGAAGGATTTAACAGCATGTTTTTTTAATTTTTGGAACCTAACCCCCCCTTTTTACACTAGTTCTTTGTTTTGTATAACAGGGATTCGCATAACACGGCAATTTTTTGGAACGTAACTCCCGTGTTATACGGGGTTACCTGTATATATACTTTATTAGATAAAATATGAATAAAATTCTCAAAAGTACAAATTTATTAATAGAGAAGTAATATAAAGAGGATTAATTTCAAATGGAAATATCAACAGTTTTGAAGTGGAACATTTAAATTATTGTTTGGTTTTATTTATTATGTAACACTCATCATCAAAACATATATCATAAAACTTTCTAATCAGTTTGAACTTCATTTCATCAATTAGGTAAGTCATTCTGTAATCAAAATTATTTGTTATTAAAAATAATGTAAAAGTAAGGTACAGTAATTTAATAGCAAATATCAAAAGATATTACACAAGTAACGATCTGTTATGCTGTTTTTGAATTATTTTAATATATTAATGATTAACAAAAATATATAAATTGTTTCCATATTTTGAAATATGGAAACAATTTGTTATATATATAAAGTAATTATTATGTTTAAAACTTTACAATCAGCACAAAACTTGAACTTGTCAAATTTAGTTTGTTTTTGCATTATTTTTTGTTTTTCTTTTTTATTGTTAATAAATTTACAAATTTGATAATGTTCAGCATATGCCATAAATTTATCTTGTAATTGTTTTTATGTAATGAATACAATACATGGCTATAGTATAGTAATTTTATAACTTTTTAAAATCATTGTTTATGATGATTATTTACTTAGTACTCAAATCCACCACAATTCTTTTTGTATGCTGTTTTGTTCCATTAAAGCATTGTTATAATGTTTTAAACATTTTAATTTTAGGATCTAATGAGATTTGTAATTGATTACATAGGTTTACTATCTCATTTTATTTCGGATTAATTGGTAGTCAGGTTCGTGTGATTGAATTTGATCTCACAAATCAGAAAACTCATTGAAATTCTGTGATGAATTTTTCTTTGATTGCTTGACTTCTTTCAGTTCCTCATTTCTTTTTATTAGTTGTCTACTGCATAAAGAAAATGCAATTTGTACACTATAATAGGAGTACTCAAAGACTAAGCATTCCTGCAAACATATTCCTTTGTGACTTCATTAAGTGTTCATTTTTAAGGCAATCAGAGTTTATAGTGTTTAATATCACAATCCATAATTTTAGTATAATAAATAAATAGAATTTTTTTCAGTATTTCAATGTTTGGAGAAATTAGGGTTGTTAGGGATAATCGGACTGAGAACAACTTAGAAGTTTCTTGTATTTTTTGCTATTTCAATTTAACTTATAAATTCAAACATCAAAGGAAAAACAAATACACTAACGTTTTTAGTTAATTAGATGTCATAACATAATTTTTCAATACCTAAAGTTTCTTATTATATCCTTTTTTAATTCTTGTACTTCCATTTCATTCTTACATTAATGCCCAATATCTGTGGCAATGACATTTAGTCATGCATTGAGTTTTATACCTGAAGATAATTGATTAGCCAAAAGCAATAGCACATTTATTTTTATTGTATTATTTCAAGTAAGCAGTTTATTTCTATTTATATTTAATGTGAAATATGTGATTATCATGCATATAATGTATATATTCATTATAGTAAACTAGAGCACTTGTTACCAGTTGGGTCACTTACTGCTAAAAATTTATAAAGAATATATGATACTGTATAATAATAATAGCATTTTATAGGTGTGTAACACATCAGCATATCTCATCTCATGGATTCCTCTCAAAATAAATTTTGGATCATCTCAGGTTTGACTTAGTCTCACAAGACAAGGTGTGAGCTGATGCTGTAACCTGTGGCATGAAGAGCCTTTTATTAAAATATATGCTAAGTGACACTATATGAATGCGTAGCATGCACATTGGGGGTAATGCTCATAGTCAGTTGTTATTACTTGTTCTTATATTATTTTTATATATGTTTTACACATATATCTTTATATTTTCATTTATTTATAACTTCCAAAGATCTGGCTATCAAAATTTGAAATATTTATTGTAGAATGTTTTAAAAATTTTTGTTCTATTCAAATGCAACTGACATATGATTTGTATTTATTCCCAAGGAAGGTTGGTTTGATACAGGTGAATATTGGTCAAACAGAAGTGCATAGAGGACAGCCATTCTATTTTGTATATACTGTATAAATAATAAATTTTAAATGAATCTAAGTTATAACCAAACTTATCATTATGTACTACTCTATCCACAACCCATTGGGTTACCTAGTATTCAGAAGTTAGAGAATGCAAGATAATACCAAAATTAACCCACCAGATGATTTAAGTGTAGTTATAAGACAGTAATTGATGACTTTAAAATGATATTAGCAGAAAACATGGCAATAACTCAATAATCCATTGCTCAATTTTAGCAAAACTTGTTTTGTTTCTATTCTCATTTGGGGTATAGGATTCTTAAAAACATGGTGGTATTTTGTGTTTCATTTTCTGTATTTAATTATAACAAACCAAATAATTTCAGACTTCTAGTAGTATATAGATAAATCACCAATATATGCGTATTTTATTTAAAATCTGTTCAATTTACAGAATAAACTTGATTTTAAACTTCATATATACATAACGTGACCAGACGTCCCGTTTTGAACGGGATTGTCCCTTTTTAGAGTTACGAGTCCCGGTGTCCCCGAAATGAACTCTGGGACGCAAAATTGTCCCGTTTTCTGAAACCGCGCGAAAATTTGAGTAGTCGAGCCGGCCAGACGGCCGTCGCGCCGGCGGCCGGATGCGATCGGTGTGCGAGAGCAAACCGCGTCGTCGGTTGACGCAACGATAGCGGAGAGTGGCGAAGACGTCATCGCTCGCGCTTTGTTGACTAATTGTTTGGCAGATTTTTCGTTCGCCCACTTCTCGATACTTGTTTTGTTGTTGTTTGATGCTCGTCTACCTAGTAAATAACTTAAACTTCTTTTGTTTTGGAATCATAAGTTAAAATGCCGAAACGCAAGTGTACGTTCAATGTTAACTTACAAGCAAAATATCCGTTTATCAAGCAAATAAATACTCCCTCAGATGTCAGATGTGAAAAGTGTCGTACAGAATTTAGCGTTTCCCATGGTGGTGCCAGTGATATTGAACAGCATTTAAAGTCTGAAAAACAAAAAATGCCGATCGTACCGCCGCTTCGAGTTCTTCGATGTTAACCTTTTTCAAGAAATCGGACGCACCAACTTTAAAGGATTTGGATATCGCCGCGGCAGAAGGCGTCTGGGCTTATCACACGATACAAGAAAACCACAGTTTTCGCTCTAATGATTGTGCGTCGAAATTAATTCAATCATGTTTTGATCCCAAATTTACATGCGCGCGTACGAAAGCAGACGCTATTGTAGTAAATGTTTTGACGCCTACAGCAATGAAAGAATTAAAAGATGATCTTGATAAGTCCAATTGTATTACAATACTAAACGACGCTTCAAACCACGGCAACAAGAAAATATACCCTATTCCAGTGCGCTTTTTTCAACCTTACGTAGGTGTGCAAGTAAAAATTTTAGATCTCCAAGACCAACCAGGTGAGACTTCTGACATCATTGTCGATTATTTAAACCAAGTGTTGACAGATAATAATTTGACAGCAAAAGTCGTGGCATTTTGCGGAGACAATGCCAACGTCAATTTCGGAGGTGCGGCTAGGCGAGGAACTAACAATGTGTTAACGAAATTGCAATCATCACTGGAAAAAGCCATTGATAGGTATTGGATGTGGAGCCCATGGAATTCACAATGCAATAAAATCTGCTGCAGACAGGTTACCCTTATATTACGAAAGCATTATTGTGAAGATATATTCATTTTTTTTATGTTTACACGATTTGAGTTGAAGCTCTAAAGGAGTTTTGCGCCGAAACTGAAACGGAATATCAACAAATGCTCGGCTATAGCAAAACTAGATGGCTTGCTCTTATGCCTGCCTTGGAAAGGGTTTTAAAAATGTATCAGCCATTAAAAAAACTACTTTTTGAGTATTGAAAAATGTCCCCTGTTACTAAAAAACTTTTTGAAGATCCCACATCCGAATTGTGGCTTTATTTTTTACACGCTCTGTCAGCAAGTTTTCATCAAGCTGAATTGAAACTGGAAGGTCAGACTGTATCGGCAATTGAAGCTGCAAAAGAAATCAATCAACTAAAAGACAATTTGACTCAGAAACAGACCAATCAGTTTCTTCCATTTATGGTCCGTCAATTAATAGTGAAATCGAAATATAATGTTACTGACATAGATGAAGAGTTTGTGAAATGGGCGGCTACAGAATTTTATCAAACAAGCCGTGAATATCTGGAGCAGTGGACTTGCTTTCTTACCAAAGAAATGGAGATATTTTATTGGGCAGATTTAGAAAAGGTCCCCGCATGGGAAGACGTTCAAAAATCTCTGGATGTATTAATTGAAAAGGAATATATTGACTGTAATAAAGATGCAGAAGTTTTTGACGAATTTTCGTTAATTTGTATACTACATTACATCGCAGAAAGTAACCGAATGGAATAATCTAAATGTTTCCACGGAAACTCGTTGGGTGGAAGTATTCAAACACTTTCAAGCCAACAATCTTCAGCATGAAAACTTTTCTATTTTAATTGAATATATTTTATGTTTGCCTGCTACAAATGCTCCAGTAGAAAGAGTATTTTCTATGATGAACAAATTGTGGCCATCTGAGAAGACCCAGTTACAAATTTCAGTTCTAAAGGCGATGTTGATAATTAAGGTGAATATAAAAAAAACGTGCCAAGAGTTTCATTCTTACTTAAAATCATCACCAGCTATATTAAAGCAAATTTGTTCCTCTGATAAATATAAATACAACTAAACGTTTCGGGTATATATATTTTTTAATTCGTAACTTTTAAGCTAACTGACTTTTTCTGAATAAATAACTTTAAAAAAGTGTTTTTTATTGACTACCTGTTAATTAACCTAAATAAACCAATGTCCCGTTTTGAGTCAAGAAATAAATGGTCACGTTATATATACATAGACAACTATGAAAGTTTCTGAATATGCACGTTTGCACACAAAAACATGGTTTTCGTGTGCATGTCTAATTGTATATAAACTACTATACAGTGGGTGATCGGTTATCGAACATAATCCGTTCCAAGATTTTGTTCGTTAACCGATTATCGATTTACCATAGGTTTTTATGTGAATTTGATTAATTAGTTCTGGAGACTTCAAAAAATAAAAAATATAAATAAACTTAGTAAGAAAGTATATATGTAATAATAAAAATACATATATACACAGTCTTGCATTTTTATTAGATGTTTTTTTTTCCGTTTGTGGGGGTTAAAGAATGTCCAATGTCAATTGCTTTTCTCTCTTCAGGATTTTTCGGAAGTAATTAATAGCATTGTAATTGTAGAGATCTCCAAGTCTATTAACCTCATTCTGATTTTGATGACCTTTGTTCTGACATCCCACTTCCTCAAAAGATCTTTAATTGGTTGAGACTAGGGTTTCTTATTTTCCGGTCTTTTGCTTGTCCCGGGATGAAAGTGAACTGTCTTCCGAAATCCCGGAATAGAATTAATTATTTTTAAGATATACAAAATATTTTGAAATCAAATGATATAATTATATTTCATTTTTTAAAATAATTAATACGTTTGCAACCTCCAAAATCATATTAATAATGCTGTGTAAGATATATATTAAAAATTACCTATTCACTAATAGAACTTTATTAAAGTTTACTGGAAACTACATACAACGACAACAACAAAAAAATGCTTTGAATTGAGTTGAAAATTTAAAAAAAAAAAAAAATGTACTTCAAAGGTAATTTTCGTTATTTAAATAAAACATAATACAAAATACTATTGTAAATTTTTATAAGAGGATTTTAAAAAGCAAAGATGGCTAATAGGGGCAGGATTAACTATATACAGGGTTCCTACTCAAATTTTTGTTTTAAATTCCATGACATTCCCTGACCAACTTTGTACAAATTCTCGGACAGTACAGCACATTGACAAAATAAAACAGCATACGACTTACTATGCAAATATGCTATTGCTTCTTTGACCTTTTAGTCAGTTATTTTTTCTAATTAACAGTTACATAATTTATATAATTGCTGAATAATTAAAATCGAATATAAAATGTTTTATTAAATTAATCCACAACCATAAATCTATGTGGCTTTGAAAAAAAATAAAAAGCAATTATTTATTGATCCATGTAAAAAGTATATATTTATTGAATTTATCTCTTAAGAAATTTCCTGGACTTTATAAAATACTAGCAAGTAGGTCCAGCATTGCTCCGGCAAAAGTAACGATAGCGAAGATTAAGATTATTACGTTATAGTCAACGTTACCCGTTTTCACAGAATGCAACAATTGTGTCCTCCTGTTTCCAGACTAATTAGAGAATTTTTAGATGGGTCTAAAAATATGTTTGATTTCCCGCAAAAACGAAAAAAAACTGCGTATGCGTCTTGCACGTCGCTTTTTATTAACACTTCCATTGTTACTTAACATTCCATTGTTGGTCGAAGTGTTAATCCTTAATCATATCCCTCTCCCCATGGGGAGGAATTTCAAAAAATCCTTTCTTAGGTACGTCACGAGAACGAACACTGTGTACCAAATTTCAACTTTCAACCCCTAACCGTTTGGGCTCTGCGCTGATTATTATTATTGTTGTTATCAACTCGTCTCGATTATATATATAGATTAGTAAGATCAGAAATTGTTTTTATAACAAAATCACATAACAGATGGCGCCACACACGATCCTATTTATTATATCGTAGTTAAAAACACACAAGTTATTCTCTAAATAAAATCTCAACAGCCGAGAAAGTTGCGCAACTCGTTGCCGGCTTTTTTGACTATAAAAAGAAAATTAAATCGTTCGTTTCGAGCAGTAGGCACATCACTTTTCTCCATTTCAGTACAAGAACAACTACAGGTAACCCCGTATAACACGGTACTTCTATAGCACGGATTCGCTCTAACACGGTTCGAGAATTGGGAACATCCCCCGTATAACACGGTGCTTTTATAGCACGGGTTCATTCTAACACGGTTGGGAATTAAATAAAACTCTCGTACAACATGAAATGTAATAAAAACTGTTACTAGTTGATGATACTCATGCTGAGATCATCATATAGGATGAATCCTCTGGTAAAATAAGTATTTTACCCATGAAAAAATCTACTATATAAAGATGAAAAACCGGATTCTATTAATGTACGCCAAAAATGGCCACTAGGGACGCCCCTAGCAAGTATTTAAATTAATTTAAATTAACAATACACCTATCCCTCGATTTACACGGAAGATAAGTTCCTGAGAAAAACGTGTAAATCGAATTTGTATCTTTTTGAATGTAAAACCGTGTAAATCAAAAAGTATGCAAAAAACGCATAATTTTGTTGTTTATTAATTATAAATTTTTTTCAATTTTTTAAAGGTACACAAATCAAACAAAAATATTGAAAGGCAAAAAAATATATTCTTTTATTAATTAAATACAAAGTACAAAGGAACAAAAAATAAAATATGAAAGATTCATAAAAATGTAATGTAATTGTGTAATGTAATGTAATGTAAAAAATGTAATTAAAAATAATGTAATCGTTTGTTACTTATGAATATGAAAAATTAAAATTTTCTGGATTAAAACTATGTGCAATGGATGACACTTCATGCGTATGGGGGAGTACCCTATATCGGTTTATCGGTTACTATTTGACGGATTGAAATAAAACTGTCACCTAGTATCCTAAATATCAACTATGACATATAATTAAGGTGGATTGGAATATAGATGTAGATTAGAGTTAAAAATTGTTCCTTTTGATCATAGCCAGTTTATTTTCTACATTTATTTTTTAAACCGTGTAAAAGCGAAAACGTGTAAAAGAAGTACCGTGTAAAACGAGAGATAGGTGTATAAATTATTTTATATTTTTACAGTATAATAATCAGTATATTGTTATTTTTATTTGTAATTTTATATTTGCGTTTCGACTTGTGAATAATAAATTTGATTTAAAGAAGGATTTAACAGCATGTTTTTTAATTCTTGGAACCTAACCCCCATTTCGCGCTAGTTATTCGTTTCGTATAACATGGATTCGCATAACACGGCAATTTTTTGGAACGTAACTCCCGTGTTATACGGGGGTTACCTGTATAATATTTTGATTCCTGGGTGTAGAATACGTACACTATATTTTCTTTGGGGCAAGTAAATTCATAAAATTCGCTTATTTAATATATAAGTCACTTTGATTAACGTTTACGTAACTAAACTATAACGCGCATATTTCATATAACCAACGTCTGATGACGTCAGATAACCGCTTTTAAAATGGCGTTGGATAAACGAAATTTAGTAAAAATTGCACTGTCGGTCAATCGGAGAATACTGGACGAACGCGAGGAAGAATTTGTTCTAGTTTTGGGGTGGCGAGGTAAAGATGACGTTCGATTATAGAAAATCTTGCTTCTAACCCCTTGTGGAGAATGGAAACGGAAGGCGGAGGATGGTAGGGAGTCTCTCGATTTCAATCCGTCGTCATTCGAGGGATAGAAACGTAAAAAATGCAGATACAGTAAGACCCCGCTTAACGCGGGAGATGCGTTCCTAGACAACAAAGCGCTAAGCGAAACAGCGTTAAACGAGACCATTTTAATATAAAGTAAATAGGGATGGAGGAACACGCGACCAAAAAATAAGCAATTTTACGTTATTTTTATATAAATTTTTGCATAATAATATATGTTAAATAACACATAAATATATGCGCACAGATATGTAAAGTTAATTTTTTTGTGACGAAGGTCCTGGATCTTCTGAAATTCTTGTTTTTTGCGATGAAGTCGTGTAGTTTCATTAGTCGCTTTCTTTTTCTTTCCTTAAGCAAATGTCGGCAGCAGAAGATCGCATCCAAAATGCCTCGTTTTGCTTTGGCACTCCTATCAAAATCTGGATCATTCGCTACAATTTGATCAACGATTTCGGTTATCGTTACCAACCTTTTACTAAGGAAAACTGTAGAGAAATTTTTTGGGTTCTTCGTCTTCAGAATCTCTATTTTCTAGTTTCATGTAAGTTCTTGAAGGTCGTCGTTGGTAAGGCTCTTACCAGAAACCTGCAGTACCTCCCCAATTTCCTGATCGTCTACATCTCCTGTATCATACGGACGGACGACAGTGGAAATTTATAGGTCTTAACTTTTTTTCAAATTGTAGCCCAATTTAAATAAGCAAAGAGATGCGCACCAACGTTGTTAATTTAAATAAATTTTTATATACACATATTCATATACTAAATAAGAAAAATTTCATTTTAGTTTGCAGCTTCTATTTCATGGCGGAGCAGAAAGGCGCCTATTATCAACGGGAGGTTTGATTTGAATAAAATTAAAATTAATATATATAAAATATTTTAATGGGTTTTTTACCCCCTGTTAACTACATGAAACTATCGATAGTACGCTCTCATGGGTTGCCTTGGATTTTCAATTTACTCGCGATCAGCATTGATAGGGGCGGTCAAATATGTGTAGCACGCAGGCGGCTAACAGTCCAAAACATGTCCTGGTGGCGTCGACAAGAAAAAGAATCCTACTTGCAGGTCAACATCCGCCTCCCACATATTGTAGTATTTTCCATTATCAGAAATTGCTTCAACAACAGCTACCGTGAGAAACTAAATCCATTCCACATTAAATAAATGTTCTAAAAACTGAAACACGAGAAATAATTTCCTCAGGCTACAAAGTATTAATTAATCATAGCATTTATCTTGGTTCCAAGGGTGATCAACAGGTCCTACAGTATTTCTATTTTCATATAAAATTTCAAAATATGTCTGCAAAGACTTCAACTAAGTATGAGTTTATTAAACATTAACCCTAAGTCATCTGGTCAAAAATATGTTTTTTCCGAAATTCGTTGAAATTTTATTTTAAAAATTAGTTTATTTTTTTATTCAAAATTTATTACTTTAAATAAATAAATTATTAATTCTTGCTGTATTCATTAACGACCCAAACCTTTCTTCTGTTTTGATCCGCAGGGAATCGAAACATTTGGTAACTTTTCCATCACTGTTCGCGCACAATTTGGAGCTGAACAACACGGCATTTTGTTAATTTTCTATGGTATGCTGAACACACGATGCTACACTAGCAACCTGCCATCTTGAATTATGGCGTCAAAAGGACCTATATGGCTGCACACGTGGCGGAAGCGTATGGGTATGAGTAATCTACCGCCTTAGTAAGTACCACAGGACAACGTCATAACAGTGATTTTTAAACATCGTTGGTTATTTACGTCACATTTTCTAAACGCCTTGGTAACTACCGACAGTTACCGGTAACACTGGCTACAATTTCTAATCGCGCCCTTAATGAGATCACTGACGATACTGCAACGTAAGTGCGATCACCTATCCGAAATCGATAAAATGTTTGTTCTATAACTAATATTCCCGCAAAATAAGTAGCTTATACTTTTCGTCAAAACATAAAACGAATATAACCAAAATTTCATCTGAATTGGACAAAAGTTGCAGCAGTTATAAGAAATTCGCGTTCACACCATGGCTTTTATATTACAGGTACTCCTCACTTTACGACCGAGTTCCGTTCTGACGACTACGTCGTTAAGCGAATTGGTCGATAAGCGAGGCGCATGCGCCGGAATATAGGATCGTTGTAAAATTATACAAATTATGCAACAAACTTCAAATTTATTCATAAAAAGACTATTATAGTACGCTATTAGCCTATTATAGTACTATAAGACTATTATAATACGCTATTAGCCTATTATAGTACTATAAGACTATTATAGTACGCTATTAGCCTATTATAGTACTATAAGACTATTATAGTACGCTATTAGCCTATTGTAGTACTATAAGACTATTATAGTACGCTATTAGCCTATTATAGTACGCTTAGTGCGCATGTCACCATCCGCCACTGACCGACACTCAAGCCGAGAAAGGGGATTCCCCGAATTGCAGGTCGAAACTCGATTGGTCGTACGTGCGAGTGGTCGTTAAGCAGATAGGTCGTAAAGTGAGGAGTACCTGTAGTAATGTTCTGTGACTGCTTATTGCAGGGCAATTCTTTCTGGTCTTGTCTTTGAGGGTACACTGAAGAAGTTTAATGAAAATTTTTCTTGATGCATTGGTTTTAAATAGTTATTTTAGCGAAGTGAAAGTTGTCCTGTTACATCAAAACTCACTAAGCCATTGAACATCAAAACGTTTACGTGTGCAGGGCTCGTAGCGACTCGCTACTTTTCTCATTAATTTTGAGTTCTGACATGTTATATACAGTACTGTCTTTTGGATATATTTATCACGTGTTTACGAGGTTTGTGGCAAAATAGATGGATAATCATTAATGACGTATCTTGGAAGAGTTTATCATGGCACCACCTATTCACTAGACAAAGTGTGGCGTGAGCAAAAGAATGGTTAGATGGACTAGTGATTTCTCACGAAGTCATCTTAGAGAGCCAGCAGAATCACTACGTAACAAATTTGGAAATGAGCCAGGAACGTTATAAAAATTGCATCACTTTTACTTCGAATTTTCATTAAAATTTATATGTATAATAATTGTTTATTGTACTAAAGGTAAGCCTTGTTACAGGGGAGGAACCTGTTTTTATATCTAAATATGACTTTTCTTCCGTAATTTACATAGGATTTTACGTAATTCCATAGATTATTACAATATGTATTAATTAAATTAAATTTTTAATTTTTTAACAAATAATTCGGAATGTACACATATTAATTTAGTACCAATCAACTATCTTAAAGCATTGATTGATTTACAATATATAAATTTAATTATTTAACCTAAAATATTAGAAACGTTAATACATTTAAGGAAATTATTATTATCCTTTTTGGGTGTACTATAGATTACCACCTATGGAATTTCAGGACTTTGATTATATATTTGAACTCAGGGGACCGAGACGAGTTCAACGGTACTTTAATTTTGGACCGGAGACGAAAAATAAAAAAGTTATCACACTTTTTAAGTTACCATACTTTTTTAATGCTCTCACGAAGACGGCACCATAGTTGCTAGTACTGCCATCTTGCGGTAAAGTATGCAAACCATGACGTCGGACTACGGTCATCTCCAGTAGGGTTAAACACGCGATACGAGAGCGGAGAGAGCGACGCGACTTCCGATCATCGCGCGATCGCCATTTCGGTTAATGTTACTTATGGCAGCGAACATGGCGGCCGTTCCCACTGTTCGTGCTCTCGACTGACCTCCCGGAGGGGAGCCGCCGGCAGGCCGCCATGTGCTAAACGTCACTAGTTATTGATTCACGGTAGTTCTTGAACAAAGTAAAAAAGGGGGAAACGTCTACTAAAGGCAATTTTAACGCCAAGCGACGCGACTCCCGATCGCGATAGCGAGGCCGACTTAGCGGAGAGAGCGACGCGACTCCCTATCATCGCGGGATCGCTGGAAAAAAGTATGATAACGTTTTTATTTTTCGTCTCCGGTCCAAAAGTAGGGTATCGTTGAACTCGTCTCGGTCTCCTGAGTTCAGATTTTTCGGGTCTCCCAAAGACCCGAAATTCCATAGGTGGTAATCTATAGTATCCCCTTATTTTTATCGATTTGTACATTAGTCACTCTTCTAAAAAAGTTGTTTATACTAAACATTTAAAATTTCGATAACTTATTCATTTTTACTCGATAATCTTGAGTTTTATGCAATTGTAATATCTTAACAATTCTGTAAGATTGGCGTATTCCAGAGAATTTTTCTGTCTTTTTAGAAGGTACATGAGAGAAAATTCTTTTGAATTACACCAGTAATACTGTTTTATTAAGAAATTGATATATATGCCAGAGATTTTTATATATTTGATATCTTTGTTTCACACCGAAGTGCGTATCCAGGTACTGAACTTTCGATTTTAAACAATCTACGTAAAAAAATTACATAAAATTGCTCTAAATCGTACAAAAAAGTCAAACCCTTATTGGGCTAGTATATAGTGACGAAATTATTAAGGTACTAGCAGATGATTCAGGTGTTGCTCGGGCAAAAAAATTACAACAAACATTAAAATTATTCGATGTTTTTGTACTTCTAACCCTTCTATTATATTACATTATTCAATTTATGAGCTCTATGTCGGCTTTTCTATTTAGAAGAGATATTATATTATAGAGCGAATCGGAGGAAAAATGCCTTTGCTCATGAAGGAAATTATAGCGATAATTCGGGTTTTGGGGACATCTAACGAAAATATATTCTTGAGTATGTTTTTCAAATAAAACTTTGGAGTATATCAAAAGTAATTATGTATTGTGTTTGCAATGACGACTTTTTCACTGTGTGGCATTTTAGGCATCTCACCCCGACTATCCGGGTGAGATGCCAAATGCCATTGGGGTAAAATAACAAATATAAGTGCATAAAATTAATTTTCGAATATCTTAACCAAATTAAATTTATTGCATATGTCGTACAAAATACTTTATAGTAAGTGTAACAGCACAGTATATAAGACGGCCGGATGGCCGAGCGGTCAAGGTGGCAGCCTACCGCTCTGGGGGACCCGGGATCGAATCCAAACGGGTCGAAAATCCCCAGGAATTTTTCGGGGGTGGTCCGTTCGGATATGTCGGGCCCCGTCCCTCACCACCCGGTCGCCCCATTGTGGGCCTGGCCGAACCCATAATGGGCCTTCTAAAAGAGGCCCTCTTAGTGCCCACAGGGCGGAAAGAGTTAAAAAAAAAAAAAAAAGCACAGTATATAAGTATTGTTAAGTTCCCGCCCGTTCTAACGCACTCTATAGCTAGCTGAAAGCTTTTATCAATTCAAAAACCTTTCTGAGAAGTCCGTATATAATTTCTATGCATATCGTGCTGTGAAACGAGAAAACAAAAATTTATTAAAAATAGGCATGTTATCCCAAGAAAAATGTGGCCTCTTTCCCATTTGTCGGGGTAAGGTGCCTAGTGGAGTCATGTGTTCTAGCGTGTCCGATGGGGATCGCCGGTAGCTGACAACGGAAATCTTGGAACCTTAGCTATATCGCGCAATTTTTAATAAAATCTATTTTAACTTTTAGTTTTAAAATAACTCTAGAATCATTTCGCAACAAAAACTTGGTTCTTAGCTTGCTTTTATTCTTCTCGGATGTAGAAAATGTGGTCACGGTAGCCAACTACAGCTTTCCGCACTCAATATTGGCCCAACGATCCATCGTACAAACACGTGGCAGTATCTAACGTCACCGTTTGAAAATAACAAAAATAAGGCATCTTCTCCCGCTTACTATCTTATTCCGAATCATTATAAATATAGGGAATATCTGCCTTTTTTTTAATAAGTGTAAAGTATAGAAGATATAATAAGATTAAATGCGTGCTTCTTGTCTTTAATTGCTTATATATTATGTCTTTGTCAATTTTGGACGTTCTTGTAAACCAGTGGCGTGCCGTCATTGGAAGCGATGGAAGCGCCGATTCCACCTTCCAATGACCTTCCCTTGTATTTTATAAAATATAAATTTTCATATTAGAAAGAAGTTTAACGTACTTTGAATTAATTAAAATGAATATTTTATTATAACTGCATTATGTATCTTTTACAAATTTCTATACTACATGTGAAAAAAACGATAAGATTGCTGTTGTATATTCGAATAATTCGGTGGTGGAAGGAATGTCGAAACCGGGTCAGTCTCCAATCAGCCAGATTATATAGGCATTAGCACATGCGGTTTACAGAGCACCAACCTCACCCGGTTTAGCTGGTAGAAGCGACACACGCGTACGGAGTCCAACTTTATAACCCGGACCGGTTCTGAGCTGTTAGCCGCCTGCCTGTCAACTTTCAAGCAGCCAGATTATAGGCATTGGCGCATGCGCTTTACAGAGCACCAACGTCACGGTTTAGCTGGTAGAAGCGACACACGCGTAAAGAGTACGCGACTTTATATCCCGGAGCGGTTGTGGGCTGTTAGCCGCCTGCTAGATATTCGACCACCCTCGCCCGATTATGTGAATCATGAACAGACTAGATCAACGGCGGGCAACCCGCGGGCCAGCTACGGCTGGCGAAAAGTTTCTATCCGGCCCGCGAGATCTTTAATACATAATTAGTTATTTTTCCAATTCTTTGTAATTTTCGAAAACGATAAAAAAAATAAATGTAGTAATTAACTTTTTATTTATTTATTTCATATTTGCAGACTAAAAAAATTACGAGTCACAAGAAGGCGTCAATTAACTACTACGGCGCGGAAAAAAACGTAAAATTTATTCTGGCCCATGTTATAAAAAGGGTTGCCCACCCTAGACTAGATTTATAACAACCCAACCGATAGGAGTTTACTGGCACGTTTCTATGATAGTTCTGTATATTTGACAGGAGTTTAAAAAAACTCCATTAAAATATTTGATATATTTATTCTGCGTTTATTCCGCTCTCCCGTCTTATATTACTTACGGATTTCAATGTTAAACCGGTGATATTACGATTTAGTATGTCCCATCTGTAAGGGGATGCAGAAAAAACGTGTACAATTCTAGTACAGTGTTAAAAATTAACTGTTACTTTGGCAGCATCATTTACAACCAAATTTAATGAATGAGACGTACAGTACATACAATGGTACAAAAAAAAGCTCTAGAATTTATTTTCCTTAAATTTACGATTTATACATCCGTTGTCATAAAAATTTGTCTTTCCACTGTTTTCCCAAGACTACAGATATTCAGGTACAAAGTAACTGGTTTCGACTTATTTCTACTTAAGAAGTGACTAAATAATTAAGAGATTAGGGAATGGGGACATAAATAAAATCCTGTTGAAAGAGCCAGAATTTTACTTCAACAAAAGCTTAACAGAACCAATCACTCGCTCAGTACAGTGGGAAACTGATTTCCCTGTACACCTGGTATTAAAACGAATTAGTTAGAAAACGAATGACTATTAAGTTTAACATAGTTAGATTTTTACAGCTACGGTGAGAAACGTTTAAAATTTACAACAGCCCTGTGGCGTCCTTTGAGATATACTAGTGATGCGACAAAAGAGGCATTTGACATTGACCGGTATCGGCACCCTCGGGATTTGGCACGCACACACTCACTACACACCTACCTGGACCGTCACTAGTTCCATCCATTAGCTACTCGTATCAAGATATTTGACTAAGTGGATTGTTTTAAGATTTAAAAAGTAAAGAATATTTTATGTTATTTTTATGTACGTTTCTTTACAAAGCTATATTTTAATTATAATTTTCTTTAAAAGTATATTAATACAATCGAACAATACATTGTACCAGGTATGTATATCCACCGCACATTTTATTTCACCGAGTAAGTTTTTATAATTTATTTTTAATTTTAGCCCTTATATCGTGGCTAGCGATTCAGAATGTAATTGTGATATTAAAAATACATTTAGAGAAGTCTACAGTTTTTACTGGCTTATCGAACAAATGAATACGAATGGACCCTAGACCAGTGATTCTTAACAGGGGGCCGCGGCCCCTGGGGGTCCATAAGAAGTTTGCCGGGGGCCGCCAAATTATGCAAAATTTCCTTCAGAATATAATAAAAAGAAAATTGATGTATAATCCGAATATCGAATTGAAAAGTGAAATAAGAAAGATAGTTTTCCCATTTAGTTTTTATTTATTTATTTTGTATTTCTTCCTACATACAACTTTGTTAGTACAGAAGAAATAAATGTAAATATGCTACTTACACCGCAGTATTTACTTCTTTTATTCCAAAGCAATTTTAAGAAACTATTAATGCTTGGAATTTTAAAAATAATTAGGAAAAATAGTAGGCTTTGAAAATTTAAATATTTTTGCAAAAGTTATGCAAAATCCTTACCACAAGTGGGCGTTTTAGTTTTAGTTTAGTTTTAGCATCGACATTGGATCGATTTATCGACATGTTTCTTATTTTATTTTCTGTTAAAAATTAATGAGTTTTCATGTTTAATTGTGAAGTTTGAATGTTATTTAAATAGATAATGAAATAATAAAATTATGATTTACATTTATTATATAAAAAATAAAGCAATAATAAAAAAATCAATTTATTATAGATAAATTATCAAATTATCAAATATAAATTATTATTAAAAAATGGGGGTCACAAAAAAATTATGAAATATTTGGTGAGCGGCGAGTATAAAAAGGTTAAGAACCACTGCCCTAGACCATCACTGACACTCAATTAACTGATTGCCCCTGGAAGTCGGCTTCTTACAGAAACACAGCTTCCCTGTCATCAAATGTCACGGCACGCCACTGTTGTAAACTACGACTCGTCATACCGAGGAAGTGAATCACACAATTTCTAAGTAAAATACCTTTTAATAAACTTTTAATAAAAGAACAAATTTCGGATATTTAATTAAACTCTTATCAAAGAAAGATCTTCTATAAAGAAGAAAACTGGTAGAATTTTGTTTCCACTTAACTTTAAATTTACACTGTTCAATATTACTCTTCATTCACTATCCCCAGGTAAACTGCTTCGTGTTGATATGAAGAAGGCTTCTTATGCCTTCTTAGGCTCTCTTATGCTTCCTCCGCATTAACCAGATACGATGATGTGGCATTTATGTCATGAAAGACATTGAAAAGGAAAATACACTTCAAATGCATCGCCTCCTCGTTAACGAAGAGCTGCAGATAGAATTGAGCCTTGAAGCTTATTATATTCGGCATATTATCAATTTTAGTGCGTAACACATCTTTACAATTGACAAAGACTGTATAATAGAGAATATGAGTATTTAAAGTATTTTTAATACTTTTAAATCTTATTTTTCCCTCTATAATTGTTTATAAATTATTCAACAAATTAATGTCATGCATCAAAACTACTATACCGAAATTACACACACAACCTACAATGGAAAATTTTACTAATAAATAAATAAGAAGTAAAGAATTAGATTCTCAATAAATAAATAATTTATTTACAATAACTATATTTCCTTATATTAGCATTTTGTACACAAGAAGATTGCTTACCGTATAGATTTAATCGCGAGATATCACTCAAAAGAGCATGAGTGTGATTTTTAGGAACAAATCTAACAGTTGTTTCGAATAACCCATTCCCTGGTATAGTTCTCAATGTCACCGAATAATCAAATATGTCATACTCTTCGGTAGCTGCTAAATGTTCGGAAGGAGCCCGCATTCGAGCATCGACGATGTCCTTCCTCGCTAATGTAGCACACTTGACGTAATTCCTCAATTTGCCATTTAGTATTTCTAGTAGATAATCAGCTACGTAGACCACTTCTTCATTTGTAACTGATACACTTTTTGATTGTTGACACGTACACCAATGTTCATCAATAGAAGCATCGCTGCAGCTGCGGTTTTTTGGGACGACTTCAAAGATAGATCGTGCTCTGCGAATGTAGTCCGATGCAATTTCGTGAGGTACGGACCAATAATCCATTTGAAGAGAATTTACTTGAATATTCAATAGATTATTTAGCGTGACCAACAGGTCGAAAGGAGTTGTTAATCTACATGCATTAATCTAAACATTTTGCATTAAATCAGGATGCTTTTCTCGAAAAGTAGGAGGAAAAGATATCAGGACAGCGGGTAACCTTTCTTCTAATCTGTCAATGTAAGTGCTTCTGATAGGGCCCCACCACATGCCGTGATCACTCATGAAAATGACCACAGTATTCTTCAAATCTCCTGATTCGTGTAATCTTCGAAAGAAATCTGCATAATAACTGTCGCCGTAAGAGCTATAATTGAGGAAGTCGTGAGTCAGGCTGTTGATCCACGCGAAGGCGAAGTACGAACGAGTATTGAAATTTTTAGCAAAAGATTCTAACCATGATAAGACCGCTTCCGTTTCCGAAATAGGACCAACACATTGGTAACAATTTCCTTGAAAATTTCATTCTAGATTATCTTCAGCTTCTAAAATAAATGGACGGAAATAGTAATCGGTGGGTTGCTTGCTAAATCCGGGTTTTACGTAGTTAAAGGTGGAAATGTGAGGAGTATCTTCTGCATAGAAGGTTCTGAAATTAAACTTCAGTTAAAACACATTAGTAGACGTTATTAATTTTTAAAAACTATTCAATTATTAATTTGTAATAAAACTTTGTATAAAATGTTAAGAATCGCAAGCGCCTGACAATTAACTATTTATATTTCGAATAATTGTGAACAGAGCCGTAACTAGGATTTTGGACGCCTATGGCCAAGAATAAAAATGGCGCCTTTTTAATTTTTGTTATTAAAAAAAATGCTATTCTAAAAAAATTATCTAATGACATTTAATATATTTTTCAACTATATATACGGTAAATAATTAAAAAAATATCTTTATAAATAACCTTTTTTGACTATCATGGATTTCACTTTGTTACACAGGCAAATGACTCCAACATATATACTGCTGCTTATCAACAATGTTATGAAGTTAATAATATCACTTTTCAATGTCAAAATTAAATAAATATTTAACCCTTTATTGGTATGTTACTGGTAACAAAACAAAAATAATAATTACTTAGTAATAAACATAAAAAATAAAAGTTTATAATTAACATATCAGATTGATGAACGTTCACAATATTAACTATCTTTTGAATAACAATCACAAAATAAACTTAAACAAGATGAGCTTTTCTCGCCTTCAGATTTGCAAATTCATCTATAACGTCCTCAAAATTGGTTTCTTTAAAAATATCATTTTCTATAGATAATAAATTTAAACTACTCAATCTGTTTGGGACATTGTAGAACGTAAATAGTTCTTAATGATTTTTAATTTGCCGAAACTTCTCTCACCTTAAGCAATAGTCACGGGCAGAGTAAGCATTATCCTTATGCAATACTGATGTCGGGTTAAGACTTACAGAGATTCCACTTAACCATTACCTTTAATATTTGTAAATGGTGTAAAGATATCAAATTTTTAAATATTATTTTTGCTTGACTTTGAAAGCATCCAATTACACTATATACAATGCAACAGTCAGCTGCAGCTTTTTAAAATCTACTGATGGCATGGTAACCAAATTTTTTCCATTTAAAAAATCAAAAATCTATGATATTGAACACATATTTTTAAATCGATCACCTAGTTGGGATATAATATTGTCAATAACTTCATAAAACAAATGTTTTAATTCATCCTGACTTGAAAGTATAGTTCCTTCTTCTGTTTCTCCAGGTAACAGTTTTCTTTTGCGTTTTTGCTTCATCTTGGGTATTGAATCAATTCCCAACTCTTCACATTTTTGTTTGCATTCTAACATGATAATATCATACCGATTATTTCTAAAATGTTGAAAAAAAAGATACTAATCCATTTAATAATTCAGAAGAGCGAAAAATGTCTTGTGATTTATTCTGTAATTGGTTATTTACAACATTTATTTTGGCTAAAATATTTTTCCACATAATTAACATAAAAATAAAATTGTATGATTCAATATGTTCAATAATAATTCTAGCTGTAGCGACACCATCTCCAAATGAAGAATATTCCGATATTTCGTTAAGGACTTCTATAACTTCGTTAATTTGATATTTTAAATGACTTACGGCTGTTGTATAGAACTCCCCATGGAATTTCGGAACTTTGAGTATATATCTGAACTCGGGGAACCGAAACAAGTTCAACGATACTCTACTTTTGGACCGAGACAAAAAATAAGAAAGTTGTCATATTTACGATTTCTTGCCTTTAACAATGCATTCTACGAGGGTACCGTTGAACTCGTCTCGGCTTCCTGAGTTCAGATATGTACTAAAAGTCTCGAAATTCCATGGGGAGTAATCTATATAACTTTTATCTACTGAACGTGATTTAAAACACCATCTCGTGTCGTTATGTCCTTTAAGTGTTGTCTTTAGTAATGTTGTAATTTTTTCCCATCTTTGGGTAGAAGAAGCAAAAAATTAAACAACTTCTGGATTATTCCAAAAAAATAAAACCATCTCCACGGTCATGCTTACTGCGTGCACTCCAATTACATTAAGCGAATGCATGGCACAGGGAACAAATTTGGCAATATCGTTTAATCGTGCTATATGCGCTTGCATGCCATTATATCAATATATTCCGGCCATGTTTGCTCCGTTATCGTATCCTTGTCCTCTTATGTTTTTAAAATCTAAACCATCATTTTTTAACTTATCCAAAACTTTAATTGCGAGTCCTTGTCCTGTTTTACATTTTGATAGTACAAAATCAACAAATCTCTCTTCGATAGTTACCATTTCATTTTCAATTTTGACATATCTGATAATCTGGCATACTTGTTCTTTTTCAGATATATCGGGAGTACTATCAATTATTATGTTAAAATATTTTGCTGTCTTTATATTATTTATAATTTTGTTTCGATGCTAGTAAAGAAATAAATTCGTTTTGGATTTTTGGACTTAAATACGATACTTGGCCTTTTGGTCTTGGTCATTAATAGTGCAATGCATATGCAATGTAAACACCGAACCTATCGTAACAATATAGATAAATACGTGGGGTCGTATTTACTGCAAAGAGGTTCTCGGAAGTAAACTATTGTTGATAAAATATCATATTCATATATTTCAATTTGTTATAATTGTTAACAAATTGAAATATTCGCTTTTCCTCTTTCCTTTTATTAACAATAAAATTGTTAATAAAAGAAGACCAAAGATGCGTTAGAAAGAAGACTTGAACCACAGGGGTCTGAAGAGAGAAGCCCTTGATAGGGAAAAATGGAAGAAACGCATTAGAGAAGCCTCCTCATACCCCGCCGACCTCATATAAACATGGAAAAAGACAAGGATAAAGAAAGAAAGAATTTATATATTTCAATAACAATAAAAATGGCGGTTTATTTTTGAAATATATGTTCGTAGAAATTATAGATCATAAATACTATATAAATATAAATATAAAAGTTTTTTGTGTTATTAATTTCGAATACGTATTATTCTGAAACCTCGTTGGCGCCTTTATTAAATAGGCACCTATGGCGGGGTCCACATTAGCCATACCCTAGTTACGGCTCTGATTGTGATTAATGTGTGTTATTCGATAAAAGTAATCAGCTCTCATTTACCGTGTTATCCACTCGCGTACGGAGTCTATAGGCTTTTGCAAATATTGAAATTGCCTGCCACTGCTTTGTGCAATTGCTACGCAACTTATTCAGCTTTCAGATTGTTACTATAGACAAAATTATAATTTCGTTCCTATAACTTTATGCCCAGAGCTAAATTTTTTCGAAAATGTTTATTTAATTTCAAATGGAATTTGTGGTTATTGTTTGAAGCAGTCATTGATACATTTTCGTAAATACTGCGCTGTACTAGAGATGAGTGAGTGGTGACGCACCTCATTAATTGTTCATCGGGTTCAGCGTGTATCGAAGTAATGAACACAAACTCGGCGATGAAATACCAAATCTTAACCACTCAGCTATCGATGATTTTAGGAAACTCCTGGATACTTACATCCCCTGACAAGTCATCCTCGTAGTTTTTACGCAATCTTCTCCATCGTGTGTCTTCTGAACACCCTTGTAAACATTTGAAAAAATTATTAAGAAAAACGAAAAACACGTTTCTAAATCGATTATGAATGTTCCCAGTACCATAAATTTTTTCAGATTTCAATTTAGAGATAGGAACAGACTGAAAAGTTCAATGAAACTGTATATTTTTCAAATGAAAACTTCAAATAAAGGAAATGGAAAGAAAACGCAATTTTTTAAAGACGTGTTCCGTTCCAAATAATAATTTGAAAACGCGAAAGTTACTTTACAAGGCGATTAGTCACACATTTTAGTGATTTGCATACGGTGACGTTCTTTCCTTTAAGACCGCCGTAAACTAGCAATATCTAAGAAATCGATGGTCGCCCGGTCGACCATCGATTTCTTAGAATCGATGACCAATATTCTAAGATTCGTTGAATCGATGACCAATATCTAAGCAATCGATGGTCGACCGGACGACCATCGATTGCTTAGATATTGGTCATCGATTTAACGTCACTCTACGTCATACCTTCGATGGAAAGTAGGCGATCCATTCGATGTATGTATGGAAAGTAGGCGATCCATTCGAAAATGTATTAACATTTACTTTTACCTCTGTCCAAGAAATATCTTGTACTGTACATACGTGTGTTTTTGTATTCTAAAGATTCGTGCGTGTATTACGTTATTTCTGTTTCTTAAACGAGTCGTAAATTTTAAAATTATAATTTTGAATTCATATCTATATATATAATCGAGACGACAACAATGGAAATGTTAAGCGTTATTCCTGTCCCTCTCCCCCGTGGGGAGGAATTTCGAAAAATCCCTTCTTAGTGTGCATTCTCGTGACGTACCCTAACTGTGTACCAAATTTCAACTTTCAACTCCTAACCGTTTGGGCTCTGCGCTGATTATTATTATTATCAACTCGTCTCGATTATATATATAGATATGAATTCAAAATTATAATTTTAAAATTTACGACTCGTTTAAGAAACAGAAATAACGTAATACACGCACGAATCTTTAGAATACAAAAACACACGTATGTACAGTACAAGATATTTCTTGGACAGAGGTAAAAGTAAATATTAATACATTTTCGAATGGATCGCCTACTTTCCATATATTTCCATCAACAATGGAATTGTTAAGAGAAAGCGACGAGCAAGACGCAGATGCAGTTTTTTCGTTTTTGCAGGAAATCGAACATATTTTTAGACCCATCCAAAAATTCTCTAATTAGTCTGGAAACAGGGAATTCCAATTCTTGCATTCTGTGAAAACGGGTAAGGTTGACTATAATGTAATAATCTTAATCTTCACTATCGTTAATTTTGCCCGAGCAACGCCGGGCCCACCCGCTAGTTTTCTTATAATTCAGATTAATTCATAATTAAATGTAGATTTGAGTTTCCTTTTAACATCACTGACCTGCGTCTTAGAAATCTTGGAGATAAATGTGAGATGAGACGAAAATTGAACAGAATACAGGCATCACTAACAACTCTAATGTAGATACTATCTGTGCCCACTCAATGAACAAGAGAATATTAAGTCCTGTCGTGATACAGTATGGGTTAAATGACAAGAGAGATCGTCAAACCCGTGGTAAATTTATCATATGATTCAATGAGCACATTTATACGTCATTTTTATAAGTTGAAATTCTTTCTTTTTTAGAAGAATGGCTTTTACGAAAGTGCATCTCCTACCTCTTTCCTTTGTCGCTATCCTCTTTATAACCTTTGCGACCACGTAAGTGTTTTTACATATGTTTCATTACAATTAAAGAGGAAATATACAATTCAGTTTATAAATAAATGTATACATTTTCATTTCTTAACTAATTATATAAATTTTGCTTTATGTAAAAAGTCAATTAAATTGTTGCAGCCTGCTAGGGGCAGATTTCTAACTAGTAATTGATGGCGGGTTCGCACCTTATCAACGAACATACTCCCGAGACATGACATTCTTAAGGCCTTCGGGCCTTAAGAATGTCATGTCTTCCGATGAGTTATTAACTTCTCCCGCATTATATTGATAGGTATTTATTGATACAATCATTTTAATGTTGATGATCCTGCTTAGAAAGTGATTTCTCGGCATATTTCGCCTGCATCGCTCATTCTCTCCGTCTAGGGATGAGTGTAAGCTAGGATCGAGGGGGTCTTTAAAAAAAAACTCGAGTTATATCATATACTGAAAATCGTCAGCGATTCATCGATAAAATCTCAATAAATCTGAATTTGAAAAAAATGTATTCACAAGTTTTATTGAATATTGCAGATACACTATATCCGTCAGACTCGAACACGTGACACCAATCTTTCCTTACATAAGCGATACAGGGACAAAACCACCAGAAAGCACAATGTTTGGACAAATGCTTAACATTGCCAGTATCATCAGTAAGTATAGTACATACTACAGAGTGATTTAAAAGTCTCCATATGTAAACAAATGAAACAAATGGTCTCCTTTATTACTCAGAATCTGCGTGGATATCATTTAACTGAGTGAATTGTTTCCACTGCTTTTAACACGCATTACAAAGGCACTCCTTCAAATATCTGTTTTGTGTGAAGATTTTGAATCACTCTGTACATTAAAAAGTCCGAATCGATGATTTACAAAATGTATTTTCCAATAGTTTTCATTTGCTTTCATTTGAGATATTTACAAGTGAACGAAATACTTCGAGACCCAAATTTACCTCATCACGAAGAAATAAGTCGTTTAAATCGAATTTGCTATTCGTTGTCCTTCTTTGTAAGTTTGGGATTATCCATGGTGGCAAATTTTCAGGTAGGTGAATATAAATATTTATGAATGAAGAGAGGTGAGAATAGTAAATTTATATCTTGATTTTTCAGGAGACTGTACTTTTCTCTATTCACATTACTGGGGCATATTTATTATTTACGGGAGCAATTACCTACAATTGTATTCAAACAAAAATGTGTTTTAAGTTAAGCCCACGTTTCTGTTCTCCAAAACTTGGAAAAATCAGATTGTTTCTCTCTGTTTTACAAGTATTGACGGGTTTAAGTAGTATCCTTTTTACTATAATGAATTTTATATTGTTCTTTTAGTTATAATAATGTTACCGACATTAAAACGTGAAGGTTAAGAGTACAGAAACCCTCGATTTAACGGACTATTGCCGCTATTATGAAAAGTTCGTTACATCGAATGTATATTAATTAAAAACGTGTTATAAATCCGATTTTTCTCGTACCGTTCATTTGTACTGTACGTTGTATTTTCTTTGTTTTATCGTCGTATACTTAAAAATTAACATCATATAGGCATGGATAACACAATTTGATCAACAAGAGTTTAACTTTCTCGTTGTCCCAAACAAATCGGATGGCTGCCATGTTTGCTTCCAATGAAGATCACGTGTCTGCTATAAACCTTTTCATTTGCTGTAAAAGAGACGGTCGGACGATTTTTCTCTCAGAACGTACAAGTGCTCACTACTTAAACTCGTATGGCAGAAGAGTCGTACAGTTATCATAATTTACTCTTTTCTTCACGTGTATAACACCTAAATTGGGGGCAATTTCCTATAGAAAGTACTTCCGGGAGGCATTTCTCTCTTCGCAGATCGCACATGTTACGTTGCCTTATTCCATCAATTCGATTACCTCGTAAACAGAGTACTTTATGCTTTGTTAATTTAATACAAATTTAATAATATATTTCCATCTGATTCAAATTTAAATCCGAACATCGTTTTACGCTTTAAGAACTTTACGTAGTAATAAGTAGTGCTATCCAAGAATGAAATTTAAAAATAATTTTCGTTTTGAAATGCATTCCTTAATAATTTACAGCTGGAGTATTTATGATAAAATCTCTCTTGGTTTTTAACAAACCAATAGAGCAGATTCCTCTATGGACTCCCGAAGATGAGGCGAGACACTTAAGCATTTTATTTATTTTTTCCATTTTCTTTCTATATTTAATTAATGTTTCAGGGTTACGAATATCACGTGGCTAGTGCAATTTCTGAATGGATCCTCGTAACTGCTAATGCTGTAACGGTAGGAACATATTATGAAGAATGTAAAACTATAATTCTTATACCGCCTAAAGTAAGTATAAATCAAAATATACTTTATCGTATTATTAGATGTAATTAAGTAAATTTCTGTTTAAATCACGATGGGATTCCAATCCTTATTTGTCTTCTATTAGACTCGTCAGTACATTTTTTGTATGCTTGAATGCTTAATTCGGGGTCTACCAGTGAACGAGTGGACAAAACTCCGAACACTGATAGTTAGTTAACTTTGGGTTAGCAGCTAACCACCGGGCTGGTAGCATAAAATTTTTTGTATTTTCTCCACGCCTCTGACGTCTACGTAGGGGTCAGATTCCCATACGAAGTTTATTCAAAAGGCTTCCCCTTAGCTGATCGTCCACGTGTTGTGTTGTCTTACCTCATCAATCTAATCCTAATCTCTACTCTCGTGATACTTATCTCTATGAAGGATAGCGAGACTTATTTTTGACGGGATGCTGATCCCCATTTGAATAAATAAATATTACAGTAATATCAATTATTGTCATAAATATGATAAAAGCACATAGTATTTGTAGATGATTCATACCATCAAACTAATCTTACTGCAGATGGATTAATGAGAAAATATGTAATGGCGCACTGTTAAGGAAATCGAAAGAAACTATTCGCATTTTTCACCGGATGCTCGTCCTCTGGTGTTTAAAAACATAACTATTCTATCTGGGTCGTTTGATTAATTCTTGTGTATTATCAGAAGTAAACATGAATAACAATAGAAAAAGCAAAGGTTTCTGTTGCGTTCCAAATTGCAATTTCAAATATTTACGGGAGCCTAATATAAGTTTTCGTCTATTCTCACACGAAAAACAGATGATTATTCGGAAATCGGTCGGTTATATTTATGAGCTTCTCCGAATTGTGAAAGAGTGAATTAGACTTAAGAATTGGCAGTTTCCCGATTGTCCAATTTTACACGAACAAGTTATGCTGTCAATTTTAAAAGATATTTTCTTAAAGTTAAAATGCCAGTTATTTTGTGTGGGACACAGGGTCGGATTTAAGCATTTCGAAGCCTTAAGCTGAATGTAAGTCCCCTTACCAACCCTTCACAATTTTAGAAGTCAATCATAAAAAGAAAAAAATTAAATCAGACTATCTCTCTGATTCAATACGGTTATTGGAAGAAAAAGATGTGAGGTTTCACTAGTCTTCTGTTTTATAACTGAATTTAATTAAATTTTTATACCCATTCCTTTAAAAATCTTTTTTAAAATTGGTTTTATCATTTTTTTAAAAAAAGACCTTACGTTAATTCTTAGAAAAAAAATTAACGAAATACTACACAAAATAAAAAGTAAAGTATGTTTTGTTGGTTTGTAAAAAAATGTTTATTACAAAATTCGACTTTAATTTTTTTTTTGTTTGTACAAATGTTTGAGGCTCCTTGAAAGTCGAAGCCTAAGCAACAATTTACATAGCTTTTTACTTGTAAATCTAACCCTGATAGGACAACGTCAAAGCTGATGTTTTTAACACAAAGGGCACAAATATGCATAGAACGATCTCGCTCACTTGCTGCGATACCACATAATGACGTATCCCGCTAGCAATAATTGTTCTGCTACTATAAAATTTCTCGATAAACAGCTACAAGCAGCATATATCATTATATCGGGCAGTAATATATGATTAATTTTACATTACTAGTTACAAGCGACCCAGATAAAGTAGCCATTTTGTAAAAATTCAGCGCCCTCTATAGTTCATGAAAAACGCGAATAACTGATAAACGCAATTAAACAGAACTCCTGTTATATAGGGTATAAAGCATTTTGTTAATATTCGTGTGTTGAATTATCATTAACCATTATTTTTTTTCTAATTTTTAATAAACATTAGGGACTCAAAGTTCCCTTTTACTACCAAAGAGGCACACTATACAAGTATAGTTTTATGCTTATTTTAAATAACTTTCGAGTTAAGGTAAACAGACAGACGGACGGATCCAATGAAATTTAGAGCAAAATAAATATTTTAAAGTGTTTAGAACAGTCGTTTTTTCAGTCTGAGTAACGTCCACGAATAAATTAGAGGTGGTGATTTGTCTATTATTAGATGCCGCAAATTATACAGGCTACCATAATTTTTGTAGTTTTGCATTAGAGAAATTAAAGTCGAGTCTGGTAAAAGAAATTAAATATACAAAGATAACAGCAAGGAAGGCTGTTATTTTTGTATATTTAACTTCTCTTACCATAGCAGACTGGAAGGAGAAAAATAACGATTTCTGTTAACGAGTGCTAAGCTTCAACAGCCAGGCATTTGGGTTAGTGACTTTGTCGGTTGGAGGCGAAAAGGAGAAAATGTAGAATGTATGATGTAATGGGATAAGGCAACACAATACACAGCGACTGCCAAAAGGGGAGTGTCTCCCGGGAAGACTTATGAGAGACTGGCCCTATTTACACGCGTGAAGAAAACTGATAAACTCCGTGCGTAGTTAACACTGGATAAAACTATGGTTTTCCGCTGAGCCACTTGTGGGCCGAGCAGAAATATCTGCTCCAGAACACGAGACGGATTTCCTTGCATGCTACTAATCCACTCCTTTCG